>NC_091501.1:5740773-6054263 GCF_947461875.1 Haliaeetus albicilla | reverse complement strand
GCTAATAATGTATCTATTTAGCTTTTTCATAATGGTGGATCTTAAGTGACTTCAGCACATGAACCCTCTTGAAAAATAATTGGAGATACTCTCCTGAGTCCTCTAGACCTTTTCAAACCTCACCGAAATTATTAAATATTTCCTAGACAGACATGGTATGTTGGAATAGCTCCCTTGTTCATAGAGGTTGGAGAGCTGCTCAGAAGAAAATGAACTCTTGAGGACCTTGAGAATATTTATTCTGGTGCAGTAGCCAATCCTTTGGAGAAGGAGAATCCAGGAGAATAGTTTTTAAATCAAGTTCTCCCTACAAAGAGTTTCTCTGTGGTTTTAACCAAAACCTATGTTTGTTTTGTTGTGCATTTACTTACTAATTTCAGTCCAGAAATACAAGTTTGATTGTAACTGTGTGTGGGAGGCGTTGCTGGGCCTCTGAGTATGTGGAATATGTATGTGGAACGTACTGCACCCTGCTCTTCTGTGTCCTCTCATTCTTCTGGTGGGTTCACAGCTCAATTTTTGACAGCAGCAACTGGAATAGAAAACTTCCGCCTCTTTTCTTTTCCCTCCTGCCCTGCAGCTCTTTGGGGCAATGGGTCTGTGGAATTCAGGCTGAGGGACACAAACACAGAACAGTCCTACTCTACAGAGTAAGGGAAATATGGAACAAATTGGCAACCTAAGAGGTCACTCATTTTTTTGTTGACATTTTTTCCCTCCCCTTTGTGCACTGTATAATAAAGAAAATACTGCCTGGAGAACAGGAGGCTTGGAGGGTAAATTGGCTGAGATGAAAACTGGATTATAACAACAGTGATTTTGTTTCTCTTCAACCTTATCTTGACAGGGTGGTTTCTTGAGTATTACATTACCAAAGATTGCATATGGAGTTGTACATATGTTCCTCATTAACAGGCAAGGTGAAGCCTCTCCAACTGAGTCCTGTGCAATCTGCCTTGGGTTTTGTTAGATCTGGAGGTCCCGGGAACTACGCGACACGTTCTTGAGTGCTGTTTACTGGCACCTTCTTCTGCTGCTAATTAGATATATAGACAGAGGGAACGTGGGCCAAAACCAGGGAAGGGAAGCCCCCGCGCATCTGAAGCCTGAGCTGGGTTTGCGCATCCCACATCTGCAGTGGGGTGCTGCGACGTGGCAGGAGCAGGCAGGGAGGGCGATGGTCTCGCCATGGGCATCTCTCGTTGTGGTGGTCCCTTCTCACTAGCCTGCCGGGACTCACGTGGGAGAGACACCAAACGGGAGCTGGTGCTGGATGATATTCAATGATGTTCAATGTTACTCTCTCTCTTCATGTCTACAGTTTCACAGTTCCCTGATTTTGGAGGACCTTATCCTCAGTTATAGCAATTTAGACATGAGGCTGGATACCAAATCCATAAAGGGAGAAAATACAATGCCCAGACTGAAGCAGAAAGCTTCCTTGGTGGTATCCTTCCATGTCAGCGGTTTTCTTTGCTGTTAAAATTGTATTTTTTTCCTATAATTTTTATGTTTTTTAAAAACAAAGCCAAGATATTGGTTTTTAAGGATCCAGATTATGTGGATGTTTAAGGTCTGATACTTCATGATCCTGTTCTCTTTTACAGACTGGATCCCTGTTCAGATTATACCTCTTATGAGTGTTCAAGTATCTCACCCCCTGTGTGGTAAAGTCATGGGGCCGCAGAGCATGTTCGATTCTAAGCCCACCTAGTGAAGTAGTTCAATTCATAGAAGATAACGCAGTTGTAAGACATTTGTACTCTGTTGTGTAAGAATAATGCGACAGCAATTTAAAGTACTCAATATTTTGGGGTTTGCATTTTCCATGAAAACAAGATGCCAATAGAAGAATTCACTTTGTGCTAAAAATCTTATTTTTTTTTTCTGTTACATAAATAAATGCAAAATTTTCACCTGGCTTTGATAAAGAGGCAGTTTTTGACTGTGCTTACATTACCAATATACTAGCTTTTTAGTGTATCGCCAATAGATTGCCTAGCTCTTTGGTAGCTGTAAATGAAACCATTGCAAAAGAAGGCTTTTCTTAGCTCTTTTCAGGAGCACCCTCCCATTTAGGTTCCATTTGTTTTGAAGTTCTTATCTCTTTTGGGGCACAATTTCCTCTTCTAAAGCTTAATTGGTCTAATTTGCAGATGTACTCTAGACAAATAAAACCCACATGTACGTAGAAGGGGGTGAATGCACCAACAGCCTCAGCCAGCGGATTGACATCTTGTCGTGTGTGGTGCTGGAGGGTCCAGCTCGTGGGACTTGGCCCAAGGAGGTGCCGTTCCCTTGCACCGCTGCCTTTGAGGGGTGTTTCTGGGAAGACATCAAGGCACCAGGTACTAGAAGCAGGCCCTGTGCTGCATGAAGGCAGCTGTGGGGGAACCCCAAAACAGTGCTGGTATGTGTCGTGGTTTAACCCCAGCTGGCAGCTCAGCCCCATGCAGCCGCTCGCTCACTCCTCCCTGCTGGGATGGGGGAGAGAATTGGAAGGGTAAAAGTGGGAAAATGCATGGGTTGGGATAAAGACGGTTTATAGGTTAAAACAAAAGCCCTGCACGCAAGCAAAGCAAACCAAGGAATTCATCCACCACTTCCCATGGGCAGGACTCCAGCACGCCTAACGGGGACTTGGGAAGACAAACACCATAATTCCGAATGTCCCCTCCCTTCTTTCATTCTTCCCCCAGCTTTACGTGCTGAGCGTGACATCATATGGTACCCCTTGGGTCAGTTGGGATCAGCTGTCCTGGCTGTGTCCCATCCCAACTCCCTGTGCCCCCCCTGCCTACTTGCTCATGGGTCAGCCTCACCTCTTTAAGAGAGATTTGTACTTTTCCTCCAGATGTAGACTGTTCAGAAAGGACTATCCATGAAGTTTTGCTGGTGATGGGATGATTCCACTAAAATCCTTTCAACGTGCTTTTACAAAACCTGACATTTTGTCTCATTTTTATCTTGACGTACTACTGAGTGCAAATATAGGTGCATTAAAACTTGTTGAATTTTTCCTCTTTTTCTGAACGCTAACGTTACTGAAGTCTTTTTACACAAAATCACTTCGGTAGCTGTAGGACTTGCATAACAGCACAACCTAAATTTAAAGAAGTGCTGGGGAGGCATCATCTTTGACAGCTGCTCAAGAGCTTAATGCTCTGTGTTTTGCTGCTTGTCTAGGGGAACAATTACAAGCATTGATGTGCCCCGTGAGTGCAAAGATAGGCATAGGGTTTATTGCCTTTCAGCTACTTTGTCTGGAGCTCATAGTTACAATTTTTCTTTCAAACATTCTGGGGAGATACCGGTGGAAATGAAGGAGTTGTTTGGGGTGGTATAGAAGAGGGAATGGTCTCAGAAAGCCGGTGAGGATAAATTGTGCCACAGGCATATCTACTAAAAATCTCTTTCTATGTGTATAGCTCATGTCAGTCTAACGGAGTAAACTGAAGTGACTGCCTGATCACTTGTAAGTGACAGTTCAGGGTACTTCTTGATAACTTATTTACTCACCCTGGTCTTGAGAGCAAAAATGCTTGGGGCTCCTTGGTGATGCGAGTCTTTCCTTCTTTACCTCTAACAAGTCTTTTGGAAAGAAGCATTTTCCTTCAAACTAGCTGATTTTCTGTACTAGTGCTACCTTACGGACCTTTCTTGTTGAACCATTCAGCAAGACATTACAAATGCTATGGTGCTTAGGGCATACTCTGTCATCCTTGTGTTGGACATTCACCCTGTGCTACTCTGCCTTTCACCCAAGATACTAAGAGGGGCAATGGCTAAGGGAAGATGTAACCCAGGTATAAGATTCAAAACTACTCTTAACAGAAGTACGGGAGGAAAAGCATAAAGGAAAATCAGTCTGGATGGCTTGACTACACCGATACAAGTGTTTCTCAGCCCTTGGGAGTGTAGATAGTCCATTTAATGACAGGACCGTTCAGTCATTGGGTTCAGAAGAAAATGATTTGTTTCTGCCTTATCCACTGAAAGCTCCCATCTTCATTGCCATCTTTGTGGCCTTGTTTTTGTGGAGCACATAGGTACATGACTCAGAGCATATATGTTACCTAGCTGGAGGCAGTGGGATCGGAGGTGGGCAGTCCTGATGCAGTTCTCAGTAATGAGGTGGGAAGAGCCTTTACTTCCACAGGGAGGAGCAGATCTTGTTTGGGGAGCTCTAGTGAAGATGATGTTGGGCATTTCAGTGTCAGCGCTGGTGTTAGTGAGGAATTTGATGATGCAGACCCAAGTTTTATGGTCATGCTTACGCTGATTAGCATTTCTTGTGAAAAACCCTGCTGAAGTCCACAGGCTGTTTCGTGAAGAAGTGCAACTGGGTGGCTGCAGGTTGGTTTGCGAGGTGCGGCGTGCAGGTGCTGTGCAGTGTGAGTGACGGCGATGTCGGCTTCTGGCGGAGGTAACAAGGTGGGTTCCTGGCACCGTGGCACAGAGAAATGTTTCATTCCCTCCTGCAGTAGCACTTAGTGAAATGTTTCAGCAATCCAAATTATTTTACTACATGTTGTGTACATTAGGTATTTGCCAATGTTTTACATAGAAGGAATGGATTTTGACGTTTCCTCCAGGAAGTCAAGATTTGTAAGAGCTGGATAAGGTAGGACAGGCTTTTAGGAAACACAGAAAGTGAAAAGTAATGTGACCGTTGCTTCTCCTTTCTTACTAATTCCTACATTTCTGCAAAAAGGGATGGAAAACTTCTGAAGTTCTGAAGAAACTAATGCAGAGAAACTTGAGAGACTTGTCCCAGGAAAATGGCTGTGATTGTGAAGATACTTGCTATTTTAGCATATTGGAATAAAGACAAATCTTCTCACAATTTTCTTTAATATTATGTGTTTGTTTCCATAGTACTCAATGTCAAAAAATGGGCATATGTAAGACCATATAACATGTACAATTTGAAAACAAAGAAGAAAACACCCAACAAAATACTACTGAAATATGTTGGATAAACACTCAATTATCTTAAGTGGGTCATGTGGATGTTTATCAATTTCCTTGTTTTTGTGGTGTTGAGGAAATACACCTTTTGGTTTATGCAGCTAATTCTGTGATGTCCAATGGAAGCATCCTCTGTAGGTTTCCCAGTCCTTTCCAGCTGTAACAACCCCTGTTCTGTGGCCTGGTTAGGAGCCATAGGAAGCCTCTTTGTTGGTTTTCAGACAGCTGCTGGGTAACTTCGCTGCCTGAGAAAGGCAGCAGCAGAACAAACTTCTTTCAAGAGTACAGATTCATTATAAATTCTAGGAAGTGCCTTCTCTTTCTAACAAAAATTAGTCTACACTTGAGAAAACAGTGTGTGCCAAAACTTTAATGTCAGAGGAAAGATTTGCTAACTTCTTCATTCTAAGCCACATGGTAGCTGGAAAGAATTTCCTTTTGTTTTGGGGGAATCGTGATCTCTTGTGTGATCTGGGTTTGGCAAGGTAATTCATTATCTGTCGTGTGCTGTGTGCCTGGGCAGCATATTATGAAAACATGGCTCTGAACCTACCTGAGAGACCAGTCATACTTGCCAAGCCACAAAAACGGGTGACAGATGAACAATGAAATAAAAGCCTGAGCAACACCATCCGTTGTCGGAGAGAGACAGCGCTGAAGGAATCAGGTGTGTGTGTACAGGGATGCTTTGTTATCTGGGGGCTGCTCTGCCAGGGCAGCAATAGGCTGGTGAGAAAGGAGCATAGATGTGTTATTTATATTTGAGGAAAAGAGTGTTATAAATCTGTCCACCGTAGAGTTCAAGCTGCCATCATTCAACATCATAGCAGGACACTGTATGTAGTAAATGTTGTTGAAGGAGGTTTTGCTGCTTTGGGGAAAGTGGCATCCACAATCTGTTAACCACCTCTCCCTGACACCCTCTGTACAAGGCATCCAAAAGCCCAGGTAAAGGGCAACTTCCTTCTTTTTGGAAGAAAAAAAAAAAAATTAAAAAATCAGCTAGCAATTCCCAGCTTCACAGATTGAAGTTTTTGTAGTTGCCCTGAACTGTCATAAGATGACCCTCTCCCCCAAAACAAGCAGTAAGAGTAAACAACTGGCCAGTATGCCAGCTCTGTTCCCTGATATGCCTGCGATAGGCAGAAAGCAGACTGCCTTGGGCTGGCTGTTGCAAGGCAGAATGTAAATAGTTTTTCTCAGATTAGCAGTGTCTGAAATGCAGAAGCTCCAAATACATTTACTTGCTTTGAGAGAGCGTGACAGAGTCATTGCAAAGGCGCTGCATGTTCCCTGGCTTGGTCAGTATGTCTTAAAATTTCCTTTTCTTGGTAATGTCATCTCTGACCCCTGGGCTACCTTCTTTGAGGGACAGCGTGCATCAATGGGGACATGCAGTAAGAGTTACCAGGCACTTTGGCAAAAGGTATCCTCAGATATCACTGTGATTGGAGACTGTAGCTCTACAATATGCACATAGTTCAGTAGGGCAAAGTAGTTTAGTAATAGAAAACCAACAATAACTCTTCTGCCTTTTCTAACTAACAGTTTCAGGAAAACTTGTTTTATGTCCTGTCTTTCACCTCAGATAAGTAGTTTAGTCAGGGAAAAGAAAATCCTCATTTTCTTTTATTTGAACTATCCCAAGTTATTGACACTTAGAATTTTATTCATCCGGTATCAAACCACAGCAAAAAGCCAGAACAAAGTGACTTTAGTATTCCAGCCCTCATATTGTAGCAAAAATATCAAAGTCACAGGAAGGAGAGTATTCTAGTTATTTGTGCGATGTCCTCAGACACTCCAAGCCTCTACTGCGGGGCTTTACAGCTGCAAAGAGCTGCGTTTGGAAATTACAGATTTTTGCAGAGAAGTAGCAAATCCCTCAAGTGAAAGTGTGTTCAACCTTCTTTCTAAGTGATGTTTTCAAAATCATTATAATTCATCTAACTAACTAGCATATTCTTTTTATGCTTTTGTGTCAGCAAGTGTAGTATCCAAATTGGCAGGCACGGTGGAATAAAGTCAATTTTAAGATGCCGCCCAGAGGATAAAGTTGGCTTCGGAGTCTCATTGGGCAAGGTTCCTAAGACTGACTCTGTTTCATGGACCACACAACAATTTATTTGCTTACACTTTTCCTTATGCCCCCCAAATTAAAATCTCTACTGCAGAAATGTAGTAAGTGCAGTAAACAATAACCACTCTTGCTTCCTTTCACTCCAGAATTAAGGTTAACAAAGCCTGGGAAATTGCTTGAACCAGATGGCAAAGGTTGAATTGCAGAAGCATGTACAAAGCAGTCAGAATATCTTTTTTGAGAAATTAAACCCTTCCCATGTAATGTCTTCCCTTCCCCCGTGCAGACAGTGGCTGCGTGTCCTGCAGTCGTACTTTCAGCACAGAACCATGGTCTGTTTTTAACGATTTCCTAAAAACTAGAGAGCATCCCTCACTTTAAGAACAAAACAAATGTGAAATAAAAGTAGTTGAGTGTGTGCATGTTAACAACTGTGGTATTCCTCCCATTTAGCATGCCTGAGTGCTGCTTTGGTTCTTTGAGGAAAAAAAAAAAAAAGCAACCTAAAAAAGTGATTAGTCTGGCTTTGCTTGGCATTTGATTACTTCTGTAATAAATATTTATATGTTTCTCTAATACAGACGTATCATCTTTACATTGTATTAAGCGGCAAGACAATCAATATTTAATTTTATGCAAGCCCTAAGCAAAACATGAAGTTAATGAAGTTTACATTCTTGCCAGATAGCCGTTAGGGATTAGCGCTTGTATTTTAGCCGGTGTAATGAATTGGTATCTTGTAGACCTGATTAGTTTCTAACAATTTGCTGCAGTTTAAGCAGCTCTTTAAGATGGAGGGACACGGTTTACAGTCCTTTAAATACGTCAGCAGAAGAAATCTAATGGAAGTTTACATTTGTTATTATTCATCATTGTAAGATACATGTTTTTTGAAACAGATGCAATATGTGTTCTTCTGAAAATGGTGATTTTTCCAGAGGATGTATGTCACCTCCCCTCCTCTTCCCCCGCGCGTGGATTGATGGATATTTCAAACAAGTCCACCCAAACGCATAACAATGTTGCTTATTAATACAAGCGGAACAGGGATGCTAAGCCTTGGTGATCTTCAGGACGGGGTTTAATCCGTTAATAGACTCCACCTAATCCCCCTTGCTGTAATTCCAGCGGGCGAGCCGCCCCTCGGTGTTTACCTTGCCCTCTCCTGATGCGAGTGTCCTGCTGAGCACCTGCGGAGATCCCTCTCCGAGAGGGGACCGGCTGTGCTCCCTGTCCTCCGCATGGATTGCAGGATGGAAAAAAGGGGTCCCAGCATAGGTGCAAGGCCTCCAGATCTGCGGCAGAGGTTTCTGCTGTTCGGCCAACAAGCCGCCTGCACGTGCAAAGAGGGTTCCTGAAAACCAGGGGGCAATGCGGAGATGCTGAACCACACCAACTGGGTATCATTTGGTTTCTTGCAGAAGCCCTTTGCCTCCCCTCCTGACGTTATTCATGTTGGGTAACGAAGAAGTCAGCGTTGGAGGGGTCAGAAGTACAAAAGAGCTTGATGTAAGAAGAAGATAAAAAGATAGAGAGAATGGAAATAATGTGACAGCTATGGGAGCTGTAAAAGAAACGCAGTTGAGCTTCTTAAGTGTGATGAGGGAGGGGGTATGCTCTGTGTCCAGCGGGGCAGGAGGGCTTGATAACCTGGTTTTGCTCCTCTCTTCTTCTGAAAAGTACATCAGAAGTAGGCTTCACTTGGCATAATTCTGGGTATGGCTAGATGGTATTTATTACTAAGTATCTGCATGTATAATCGTTGGCAATTTAGGGAAAGAAAAGTTTTCACTGTAGCTCAGCTATCTAGGCTGGAAAAACAAGTTCCATTTTAGTGAGAGTCTTAAGTATGAAAAGCTGAAACTGTTTCCTTACCTAACATGTTATTTCTCATAGATAAAATATTGTTATATTTTTAAAATTATGTTTCTTCAAACACACTTGCCAGAGCTAAGCTGCAGCCCTGCTGCGTGCTAACGCCTGAAGAGGGTGAGCAATGCTGTGCAGCCAGGTTCCGCAAGGGTTCCTTTAATCTGCAAAGAATGATCTGAAGAAGCTAACAAAACGGTAAATAAAGCTGACCCGGAGGCTGTAACTAATTTGGATGTTCAAAATTGAAGCCTCCCTTAAAAGAAGGTGTTCTGGAAAATAAATAACCACAGGGGAAGAAGGCCATTTAGCTAGAAACGAGGAAATAGTTTTGTGATAAGCAGAGTAGAGAGCCAGTGTGAGCACAGAGTAAGTTCTCAAGGCGTTAAGTGCATTATTGCAGGTGGGTAATCCAGGGCCAGGGCTGGCACAGCCTCATCTGAGAGAGATCTGGAAAGATCTTTCTGAAAGAGCCTTGAATATATGGCTGAGCAAGAGTGTGTAACGAATTGACACGTGCATGGTGTGCAGGATGTTTTTATCCTGAAAGTAGAAGACCAGAGATATCTTGATTAAAAAGAGGAAAAAAACCAAACCATTCTTCAATCTGACCAGTCACAGTCTTCCTTCTGTCAAAGTGAAATTAAAATATTGTATAAAAGAAGTTGTTTGAAGTCAAAAGTGTAAGAGAACTGGTCTGGTATTCTTCCTCACAGCGAGTTCCTTGGTCAAACACCGAAACCTTAGGTTGATTATGGTAATGATATGATCACCACTAACACTGCATTGGTACAGGCTGAGATAATAACCCTAGCTGAAGCTCACAACTTGAAAGACCATGGTAGGGGTTAGGAAATAATTTTCTCTTTTGTGTTCAGCCCAGCACCAGATGTTTAATTGGATACTTTTGCTTTCTGTAGAAAAATAGATGGGGCCACAGTGAGTTGCAAGGTACCCAGTCAGATGGATTAATTATCTTCTATAGCAAATTTTATATTCCGATCCAAAGTTTTGCATGTGTTGTGTATTCTTGTGTAGGTCTCCTGCCCAGATTATGGTACAGAGATGACGTGAGTCCGCATCTTCCACTTGATTTATTACCTTCTCAGAAAGCTATTTTCCAAAGGCCTTTTAGATCGCCAAAGCTTTCTCCTTTATTTCTCCTTTTTAGCCTCTGCCCTGATACATGCTATCAGGTTTCCCAGACGGCTTTGTACTCTGGCAGCATTGCTCCGCATGTATCCGCTGCCTGTCATCTTTTCATCAGTGAATCCAGCCTGTGCTTCCTCCAGTGTTTTGTCCCAACACGTCTTGTCATTCCACCATAATGACAGCCGCTCTTCTTCACTTTTCTTTTTTCCTTCTGCCTCCGTTCAGCGCTTGTGATCCAGCCAGTGTGAAAGCACTTGCCCTTTCTTTGATCCCAGTGTGTTCCCTGGAAGTGTCCTTACCTACCTTTGCTGCGTGGGATCTCGGCTCACGTCCTTCATTTCGCTGCCAAAAGCCTTATTCACCAGTTACACAAGTCCAGGCTCACAGCTGTAGCTTGGTGCATTAGCTAGCTGGTTTTTCTCACTCTTGTTCTCCCTGCCTGCCCTCTGCCTTCCTTGGTTCTGGCTGTTCAAGTTGAAAAAAGGAATCCCTTGTCGTGTCTCCCCTCATCCGTATCACAGACTCCTGTGTAGCAGTTGAAGTTAAGAAGTCTAGATTTGCAAACTGCAGTACTTTAAGTGCTGTAACTGTTGATTTTTTTAAAATGAAGACCACTATAGAGACTACTTCTTTTGTTAGTACTTCTCATCTTTCATGATCCAGTTCTTGGCGTTACTTGTATTTCCTTAGGCTATCTCTGTAGAATAGCTTAAGCCAGCTCAATTCATGTGCTAAGGGCAGAATCCTGTATCTTTCCATTTCACAGCTTGTTTTATTTTAGTAGCGGGTTTTAACAAGGCAAATTAAATTAGAAAAATCCGAGTATTTTAATCAGGGTAGTTTTCTTAGTTTAGGCTTAGAAATTTGGTAAATAATCCCAGATTTACTTTTACCTTTTTGTGCTGTTATTTGCTTTATTTTTATTACATAGAGAAAGAAATGTCAGTATTTTTCCAGTTATGCCCTGAATCAGGAGTGGAGACAGAACTCAACCCATTGAACATGTTTTTAAATGCTATCCTAGCTTAAAGCTGTAGTCAGTTCCATTTCAGATCTTGTGTGTATCCCTAGGTTGATTGCATAGGCTGCAGGAAAATGTGCTGCTCAAAAATGAAATTAATATTTTTCACCTGTTTTTGGCATAGGTTTGGGAGGAATTAGTCCAAGATTCAGATTTTCTGTGTATGATTTTGAATTGTAAGGATCACTTTAATCATATCTACATAATTCTGATTGTTTGTATATGGCCTCTACTTAGCTTGCTTTTGACAGTATCTATGGTCATTATGACCCATATTAAATAGAGCCACAGTGACCTAGCTCTCATTTTGTTTGAGTCTTGGATCAAGACCCCATGTGGGAACAAGCCCAGACCCTTCCCCGCTGGGATGGAAGTGCAGCTACGTTGCAGCTCAGCCTCCAGCGTGATGGCAGGAGCCGGCTGCGACGAGGGGAGCTGGCTCCAGGCTGCAACCCAGATCCTTCCCTCTTCACCCCAAAACCCCAAGTCGGGGTGTTTCTGCAGGGATTTCTGTGCCGGCAGGCTTCTCTGTGCTGTCAGAATAACGTCCTACCACACTTATTTACCTCCTTGCTCTGTGGAGCTTCGGTATTTGCCTTGAGCAACTGTGGGGTCTGCCTTGGCAGAGAGGATTTTGCTCTAACGCATTCTGCATTCACTTGTACACGTGCAACCTTATCGATTCACCCTTGTTTGTGATGCTATGTCCCGTTAAAAATGTATTATCTACATATGGTTGAGTTGTCTAGGGAAGCTGTAGTTAGACATTTTACAACACATCCCTGGGAGGCTTTACTTCTGTCAGGTTTTTGGTGCTATTTTGGGGTCTTTGTGCTATTTTCGGTGGTTTTTCAATTACTGTGGGAATCCTATTTTGGAATTAACTAGATGTTTCAGCAGTTTGTGGGATTTCCAAGAAAAATTGTATTATCTTTTTTTGAATCAGATGTCTTTCCTGCAATTGTGGTTTCATAGTCTTCCAAATTAATTATATACAGACTTTATATAAGTTTTGTTTTTAGAAAAGTTACACATTTTGGCTACTGTCTATAGTACATTGCTATTCTATATTAGTAACAATGAGTCAGTAACAGTTTTGAGGGAATTGACATGACTAATATTTAACTTAAACAGCTCAATATTTTTTTTTAAATATTTTGTTCTTATATGATAGCTGTTTCATTTTGTTTGTTACGGGTTTGTCAAGAAAACTTAAGCACAATGACTGCTTGCTTACAGTAATGGAGGGTAGCTGCAGGAGTGGAGGCTGCAGTCAGTGGTAGCTGTTATTTTAAGTGGCATTTAAGTGGTTCTTTTTGTTAGATTTGAGAAAAGCACATATTTCTTTTTGCCTGGGTGAGTAGAAAGTGAAGTCAGTATTTTCAGTTTTATTGGGGGAAGTCAGTGGGTTTTTAATAGGAACCAAAATTTAGGGCGTTACTTTTTTATTTGTAATAGTTAAGGCTTTGGAACCAAAATTTCAGTTGCTTTAGATGCATGTAGTGTTGTCAAATTCGGTGGATTTGCTGAGATTTGTACCAGCTGTAGATGTGGCTCTGTCTTTTCATAGCACTGGAAATCATTAAAAAGAACAAGGAAAAAGCCTTGGGTTTTTTTCCCCCAGATACCAGCAGTTCTCTCAATTGGAAAGAAATCTCTGCTTGTTGGCTCTGAGTGCTAGCATGTGTGTACATTGAGCGATCTCAGACCGTTCCTTGCTTCCTCCAGCAAAGAGTTTAATCACCCTCCCAGGGTGGTACTTCGCTGCTCTGTTTAATGAGTTGGTCAGGAGAGACTTGGCAAAAGAGCTCGTGGGTGCTTGCATAGGTTAGTTGGTCAAGTTCTGCTCAATAAGAGGTTGATTAAATAAACCTTTATTATTCACCAGCTTGCTGACCCCACACTGTCTTTTGCTCCTCAGCCAGTGGGACAATGCATGACTTGGAAAGAAATTCAGCGAGAAGGGCAAAGGATTGGAAACCTGCCAGGATCCAGTACTTGTGCTATGCTCTTGGCTGGAAAGGATGAGTTGGGGCAGGTTAAGAGGTCATTTCCGTGACGGGCTTATGCAGTAGACACATAACCGACACTACTTTGATAAATGTAGAATACTGCTTATTGTGGTCTGGCTTTGATATCTGTGTTGTATCAATGTGGCATCAATCTCTGCATCTGTATCCCCGATATCTGAGTCCGTAGGGTGGGCAAGAGGTTTAAGAATTAGTACGTATTTAAATGAAAGGTTAAAACTCTTGAAAAGAGTTGTTTTACCCAGGTCTGTTGGCTTGCAACTGGTCCTCTGAGAGGTTCAATCAACGTGGCTGAGGGTTTTCTCTCCCTGCAAATCCACGGACGTTGTCTTTGTGGGCAATGGGGATGGAGGAGGGCACCTGGGGAAGTCATGAGGACCCAGCAGAGAGAATTGCCAGGAAGGGTGGCTGCCTCCCCGGTGTGTCTGCGGTGTTGAGGAGAGCAGGGACGGGGCAGTGGAACAGTTTTGTGGATGCACAGGGAAGGCTGCATCTGGCTCATTCTCATCTGTTTCTCACCCAAACTGAAATGGTTCAGGAGGACCTAAGGAGTGGGTAGTCCCTTGTGTTGGAGAGGCAACCTAGCATTGCTGTTCATGCTTCCTTCATGAAGACCTGTCCCATAGCTCTGCTTGACTCTCATCACACATGTTACCAAGGTCATGGGCATGGCCATAGTGCTTGTGGCACTTTTGTAGCTGGGATTTTAATGAAGTTTAGTTTTAAAAAAACCCAAACATGACTCTCTCTTTAAATCCCACAACGTGGCAGTTGTCATCCTGCAACAGTGCCTTTCACCTTGCCTGTCTCTCTTTACGGGAAGCCCACTGACCCATGGAGTCGTTGTGTAGGTATTGCTGGCAGTAATTTATCCTGTCACACATGCAGTGAGGAATTCATCATCAGAAATGCGAACTCTTACATATTTGTGAAGTGTCAGTTTGACAGAAGTACTGACAGCTGGCGTCCTTCCAGCAGACCAGTAATTGCTTAACTGTGAAAAGTGGCAGAAGATAGACAAATGTATTGGAAAAAGAAAATTTCTAAAATACAGAAGTGGTGCTAATGTGATATAATTCATAACTGGTTGCTGTTACAAAGAGTCACCTTCAAGCATTCGGGTCTGTTCTCCTTTCTTCTCTAGCAAGTGGTTTATTTACTCGATGACAGGTAGCTCAGCAAAGCTCTCTGACTGAAATCAGTTGGTTTCTTACCTTGTTTGGTCTTTGTCCACCTTCTTTTGCCCACATTTTGAGAGCAGGATGGGGCTGAGTGGGCTAAATGCTTTTTACAAATGCTTCTGTCAGGTTACAGAAGAGCAGATATTAAACATTAATTTCTACTGAGGTTGAAGTGGGATTTTAAATATTTAAAGGAGTAATTTATGTAAAGGGAATTCCTAGAGCTTCCTAAAATGATCATTTCTCATAATTTGGGTTTGGATATCCATATTCAATTAATCTAAAATTTCTATTGCTTTAGTCTTGCTCCCTTCACATTAGCTCTTTATATTAAAATGTGTTCCCAATACATGCCAGCAGGCCAGTATTTTAAGCTAATTATGATTGTCATCCTTATCATACTTGATTACTTTTTCCCAAGGACAGAAATTGTTGGGCAAGTGGCATGGGGGTGGAAATCGGAGCTCTGAGCCAACAACTGTAAAAATGACAGAACTGGGACACATTACCTGATCACTAAAATGATTCAGACCACTTGCAGATGAATTGTTTCCCTTGTTAATTCATGCAAACGTGGCCTGGAGGTTAAAGGAATTGATCTTGAGATCGGGAGGTCTCTGTTTTATTTCCAGCTCCGTCACCAGTTTGCTTTCTGACCTTCAGCAAGTCATGACTGTGTCAATATACTTGCATTGATTTTCAACTCATATGCATGATGTGAAGCGAGTGCTTCAGTATACTGCTGAATCTGGGCTGAAGTGGTACCTCCAAGGTTACACAGGAAGACTGTGAGGGAACCAAAAGTAGAGTCCAGAAGTAAACCCCAGTGGGAGGTATAAACTGTGGGGCACCTTTGCTTCTTGGGGAAGAATTTTGGCCCAACACTC
This sequence comes from Haliaeetus albicilla, assembly GCF_947461875.1. NCBI lineage: Eukaryota > Metazoa > Chordata > Aves > Accipitriformes > Accipitridae > Haliaeetus > Haliaeetus albicilla. The sequence continues at coordinate 6,039,072 of NC_091501.1, read as the reverse complement.
AAGCCCATTGACTTTGAGAAGTGCATGTTCAGATTTAAGAACCGGGCAGAAGGTATATGATGATGATGTGAAGGAAAACTGTAATGGGATTAGGTGCTTCTCAACCTGGATTGGTTAGCTCTTGCTAAATAAGTAAGAGCTTTTCTATAGGAATTTTAAATGCAGACAAATAATAATGGAGAGGTGGATTTTTTCAGTAGGGAATCTAAAGTCTGAGTATTTTTTGCTGAAGCTGTTCTTGAATGCTCCATTTCAGATGTGGTATGTTTTATCATCAGCTGTATTCTTTTAAATACTGGCTATTTTCCAGTTTAGTAACTCAAAAATTCTTGGGGCCAAGAGTAGGGGTTGTTGAAGTCACTCATAGCGGAGGGAAAGAAGGTGAGAGGTGGGCAGTGCTGAGTAACATGAGTAGTTGTTCGGTGTAGAAAGTTGGGAAGGACAATAGAGTTGCTGCTTTTGCTGCTACCTGAAAAAATTCTGTAGTTTTTCTCTTTCCTTCAAAGTGAAATTCAGATTTCATACACGGAAAATTAATCCTGTCTACCAGTGACTAGTTTGCTTCTATCTTCCATACAGATGTAATCCTCAATAGCATCTTTTACCCTAGTGACATTGTTAACTCAATTCTGGGTCTTCCCCTGTGGTTTTTTGGCCCAGCCCCAGCCCTTTGCTGTAAGGGGGTGTTTTTCTCCCCATTGCTGGGAGCGGACCGGTCGATGTTTACAGAGAAGACGACGCAGTGGTACCAGCGGTCTTGGCTTGCCTCATCCTGCCTGGCAGAGCACCCTGTGTTCCCTGCTCTCCCCTCCCGACACCTCGCCGTGTAAGGTGACTTCTCCGTGCCCTGCTGCACGACCTGGGAATTCCGCTTCAGCCTGAAGCCAGCCGCCTCAGAGCTGTCATCGCTGCACGGAAGGCGACAGCGAAGTCGGCTCGTGGCCGTGCTCTCCTTGCCTCAGAACCCTCCATCGCTGTCCCCTGGCAGGTCTCCGCAGCGTGCGCGGTGGCAAAGGGACGCAGCTGGGTGTCTGTCTGTCCGTCCCGTGTCTGTTCCCTCTCGCGCGGTGGCACGGCTTCTCCGCACGCATCCCTTCATCTGGGTGCTCTTCTCGCTGCAGAGCACGGGCAGCACTTTGCGTCAGCATAGGCGCATGAAGGACTGTGCTTTTATTTTTATCCAGCGTAGCCAAGGCGCTGGTAGTATAACTCAAAAGAACAGCCTAATAATAAACCCATGCTTGCTTTCAAAATCTGGGCTGAGTGTCCCTGCTTGGCAGTCTCTTCTTGCTGCTGCTCGCTCTTTTGAAGCGGTTTGGATAGACATGGGTTGGTCAGGCGTTTGGCTACAGTTAGCAACGTGGTACCAGCCCGTATTTTGGGAAACAGCCGTAATTCAGGAAAGCTGTTGTGTTCAGTGCTGGACTGTGTAATTTGTATTTTGAATAACCTTCTGGGTGTGACTCTGTAAATTCAGTAACGCTGGTGCCTGTGTAGTGACAGCAGTGAATTACAGAATCGGGTAAGAAAGTGGACAAATCTCTCCTGTAAAGGCTGTCATTGAAAAGAGAAAGGTAGTAGAATTTGGTTAGGTTTTTTTTTTTAAGAAACTTAAACTGAAGCTTTATTAATTTTTTTTTATTTGTGCCACATAGATGCAGCTTTTTGTAAGTCTTATTTTTGCTTTGTCGTTTTCTCCCCATTTTCTTCAGTTTGTTAAAACTAACTTTTACTCCATTGCAGAGGAGAAAGGTCATGGGAAGGGGAAAGAGGTGATTTAGGGGGGAAGAAGCGTTTGTTCTTGCTGTGTTCTACACTTCTCAAGTCAAACAGTAATGCTGGTTGCTGCGATGTCATCTCTGTTAGAAATAAACTGCATCATTAGTGACCATTGCGGGTGGCCTGCAGTTCATCCCAGTCATCTCCTCTCAGCGTGATTTGGGGAGCCAGATGTATTTAAGTGCTTGTTTGAGGCGTTAGCATGTAGACAGTGATTTCACCAAGTGACAAGTGGTGGGGCTGGCTGTCACCCTGTGCATGGTTAGCTCGGTGCCTGGCCTTGATGACTGCTTTTAATGGCTGCTTTTTACTGGGAAGCTGAAAGTCTTCCTTTGGCTTTTCTAATTTCTGTCTCGTGTATTGTACTTGATGTGGCCAGTGAAATACCTTTTGTGTTTCAGATTAATCTCTTTAATCCTGACCTAAGCTTTGCTGTGAGGAGGGGAAATGGCACTGCTGGGAGGGAGCTGCTGCTGTGGAAGGAGATTGCAGAGCCTGGGTGACTGGTGTGACCATGTTGTGTCTGGATGGTGGGGAAGAAAAATGCTGTTTGGGTTTGAAAGAACCATTTTGGTCCCTTGCTTCTCAATATTAAAGTCGATCTGAGTATCTTAATCTCTAGTTTAAAGGGAGGGAAGAAGCCTGTGTTTTGTTTTGTCTGTGGTGAGCAAACAGATGCTGTTTGAAAAACATGGGAGAAAGGAAATGAAGTCTCGCGGTTTCTTCCTCAGTGTTGTCCTTGCAATAAAAATCCACAATGTAGCTTGTTGACTTTTTGATTAGACAAACAGCGTTGGGAAACCCCTGGTGCTGGAAACCCTTAGTCATGTGCATAGCTTAACTCTGTGTTTTGGCTGTAGGAAGAGCTAACAGATGAAGGAGAGAAACCCTTACGTTTGGTTGGGACTCGCTGTATTTTTGTTTTGTTTCCCCTTTCCTCTTCCTGCCCTGTGTGTTTTATTTGGGATTGACTTGAAGATAGGGATGAGTTGACCGCCAGCTTTTTTTTGGGATGAGCAGGTTGGGATGAGCCTCAACCTGCCCCCAGCCCTGACCACCATCTGGAGGAAGACCAGAAGATTCAGCTCCCACCTGGCCATGAGGAGGCTTCTCCGAGGCTTCTTTGCGTGGAATAGGTTGGGAATTCCACGCAAAGAAGCCACGATGCAAAGAACCAGCTCCAGCAGGGACTTTTTGAAGCACAACAGGTCTGGAAAAGAGGTGGTTGATGTTGCGTTGTCCAACTGGAGACTGGTGTTTAGCAGTAGCTGTCATGGGGGTGATATTTGGAAAGGTGGATGATGCCATCAGGGTGTTTTGAAGAAAGCTGCAAGTAGAAGCTTACAGAGGAGCTTGCGCCAAATCCCCGAGCACTTATTATACCTAAGAGCTTGAACTCTAGCCTAAGACAGTTTATTTGAATTCCAGTACTTAGTAGCATTACTAGTATGGCAAGAGGACAGCAAAGAGAGCCTCATACTTAAAAGAACATTCCTCAGTGAGGCAGGAATTGAATGAGGTCCTCGATGCTGGGGCTGGGGTGGGCTGATGGAGGGCATAGGCATTAGGGCTGTTGTCCTCTCTTTGCAGGGAAATAGCACAGCTGCAATAGAAGCAGTTAAATTGTCTTGACATTGTAAGCAGAGTATACAGCAAACCACCCTGTATTTTAATTTCCCCATAGGATAAGGAGGACACAAATGAACATCTGCAGAGCATGGAATTAATTCTGTTCATGTGGGAGGATCTGAATAAAATCACTGGTTACCTTCACCCTGCACTCTTTTTTTTTTTTTATATTGCAATTACCTCAGAGTGATTAGAAGCTCTGATTTTTCAGATGCACTGGTATCCTCATCTACAGCCTTTGTATCCCTCGTTATTTTGTGGGCAATGCAAAACAACAAGAAGAATATAGCTAAGGTCTTGAGCAGCAAAATTAGTTGGTGCTAGTGGTTTGGATTTGTTTTTTTTAAATACGCACAGTCAGCTCTCCTTTGAAATTAGCACACATTTGGTGGTAGCCACAAACACAATATAGCAAATGCAGTTCCTGCAAGGTTAATGACAGTGGGGTTATCAACTTGGGGTTTTCTCATTTTCTTTTCTATTCAGGGTTCTCATTTCAAGAAAACATTCATAGCTGAGGTAGAGGTAATAGGCAGTCTTAATTTCTAAGTCCCTTTGTATTTGCCTGAAATCCTTGTTTTTCCAACACTGATTTTAGCTGCAGTGCAGCCTTGGTGGGAAGAGTAAATTTCTTGTGTATCCTGCCATAAAGTAACATGCAAAGTCTGGGACTATTTTCCATACTCACGGCCTTTAATTGTTTGAGGAGATGGCTGCTCTTTGTTTAAACACATAGGATAGAGAATTGAAAGCGAGTGTGTAAAATGGAAAGGAAAAACTACTGTTTGTTGAGAAACGGGAAAGCACGCAGCGGCACCGCTGCCGAACCTCTCGTCTGATCGTGCCTTTGTGTGCCTGTGACGATGCTCCTGACCTCGAACTCTGTCATCTTTCTTAACTGCTTTAACTGCAGGAAGAACAAAGCGCCGGGTAAAAACTATAAATAAAACCAGGCGTGCCTCCTGGCCTCCCTGCGCTGTAGCTCTTGGCCTTGTAATCAGCCTGCCTCTCAAAGCCTCTTGTTCATTATTTTGCGTTTTGTGTGTTTTAGCTAATGTAGGGCCTCTGGGTGGACGAGGTCTCCTGGGAATAGAGAAGGGGAGCGCGGGGAGCGACGGCACTGAGCTGGGAGCGGGCCACCGAGATGGTGGAAAAGGCCTGCCGGGCTCAGGGATGGGATTAAAGCCCCGGAAACCCTGGGGGGGGACGACACATGGGAAGAGGCTGTTTTCTGGTTCTTCTTGAGCAACTGAAGCCAAGTCCCCATGCCTTCAGGACCTCCTGTCCCCACCACCCCTTGCCACCTCCTCTGCCCCCATTGCCACCCCTTGGTCTGGGTTGAGTGGGACCCGCGTTCCTGGCACGGTGGCCAGGTCAGGGAGCGAGATGGTTTCTTTTTTTTCTTGGCCTCTTGCTTTGGGAGTGCGGTGGGAGGGAGCTGGGTGGTGGTGGAAGACTAGAAGAGGTGAGGGAAGAGAAATGGTTGGCAGGCAACGAGCCTAAAAGGTTGGTAAGGGTGTGTAGGGGCAGGAGCAGAGTGCCAAAGGGAATAATAGTTTGGTGGGGGGGGGAAAGAAAAGGTCAGGGAGGAGAGGGTAAAGATTTCAGAAGAATAGAATAGGTTTTGACAGGAAAATAATATGTCAAGAGCTTGATTAAATAGAATAGTTGAAAGGCGGTGTGTTCTGGAAAAAAAAGGTTATTAAATAAGAGACTACTATTAGATGAAAAATTCACATTGCCGTTTTCTCTGAATATTACTTAAGCTTTCAGCCTGGAAACCCTGTAATGAAAAAGATAGGAGCAAAATACAGAGAATGGAAAGGAGAAACTGGAATAAACTGCCATTTAATTGTTGGATTTGAACAGTAAAACATGATGCAGCATGTTACAACTCTTGAAAATGAAGTAATGACAAAATAAAAAAATAACCAGCATCTGGTGGTAGGTAAAACACTGGTGTGCGATGTCAACATCAATAATGCATGTATATATTCACTCATGTATGGATGTAACATACTCACTCATATCATACCTGCATGAATAGCTCCACATATGCACGCAAATGGTGTCCTTCCCAGCTGAATAAGATGCTTTGACTGCTTTGCCTGCTGAGGACTCCAGCAGTTGATCTCAGTAAATCTTACTTTCGCTGTAGACAGTTCAGGTGCAATTCCCAGCCATGGAAAAGGACAGAGATCAGCTTGAGTTCATGGAGCTGAGATGATTTATCTCAGCTTGGAAAGGGGTAATATGTGATAACCCCTTATTGTAAATTTGAAATAAAATCTTTTTTTTTCACTTGTTGGGTTCTATTATTTAACACAGCTTTTATATATACCTCCTTGGTAATGGCTGATTAATATTTAATGAAGACAAATGGAGTTTTCAGCATAGAACGTTAAGGATTACCCCAAAAGCAGCAGCCTTCTGAGATTGTTCCCTCCAGGTCAGTCCTATCTGCCATTCAACTCTGTGGCTTGAGAAAGCATCACTTAAACTGTAATTTTTATTCTGCTTTATTTTTTTAAGCTGAAAGTGTGAAGTATTTTCAATTAAAATGCAGTTTCGCCATTTCAGCTTTCGAGAACTTGTGATAAAATTAACTCACGCAGACTTGAGAGCAAAGCAAGACTGTAATACATTACAGAAGCCTTCTCCGCAGCCTTGGAAGGTTAAAGACAGAAAACTAACCTAAACTTTTTTCACAAGTAAATGTTTTAAAATGAATTCTCTAAGCTGATGACCCCCTTTGTTTTAATGATACAATATTTGAATATCAGAATCACTCCCATACAGGTGCATATGGGAATGAATAAACCAAAAGTTAAATTGGCAAGTGAATACATATCAAACTGGCACACATAATACTGATTTTAAAAATGCTTGACAGTTTGTAAAAATAGCTGTAACTGGGAAGTCATCACTAAGCAGATACATTTCCCATGGGATCCTTGGGGGACTAGATTTTGGGCTGACTCTAGTTAAATGTTCTAATTTATGATCCAGAACAAAATATAGCAATTTATTGATCAGGTTTACAGAGGATGCAAAAGTTAGGGCAATGGTAAATGCAGAGGAGCAAAATTGCAAGTCATTAGTACAGAGCCGTGAATACCTAGTGACTTGGGTGGCAGCAGATAGCGTGAATTTTAGTGAGGGTGCGTGTGTAGAGGAATAAAACCTAAGTGATGCTTACTGAGTCGAGGACACTCTTCTGTTGAAAGGGAGGTTTGAAAAGGGTTTGAGGATGATGGATGGTTCGCTAGCTGGCCTGCCTCCTCCCTGGGCCCCAGGAGAGCTGGTGCTGCCCGGACACATGTAAGGACAGTCCGGGGCTGGAGAGGGAAGGTTGTACTTGCTCGTCGTACGGATCCTGCCGCAGCCTTTGCTGCGGTGCTGTGTGAGGTGGGGGCACCCTGCTTTCAGAACATTGTGGTGTTATCTTTGAACGCGTGCGGAAGAAAGTAAGAGAAGCGAGGAATTGCTGAGAAAGCTTGCACGGAATGATGGAAAGTTAAGGGGTGCCTTGATCACAACGTGTAGTTCTTGCATAGAGAAGAGAGCTATGGCCGTGGGGAGCGGAGAGCTGCACCGCGCGATCCGGTGGCTGGAAGGTGAGTCAATGCAGCTCAGCGAGAGGGTCTGTTTGGAGAGGAGGGTTTGACATCAAACCCGTTTCCCAAGGTGGATTTTCTGCTCCTGGCAAATTTAGAAAGAAGATGAGTTGTCTTTCTGAAAGATGAACTACAGCTTCATTGGGCATTATTTTAAGGAATTCTTCTGGAAAGGATGCTTTCTTTTTTTGCCTCTCTCTTCAGTGCTTTCTATCCTTCTCTGCATGAGACCTCACAAGTGTGAGAACAGAATTTGTTTCCTGTGGAAAAACATTTTAAGTCCATGGTTCTGCCTAGCAGTTTTGGTGTCCATCTCCTTCCGAGTCGTGCTGTCGGAGTGATCCTGTGTTTTAGATACTTAGCGGTCACCAGCTGCAACATTACTAGAAATTTCACAATGCATTTGGCAGGTTATTAGTGACTGAAACCAAAGCTTATTATTTTGCATGCTAATTATGAAATATTATTATTACCAATAAAGGTCAGATAGGTATCCAGTATTCTGAAGCCTTGAAATAATGTGAAGTTCCTTCATTCCTGTTTATTCCACTTGCACAGTGGCCTCGTATATATTACTATCCTGTGCTTTATAGCATATCCATAATATTTGGAGGAAGAGTCTCAGTCAATTTAAGATTTTTAGTCTATCGAGCATCCTGTTCGGTAGTGATACCAGAAGATGTGTGATTTGCAACTGCTGCCTGGTTTGATTCTCCTTTAAATGCTCTCCTTGGAAATAAAATCACAGGAAGATCTTTCCTCATTCACTCCTTTTTCCTCTTGGATGTGGAGCTGGTGTGCTTGGCCCATCCACTCGGGTATGTGTGAGGCATGACTGCATTTCCTTGCTGTAGACAAAGTGCATCACGAGGTTTTTAATTGAACTCATTGAAATGATGGGAGCAATGGAAAGGAGGTAGAGGAAGGGAGTAGAACCGCTCAAAGATAAGCGGGCACTGAAAGCTCATACATTCACTGCTCTGAATGGTTTTCTTGTGTTTGGGGAATTTCTCCTTAGAGAAAGACAGATCCAGAGTGCTCAGTACATCACCCGAGGTTGGCTGTAGAGCTGGGCTCTATAATGGAAATACAGATTATGCTAATTGAGATGAAGTTTTATAGTGCTAATGTGTATTTTACTCTTCTGTGTGCTGAAGTGCAGCCTGGGTCTGAGGGAGCTGACAATGTCCTATTCATATGTAAAATGTTTTGAAGGATCTGTGGTTTGGAATATTTCAAAACTGCTGCATGAGGGGATTCTTATATCTGAAAGCAATATTGTCTGTGTACAGCTCGTTGCTAACAGAGAAAGAGTGCGTGAAAGCGGCTTCCCAGCCTCCGCGTATAGACATACAGATCCTGCTGGAAGAAGTCAGGAGCACTGGAGAGCTTCCACGGCCCGATGGGGCTGGACATGGCCCAGCGGTGCTCTGCAGACCTGGACCGGCCCTGATCCCGGTCAGCTGGGGCCATAACCAGCTGCTGGAAAAGTAAAAGGTCTTGCAAAGAAGCCGATTGCGTCTCTGTGCCTTGAGATTACTTGGAGTTTAGAAGTATTAAACAGAATAAACTCTTGGAATAAGACAGTAAAGCCCGGCTGTGTATTAATTATTAGTCCGGACATTTTGCAAATCACAGATTCAGGCCTTTACTGTCTGTGGTACTTTTTTCCTTTTAATATCAGCTTTTGGCCTTCGCATTGCCAAGGAAGTAGCATCCTTAATTTGTAAGAGCTCATCTGCTTATCCAACAAGCTGCAGTCGTAATCCTCTTTGGCATAATGAATGACTGCTCTGGAAGTGATTACCGCAGGATTTCATACTTTCTTTCCCGATTATCAAACTGTTTAGTGCTTCTTTTTTGTAAAGAAAATTATTGTTCATAAATCACAGTGAAGTATCAGGAGGATGTGATTGCACTAAAAATATCAGGGGCACTGCTTCAGAGGTGGTAAATCTTGGTCCATCTAGACCTGTCGCTAGGACAGAAATGACTTGTGTCCCTTGATTTCTGTTTGTGTCCGGTCAGGTGGGCATATGTGTGTGTGCGCAATACTTCTGCCTGAAGTTCAGAGACCAAAAGTTTGAGCCTTTCATTGCTCCGGGTTAAAATGACTGCTGCAGCTCTATTTTCTATTCTGCTTGGCTTGTGAGAAGACTTGCTGTGCGTTTGAGTATATCCATAGCAAATATGATTTTGTGTTTCATCTTCAATGCACATCTGTTGAAGAGCAGCAAAGAAACAGTAGCTCAAATAGACTGCAGCTGTAGCAGCCGTCGTTTTCATTTTGACCGTGATTCAAGATAAATGCTTTTAAAATTACAGCTTTCTAAAGAAACCTTCCTCCTTTAAAGGTTTTTCTCTCACTCCCTCTTTTTTTTTTTTTTTTTTTTTTTTTTTTTTTTTTTTTTGGAGAAAGCTCATACATCATGTTTGTTAAGTAGGCTGGTCCTGACAGTGTAATGGAAGGAGTGGGAAATACAGAAAAAGAAATCTAGCTTCTCATTTTTTTAGGACAATGCAAATGTAGCTTTTTTTTCCCTGGACCTACATTTACACAGTTTTCGTTTGAACTTGCATCAGAGAGATGGGATATAGCCAACTATCTACAGGCTTGAAAACTAGGCTGATAAGAAGAACAGAGCAGAGCATTCAACCCTTTGCTATAAAGAGAACCCAGCAGCAGATGTGCCTGCTGATGTTGTTACAGCGAGTATCTAGAAATTGGAGGCAGGCATGTTTGGAAACCTGTAAGCTTCACTAGAAATTTTCCAACCCTCCCAGATTATTGCAGTCTCATTTTGCAAAACATATGGCTAACTTGTGGTAAAAAAGTAGGAGAAAGCGTAACGTCCAGAAAGAGAGTTTTTCTTTGCATTTTGATATACTGGATCCACAGCGTTCCTTCATGCAAATGCATAATATGTGTTTGTTTGTGAAATACATATAAAGTTGGTCACAATTCCTTAGTTTCTTACTTCCTTTGTAGAAAACTGCATTTGAGATGAAAAAGAAAGAAAAAAGGAAACAAAGAACTTCCTCTTAAGTTGATGTGGATGGTAAAATAAAAAGTTTTTTTTAATTTGTGAAGACTTAGAAATAGTTCTGGGAGAAAAGAAATAGAGCATTTTGATCAACATTTTGGGACATCTGGCTTTGCTAATGGATGGTGTAAGCCAGGGCATACACAGAGGTGAGCAGGCAGCTGAGGTGGTCAGCGAGCCATCCAGAATTGACCTACGAAAGATTGTGATGCCCCTGAATCTGCATTTCATGCCAGAGAAAACAAGGTTGTATCGGAAAAGATCTGACCAAGTCTAATATAGTTTGTAGTTTGCACCCACAGAAACTTACTGCGTTAAAAGCAGTGTATGCCTGTGTGTGACTGAGATAAAGCAGAACTCTCCTCGTGTGAGAAGTAAAGCCTATGGAAAAGTCTCTTGGTTTAGGTTTGTGGATAATTTCTTGAGACTTCTAAAGAAATTCCGTGTGGATTAACATTTAAAAAAAATTACTGGAAAAAAGTTGCTCATTGTTCATTAACAGGAAAGATGTTGTGCTAATTTATGCCACATGCAATGTCCGTAGGGTGGCCGAGGATCTAAGTCTCTGCATAATTTCACCCAAGGATATTAACTTCCCCACTGTGCCCAATTAAACCCGTCCCATGCTAATCTGAGAACAAACAGGATAAAATACAAATTTATTTCTGGAAATCTGTCTAAAGCAAAAAGTAATTAAATATCTCTCTGTTCTTTGGAGGGCATTTACAACCTTTGTAATTAGTGATTAGAGCTTAGAAACAAATGTTAAGATGCATTTCCTTGGTGTGCCAGGATTTATTTCATGTAACTTCAACCATCAACGCATCTAGGGTTGCTGGTCAGTGGAAAAGAGGGGAGCCACTTCCAGAGGGACGTGGGGCGACCCACCTCTGCAGCTACGGCTCTCTCTTAATTGTAGAGGCTTAAATGAGTAGTTCAGATTAGACATCTCGCTTCCTAAAATGAATTTGATTTGTAGCAACTAATTTGCTTTGTGGAGGTCTTTAACCTTTTTGCCTCTGTTTTTCTGATCTGTGTACTGAGGACTGGTACTTTGCTGGTCCCTGGTCCCGTAACTAGCAGCTTTGCTGCTCGTCTCAGCCGTAATCATTTCACTAAGGTGTGACCTCTTCTTTATTTTCATCCTTCACTTTTGTCGTATCCATCCACAGTCTTTCTTCAGTAAGTCCCTCTGGTACATGAGTGGGAGTGGAAACATCAAGGGAGGGTAGGATGGACACGTTGAATCAATGAACGGGTATTGCTAAACTAAAATAGAGCATCCCTGTTCCTCAGGTGGAGCTCTAAAACATTGAGCTTTTGGGGTCGTTTCTTTGCTGTGTACGTACAGCACCCAGCTCAGTAAGGTCTCTGGTTTGTCCGTGAGGCACACTGGTGTTACATGGGGTAAGGTGCTCTGGTCGCTGATTTTTGCTTGTTTCTCACGCGGAGTAAAACCCTGTGTTTCTAGCTGCTGTCTGGTGTAAGGCAAAATCTGGTTCCCCGTTAACGTAGAGAATAAGAATCATCTCATATCTGCATTTAAGACTTTGGCATGCAATACCTAATCTGATTTTTACTTTCTAAAAATAGATCTCCTAAGCTCCAGCAAAGAAAGCTGCAGTTTTGCCTTCAGAAAATGAAAGAGGCCAGACAAGAGTTTAGTCATAAATCCTTGTACCTGTGGTCTCCAGATGAAGGACCGATAATTTACTCTAAAATCCTGAGCTGAACGCAGCAAAGCACAAGGCCCCAGATGTCACAAGACGTTGCTATCAATCTGTCGATCTTTGTGAACCGCTGCTGAAGGATTAGTGTTTGTAAATCATTGCCGGGAGAGCTATCTAAAAGTCTCCTTACTCGGGCTCCGGAGCCAGTGCTGGGTAACAGCATTTGCATTCAATCCCCATGCTTCTGGTTGCTGATTAAAAATTAACCCTTTCATACCGTTCGGTGTCCTTAGCCTGATTAGTCTGTAGAAGGGGGCATAGGAATTTTAATGGCGTTTGAAAGGAGGTAGTCTTTTTGTCGCCGAGTTTCCCATTTTGCCTGTGGTTTGGACTTGGCTGAAGTCTTGCGGAGCAGATTGTTGTAAATTATTATGGAAGCCTCGTTTTTCTGAAGCAGAACGAGCTGGTTAACTAATGACAAGCTTGTTCAGCATGATTTTAGCTAAGTGTCTGAAAGGTATGTGGACAAGATGTTCCAAATAGCAAAAAATTCTGTCCAAGATCCTCTGACGAACTCTAGAAAAGGGCTGCTTCCTAGGGTCACTTACTTCAACTTTGCCCAGAGTATTTTCATGCTTCAAGAGTGTTGCATGTGCAAAATATTGTTGGATGAGCCTTGCTTGTTTTGTATTCAGATGTGACCAGTTTGCCCCGAGCATAATTCTTGCCGGTACAGATGGAGCAGTAGTTTTATAATATCATTTACAGGCATATGCTTATGATGGGAGCTGTGGATGTCTCTCTGTCTCTGAGAAGGTGTTTAGTGTAGTATTTGGATGTGTATTTCAACGCTCTGTCCTATATACCCAATAGAAGTAATTTTCTGTGCTGCTTTGGGATCATAGCAGAAGTCTATGCAAGAGTTTGGAAGGCAAACCATGTCCAAATCGTTAGCTGAAGAGAATCTCTGAACTTTTGCTTTGCTTTAAAAATTCAGGAAGTTTGAGGGCAGTAGCTTATTTAAACATGGCTAGAGACGCCAAAGATGTAAGTAACTGTTTTGATGCTGCTATCTTGCCTGGGCCAAGTGGCACTGATTTTTCTGTCTAGGTTGGGTAGGGAATGTTTAGGTGAATGTTCAGCCCTAACCCAGTTGTTTACAGCTCTAAAAGGAGGTACTGGGTTATGTACCTGTTCTTTGCTGGCAGTAAGATGCTCTATGGAAAGCATTAACCCTGGCCTGAAATTAGGGGCAATTGGACAGCAGCGTTAGCTGGAAAGCAATGTTCCTCAGCCAAAAGAAGCAAGTAGACTGCTGTCGCTTTTCAGCCTTTCATACAGAAATTAGACCAAAAAAGAAGAGAAGTCAGACCAAAAAAAAGGAATATATTTGACTTTTTTCTTTAAAACAAGAACAGGATCCCATCTTCAACCAGAGTCTCACTATATTGCTTCCAATGCATACTTTCTCTTCAGTGAGACAACTCGTATCCCAAATAGGTGGAATGAATTATGTATATCAGCTTTAAGCAATCCTGTGTTAGGGAATTTTGTCTTTGTACTTTAGACCAACATAATGAAAAGTTAAATATTAATATGTCCTCAGAACTTTTCTCAAATATTTGTAACATGAGTCAGTTAATTTAAGAGGCAGTGAACAGAGGTGAAGCTTCTACATTTGGTTTTTGTTATTGTGCAAATAATTAGAATAGTCCAAGCAATGTAAATTAAATGTTACCAAGTAGGAAGATGGTTGCTAGATAGCTGTTGGGGAACTTTTATTCTACAGAAGTCTTGGAAATGGGAACCTCTGACATTTACGGGATTGTAGGATGGTAGTGATACAGGTGGCTGCTGAGTGCACGTACCCAGCGTTCGAAATGCCACTTGTTTGTCTCTGCAAGTCCAGTGGAAGAAGTGACAATTATTTTGTGTGTTTCTTCCGGCAGAGTCTACTCTGTGACTTGATCCCACACAGCTTGTGAGAATTGGTTTCATTTGCCCTTCTGACACTTTGTGAGAAGGTGACCTTTATGGTTTTAAGTCTCCAAGAGTCTTGGTTCCCATGATTTTTTCCCCACTTTTCTCTTCTGTCCAGATAGTCCCAGTGTTCACATACCTTTTCAGGCTAGTAATCTCCCAAGAGAAGTGCCACCATGTCCCCTCTCTCAGTTTCTCTGTAGCTCCTGATAGGGAGAGGCAGAAATTGCATTGGTGTGGCTTTGTAAGTATTTTTTCCTGTCATTGTTCATCCTGTGGGAATACTGGAGGTCTCCCATTCTGGGACAGGGTCTTCATAGGTTACTAAGCGCATTATAAATGCCTTCTGCCAAGTCAAGGTGACAACTTAAGCCTGGTTCATGTGTTTCTGTGTAAATGATCTTCGGTCTCTGAAATGTCACACCAAAAAATGAAGGCTTTATACCCGATGTGCCCGCCTGCGCATTCCCCCTCCCCACATGTGCCCGTTATTCTAGGCACTGTTGTCTTGCATTTTTGGCTAGATGCACCCTGGAGGTGACATCCCCTCTCGTAGGTGCCAAGATCTAGTAGGTGCCTTGCCACGTGCATTTACTCTTGTCGCTTGTAACCCTGCCTCTGCCATCACGGGTTCAGGACCTGGGCGACCTGGGGAGGAGACGCTTGTGAACACATCGCTTGTTGGACCACGGTGGAAGGTTCAAAGGTCCTGGATGATGATCTGCAGGCTCTCAGTGTGCTCCCAAACCGTCCCTTTCCAAAGGGTGTCTTTAATTTGAGGGTTCTACATTTTAATTTGTAGTCATCTAATGGAGCAAGACTGTGGCAAAACCTCTGGACTTCCTTTCTGCACAGACACTAGAAGAAGGTTTGACTGAGGAGGGCTGTGTTCTCCTGCTCAGTGCACTGTAATTCACAGGTCAAATTCCTGCTCTTGGTACTAGTAAGTCTAAATCGAGTTTTTGAGAAGTTGTGCACAGATTCTTCTGTTCTGAGCTAATTTAAGGCCTGCACATGGAGCTTCCTTCTATGTATATATACACAGATGATTGTTATGTTGATAAGCTTTCAATTCAGCAAGGCTGTTTATCTTTCTTGAGAAACTGACATTTGGTGCCTAGCTAACATGCTCTCCAGACTTGCTATTAAATTAATGACTAGTGATTCCACAGATTTTAACAGATGGGCCAAGATTGCATTTTGGACAAATCATTCCTGGAGATGGAAAAAAGGTCTTATTTTTACAGCTCTTGTATTTAAGTAACAAACTAACAATTCATTCAGTTGCTCGCAAAACTGGCTAAACTCAGGGGACTGCTGATTTTGCTGCAGTTGCAGTATTAACACTACTCTTTAATCATTAAAGGCATTCAGTGCTGCTGTCAGCTGCTTCATACAGTTAGTCTACATGAACGTGATCTTTTAATCAGTTCTTGGAGCCATGCATATGCAATACTTATCATTAGATTATAATTAACTGTAATTATGTATGGAGATCAGTGCCAGCCATAAAATGTAAATTTGGATATTTACTATGTTAATAAGAAGATTTGGTGAAGATAAAGGGCTTGATTTTTTAATTTTCACTACCACAATAGCATGATGGAGTCTTAGTGAAAGTGTTGTTAAAATTAGTATAGCTGCAGTTAACATCCATACTACGTCTTTCTTACTGCAGACTGCTATAGATGAGATTCAGGCCAAAAAGGTCGTGTCATTCACATAATGAAACAGTGCCTCAGAGAAGCTGAGACAGTAGAAAACAGGTTGCAGGAGCCCTGAGAGGTGAGTTTGTCCACAGGCTTGCCAGCAAGTGTTTTGAACTGTATATAAACATTCCTGATAGTTATTCACCTAAGGACAATTTTGCAAAAGGTGCGAGTGGGATTTCTGCTGAGGAAGGGGAACAGTCCCCTGTATTTCAATGCTGGCGTTAAATTCCAGGCAGAAGTATTTTCCAGGTGTGCACAGATGTGCTGTGTACAGCTGCGTCAGGGCGTGCCGTTCCTGACACCGAGAAACAGGGAAGCGAGTGCTGTGTTGAGCTGCTGTGTTGCTATGCTAACTCCGCAGTCTTCTTCTAAAGGCTTTATTGAAAAAACAAACCAATTAAGTAATATTGGGAATCATAAAAAAGATTTAATGGTTTCAGTGACTAAGGTTCTACATTAGCATTTAGCTTTTGCTGGGGAGACAGTTGCTTTGTTTGTTTGTTTACATCTGGGAATCAAATCTTGCGTGTTGTGCAAATAATTTAATCTTTATGGCTGTTACTGCTGCATATAAAGTGTTGCTGTGTTTATACCTGCTGGCTAAGTGAAGCAAGAAGGGATATGTTTATGCACATTGCTCTTTACTGTATTTAATGGAAATGAAAAGTGAAGTAATAAATTAAGGAACACCACACTAGAATTCTTCTTCATTTTGGAACAAAGCATCAGTGTTTCAGGATCCTGGTTAATCACAGTCTAATGACCTGGATACACTGAAATGTTCCCCTCTCCCTTTCCCCCTGCTCTGGTGTTTTAAACGGAAATGATGTGGTTTGCTGTTGACTGGAAGGCTCAATTTTGGAAAGATTTCTTGTAATGGTGAGGGGGCTACAAAATGATTTTCAAAGCATCCCTGGACGCAGTTCCTGGTACAAGAATACGGAGGGGGACGATAGACGGGGAGGGGACAGACAGGAGCTCTGTCGTTAGAACGACTGCTGGATGTCTCACGCCCTCGCTTTAGTGTTTTCTTCCTAAAACCACTTCCAAACCCTGGAAGCTGGCATTACTCATGCAAAAACTTTTTAAAGTTTTAACTGTTTTAAACACTTTCTAAGTCAGCTTTTAAAAAGGCACATTAGCGCAAAAACAAAGGAATCGCAATACTTGGCTGCGTGACTAAAAGTGCTTGGAAGTTAATCAGGTATTTAAACATGTAAATTGAAGTTATAGCCTCTAATAACATTACTATCCTAAACTGTGAAGAAAATCAAAACATTTAGACAGTTTGTTTACTAAGCATGTATGTCTGACTCCTGCCACAAGACCCGTGGAATCTCTTTGCTCAGGGGAAAAGCGACTCGGCATGTTATTAGATAATTACCTTCAATTGAAAAATAGATAGGAATTGAGCAAAGGAACCTATTATGTTTCCAGATTGGAACTGTATACAGTTTTCTGTGGTTCATACTAGTTGATGTATCAATTATGATTGCATATTAGCCCTCTGTATTAAAAGATGACTTGACTGTATTCTCTGACTCTTGGCTTGACTCTTGCAGTATCGTGTCTGCAAGCGGCGCAGCTCAGAACCGTTGCTGAAGGACACTTCAATAGTTTCTGGTTACAAAACATGGCAAGTGGTGGTAAAAGCGTGTCTGACTCTGCTTAATGCCTTCAGATTCCCAGCAGGAACATCTCTTCGTTCCTTTTGGTTGTGTCTTAATTAAACCTTGACGAGACAAATCTCCCTTGGCTGCGACGCCTGATGCTGGCGTCTGATAGCCTGATGCTCCTTCCGTAGGTAGCAGAGCAAGCTGGGGCAGAGGATGATGTGGGCCACGTGAGATTAGAAGGGCAGGCAAGGTCTTGTTCTCCTCGTGACTCTAGAGGGTGATCGGAGCCGAATGGCTTCTTAGGTAGACTTTTATGGCCACGAAGGTCTAACTTGAAACAGATGATCTCTGCACCTGCTGGGGTTCAGGTCACGGTCTCTCCTGGAAAACACTTTATCATCCAAAATGCTCTTCAGTCAGACCTCTGACAAAGCCTTTGGTTTGAAAACCTGCTGGTTTCCAGCTGGGATGACATAGCATAAGTTGGGTTTTGGATCAGTCAAATATTCAGTTGCAATATATAGAGCAAAATATAGTTTGTAGCAAGAAGTGCAGCAATGATTGACTGTATGCGTGTCTTGTACTGCTGAGTGTCTGTTCTAGGAGAAACCAAAGAGTTAGGCCAAAAGCTTTAAAATTAGATGTTTTAATATTAGGTTCCTGTGTACTTCTGTATTTAGGCTGAGAGAGGCTCAAACATTGCCTCTCGGAGATGCTGATTATAGGAATCCATCCGACTCCTCCCTGACGATCAGAGAAGCAGGTACCTAGCACTGCTAAAATTGTGTCACTTTGGTCCCTATGCTTGAATTTTTGTGCACCCAAGCTGGAAGTTGTTGGATAACAGCTTTTGTGAGAGGGGAACCAGAGAGCTTTTTTTTTTTTTCCAGTAACTTCCACAATAGAGAAAGGATTTAGCTCTCGGGCAATTTCTCGGGAAAGTAAAATTAGAAATTAAGACACAACACTGTCTAGAATCCCAGTATCTGTCAGAAAATCTCTTCTTGCTGTAGGTATTGCAATAGGTTATGGCTAACCAATGTTGCTAACCTGTATTAATTTCAATTTCCCCTTGCAGTAATGCGTAGAAATCCATTTGGCATGGACATTTGCTGCCGGAAGGGATCCAGAAGCCCGCTCCAGGAACTGTATAATCCCACCCAGGTGAGTGTCTTGTGGCTATGATCAAACTTCACAGCCCAGCGTACAAATACAGTCTCTCTGAAAGGTATTTTGGTCTGTTTTTTCTCATTTATATGCGGTAGCTGCCTTCAGCTTGGAGAACTGATCCTGGGATCTGCAGAGTTTAGGCATGAAGTTCTACAGTTTGAGCTAAGGGCGTGATTTTTAAAGGTTTTCAGCTGTCTAATGATGTGGACTCCACTAAAATTTTTTCCCTAGGTACCTAAAAGCCTTAAAAGAGTACCTTTTTGATCTCCTAGCTAGAAGCTGAGGCATCGGAATTGAATCTGTTGGATCAACACAGAGTGGCAGGGTAGGGTGAGAGAATGCAACATGATATACATGAAACAAAGAGTGCAGTAAGAGTAAATAGTGATAATAATACATGAATATTATTTATATGGCTTTCGGGTAGACAGCTGCCCTTCCTGTCCTGGTTCATTGCTTGTACGGAGTCTGGACAAACACAGTAGCTCATACTCTTCCTTACACTGTGTGCTATTTAACACCTGATGGTCTTGATGGGAGCTTAGGATAATCTTATCCAGAGTTCTTCATGTGACAACCAGCGCGGGAAAGCTACCTGAAATTCGTGCTCCTCCAGATCAGTTTATTCCCTGCATGTGGGCTGAATTGGCACATTCAGGAGCAGCATTTCCTGTTGGCAGCTGAGAGGAAGTGCTGCCATTGAGAGAAAATGCCAGCTGACTATTAAACATATTTATTAAAGTTTAACAACCGCCTATTATATATTTATCCATCAATGAATACATTGAGTTTTACTAAATTGGCTATTAAGGAAAGTGACTATCCCAATAAATCTGACTTGTTAGATTTAACAAGGCAGTAAATGTTTTAAATACTATTTGATTATGAAGAGACTCACTATATAGTGTGCAAAATGAAGTCTAAGTGATTTAAAGTATTTATATGAAGAATTGACAACAACCCAAAGATATGTGATATCTGTTACGTAGTGCAGTAAAGCTCCATTTGCTGCATAGTGTTGTTTTTATGAACATAGGCTGACTTTCTAATTCAATTTGAATTCTGTGCATGGCTGGGAACATGAGTTTATCATACTAATATACTGGCCTTTATTGACCATTATGGGAGTTAGCATTGGGTAAATGGAAAGTGCACGTAAAAGCCCTGAAGAGGAACAATCCAGCGCTAAAAAGGAAGAATACTAGGATTTGTAGGTTAAATTTAAAGACTCTTTGCAGATGCTCAAGAAGGGTGGGTAAGGGAAAAGAGACTGCTTGAGTAATTAGTCTCTCTGGGGTCTGCTGTGTGTCGGTCAAAACCTCCTTGCCCTTTAACATTGTTAGAGGCCATCCCGTAAGAAAGAAACATCCCCATCCACTGAAGGGCCGTAATCCCAGAGCCCTTGCAAGCTTGGTCAACTGAAAAGATTTCCTGAGCTTCCTGAAGCAGGGGATGCAGCTGGCAGCTCCTTTGCTGCCTCTCCTTCCTTTCTGCGTGCCCTGACCAAGCAAACCATTAGCATCCCTTTCCGGGCTTGCCTACGAGCCAACCGGAAAAG
Organism: Haliaeetus albicilla; assembly: GCF_947461875.1. Taxonomy (NCBI): domain Eukaryota; kingdom Metazoa; phylum Chordata; class Aves; order Accipitriformes; family Accipitridae; genus Haliaeetus; species Haliaeetus albicilla. The sequence goes on along the minus strand of NC_091501.1, from coordinate 6,019,297 downwards.
TTGATGTTTGGGGAAGCGCGCCAGTTCTTGCAGCTGATGCTGAACTAAGCAGATGAAGTTTTTTATGCCGAAATGTTTCCATCAGCTCGCTGACATCCATTCTTACCAAGCTTTTAGTTTTTGTTGCTTCTTTTGTTCTTAGTTGATGTTTGTTTGCTTTTTGGATGGGGCTTTGCGTGCTGCACCCAGTCCTAGAGGGACTGGCAATGTCAGGCAAGCAAGTGCGCTCATTTTGGGAAAACAGTAACAAGAAAAGGCAGCGAGTAGAGGCTGCCGTAGAAGACAACAGACTGGAGATGACCCCCTAGAATATTTCTTCAAATATGTGGGTAATCTTTCTTTTTCCATATTTGCCCCAAAATATGTCTGTCTCTACGGTGGCAGATTAGACACTGGTCTATATTTTGGCAGTAGCATTCTTGTCCTTAAGAATTCACCAGTGTTTCTGAAACTGGGGGAATGGAGATCAGACCCCTAATCTTTCTCGTGAGTTTCTTGCTGAAGCAGTTACGATTGGCCATTTTTAAAGTTAAGTCAGAAGTCACTGACCTAGGTAATTGAAAAAATTGGTTAGATCTTAAAGATGACCCTTGACCATCAGAACCTTTTGGACTCCTGGTGTGGTGATCCCATGTTTTTCTCCTGGATGCCGATGGCTGCGTGTGCCATTGCAGGAGCTCTTTGGCACTCAGTTTAGCTGCCTCAGAGGAACGATGGAGCTGATCAAGCAGATATTTGTAGTTCTAAGGAATCTGTATAATTCAAACACCAGACTTAAGCCGCTGAAAGAGGCCCTGCAGCTATGGCTTTGGATTACTATAAGCTAGGTGCAGTTGTGATTTTTTAAGGGTAGGAAACTTTAAATATTTAATGTGTCCATGTGCATGTTTTTTACATGACCTAGTATAACAGGAGAACCCACCTGTGGCTCAGCATCCTCTGCTATAGAGTGCACCGTACATTTCACGTGCGTCATGTTTCCTCGCGTAGGTAGCAGTGTGCAGCCGTGACTGCTGCTGCTGCCGTTCATGGGAATGTCTCGAGGACGCCCGAGAGAGGTGGGCAAGGGAGGGGGCCCTGGGGGGGTCCCTGCTTTGAGATGGAATTAAGGGCCCATACGTCCTTGCACGGAGCGTGCTCCTGGCTGCTCCCTGTCAGGGGAGATGAGAGTTTGGCCATCGACTGAAATAGATGCCAGATAGGGTCAATACTATCTCAGATTTAAAATGCTGTAGTTTAACAGGAATAAGGTTTTTTCTACTGTGTGTTCAGCATCAGGTTGCAGTGCACTCATAAAACCATATGGAGACAGGTTGCTTTACACCAACTGAGAATTTGACTGTGGGCATTTACTATGTTGACATATAACGGCCTCTCTGATCCTGCGCTGTTTTGTTTCCTTCTATGGAAGTTGAGTTGTTTGCAAATGCCATCATTTGTCTCTTGAATCTCTTTTTGGTTTGGTAAATGGTTGTGAAAAGAAAAGGGAAAGGAAAGGAAGAAAGAAAAGAAGAAAAAAAGAAAAAGGAAAAAGGAAAAAACCCAGAACCAGAAAGGAAGATTTGGCTTGAGTAAATTCAAATGTAGCAATGATCTGGAGGTGACTGGAAGGGTGGTCTGGTGGCTTGTAGGAGCTGAATGTTAGAATTGCAGTCAGATTTTCAGTGGGCTGATCATAATTGTTCATATGTTTGGTGGAGAAGGAGAGGATAAATGGGTGGAGATAGCACTGAGTTAGGGCTAGAGAAAGTGTCCATGACAAAGCCCATACATTTTTTATGTCTTAGTTGAGTGTCTGGCCTTGCGATTATTGCAAAAGTAGGAACAACGCTTTTGCTCTTTTGCCTGTTGTAATAGAGCAGAATGTGGGAAGTGCATTTGTCTGTGGACAAGAGATTTCTACTCTAGGGCTTTCACTGCAAGATTTTTCATGAGCGCTAATATACTGTGAGGGAAAGAAAAGTCAATATAACTGAACTGGATTTACACTGAGTAAGTGGATTTCCAGGCTGTGGTCTCCGCGTATATGGCAGGCGGTATGTAGCATGTCTTTGAGTCTCTATTATCTTTTTTTCCTTTCGTTTTCAGATAGAGGTTTAGTAATAAGCTGCAGAGGTTCCTGTGGCAAATTTTGAAGGCTGAAATGGACCATTTCTTTAATGGGTTTATTAGAAAGCCAATTTGGATCTGTATTAAGCAGAACTATTTTCCTTCTGCCACATAGTTGTAAATAGAAAGAGAAAGAGGATTCAATATACAGCAAGTAGCAAAGGAGGAAATCAAGATGTAACTGAACACAGATGAAGAGCCTTGCAGGAATGTGACATAAGCTTGCATTGTACCTTGAGTGGGTTTTTATTTTTTTGGATATGAAACCCCAGGAATTTAAGAATATGGGTAAACAAATATTTGCAAGACATATTCTTAGAAGGCAACATGTAAAACTGTGTCTTCTAATTTGCATGATTGTGTACAGCCCCACTGCTCCAAAAATAACAGATAATTGTGGATCAGCCCACGAGCTGGAGTCACCAGAAGTTCAGAATTGGGCAACATCATACTTGAGGCTTGCATACTTTAGTGGTTAACATTGATCTGTTTGGTGTAATGAATGTGCTACTGAATTACAAGAAGTTGCAAACCAAAATAGACCAAATGTTAAAGGAATGGGAAATAATTGCATCTTTAAAGTTAGAATTCGTCTTCTAGTTATCAAGATTAACATTTAATTCTCATTAAATACAGGCTGCATCATTGTTTGATCTAACTATCTAGACTGCTGAGAGAAGCACAGCAGAGATCCAGTCCTGTATCCATTAGGATCCAAATCCAAGGATGAGTTTGTTTCAGTTTCTAGTTTGACATTGCCTGACTAATTCACGAGTCCCCATGACTATTTCACTAAAGGTCACACTGTTTGCCATTTGTTTCTTGCCTTTTCAAACGTGTTTCTTTTTGTCGAGGAGATGTATTTCCAGGTGGCTGCTTTTGGTGTAGCTGGAGCCAGGATGTCTAGTGATTTGCTAAACCTGGTGAGTCAGAGCTGTGGACCTTGCATTGCCTTTGTGTTATAAAATTGTATTGGACTGGTTTGGAGCAGTCATTCTGAAATGACCCATTTCTTTTATTACATCTGCTTTTTTAATCCCCTCCTTCCCACCAAGTGAAAGGAAGAAAGCGAGCTGTTGCCTTGCAGACAGTATTTATACATCCTCAGTCACCTCAGGCCACAAATGCTCCTTTTTGGGGGCTGCCGTGTGATTATCTGTGGCTTAGGCTGCCTGGATAACATCAGCAAACATCAACCTAGTTCAGCCCACATCACTCAGCTTTCATCTGGGTTCGTAATTCCCTATCTTCAGTTGATTTCCACTCACTAGGATGACTCTGGGGGCAACTGTACCGGTTCCTGGACAGAGGTCAGCTCTGTCAGGTCCTGGTCAGCTTTGTGGTCTGAGCTCTACATATGCATTGTCCACAGCACTTCGAATCAAAGGTTTGAACACTTAAAACCTGATATTTCTGCCCTTGGTGATGCTGAGGTGCTGAGCACTGTGCAGTTCGTTTCTGTGCTCCGGCTTCTCATTCTTAGAAACACAAGAGCCAAAGGGCAGGTCACTGGGTAGGATGAAAGGTCCAGTTCGCCTGGTGTTTTGTCTCTGGCAGCAGGTGACCAGGACAGATGACAAGAAGGATAAAGAACTCATCATACTCTGCTGGCGCCCAACAACCTGTAGGTCATGAGCTTCCTGAGCCAGACATGTGTCTTCATCAGCTACATCATGCAAGAAGAGCCTGAGATGCCAGACAGTTACTATATCAATCAAAAGGGGTGAAAAAACCATAGGTCTCCAAAGTTACTTACCAATTTCAGTAAGACTAGAAGATTACACCAGCACTATACACCAGTGCTATACACTAATTTTTCTCCTGTTTTCACAGGAGAAAATATATGTTCTGGGTGCCAGATTTCCTCCTAGGGACAACAATACGGATATCCCGATGTGAACTTCAGAGTGTAAGAAATAGTGCAGTTTTGATTAAAAACAATACATGAGAATTTATTGATGCTTTGCAACTGAGATGAATAGTCATAAATATGTATGTGTCCTCCTTGAGGGCAAGAAGTGCCCCAAAAGTTTTACCAATACTGAAAACATATGCTGTGCTGATCTTTGTAGGCAAATCTATGCAGATAATAACAGCGTGCAAAGTGCAACTCATAATCACAGTATTTGGCTGATCATAGATTAAAAACTCCTTAATGGAAAAGATGCAGAATGGAGACATAGGGAAGAAAAGTCAACGTACAATGACAAACTTTAGGTACATACTCCTGTTGATAAACAACTTTCTATGTAATTAGCCTTGCTTGCTGCAGCAAAATGCCTGCTGATGAAAGAGGAGCTAATTGATTTACTCCGTGGATGACTTCTTATGCAAAGACATTACTTACTGTCATGCTTGGAAGTTGTAAAAGAGCAGCTGGCCTGGGATGAAATATTACATTAACCTTAGCAGAAAAATTACACTAGTGAGAATGCTTTGTTATTAATTACTGATTACAAATGATAAGAGCCTGTTTTAGATGCTGGGGAAATGACTTGGGGAGGCGAGGGTTTCAGGTACACTGTGCTTCATAGATCATTTGTTGTGACATGATGGATGCCTTTGTAAGTCAAGAGGAATTAATCAGACAAGTATGTACAGTAACTACCAGCACTCAAGGCCAGAATTATCCCCAGGACATGCTCATTCAAGTTACTGCAGTGCATTGGGATGAATTTTTGGGCACCTGTGTTTAATAAAATACTTGTTACCTGCATGAAATGAAAAAATAGTTGTCACTTAAAATAGCTCAGATTTCCCTGATAGAAAAAAAGCAGCAGAGACACCTCTCTCATTTTTTCCAGTCCCTGACTCATATTTTATTATTTTGAGAGCATATGAGTTTTAATATAAAGGCTTAAAAGTATGAGAAGAAAGATCTTGTAATACAGGAGACACGGCCAACACCAAAAGGGTTGTGTGTGTTGGAGGGGAAAGAGGATAACACAGCTTTCAAAACTGGGTATCTGTATGTAATGTGTGGGCTCCCTGTTGGGCAGCTGAGTGGAGAGAAGACCTGGGCTCCAGCACTCTGACCCGGTGCCATTGAACAGCTTTTTGTGTTTAATTGTCCTCAAATCAGGCCTCTGGTGACCTGAACCATGTTGGTTCAGTCAGATGCTTGCTCTGAGCTGAGTAATGTTCAAATGGGGCACCTGCCTCTTTCTCTGCATTGCATTCCTTTTTTTTTTTTTCCTCTTCACTTGAAAGTTATATACCAGAAAACCTGGATAATCATACCTCAAAATGCAGGGGGATGTGGCGGTTTGGAGGATTAGGAAGCAGAGGGCAGTGGGAGAATATCAGTGTTCGCAAATACGTGTAACGAGCACGGATTTCTGCCGCTGGCTCCTGCAGAGGCAGAGCGCATCCTTCCCGGCTGCGCTTTAACAAGTGCTCCAGCATCACTGGCTCAGTACCTGTATCCCAATATTCTCAGCCTAGACCTTGTAAACTGTAGGCTCTCTTGCTTATTTCTGGGGCAGGTACTTTTTGGGCAGCTTTCTCCATTGTGTGAAGGGTAGCAACTGTGTTTGTTTAAACATCTGCCTTTTTTTTTTTTCCTCCTGTGTTTTTTGTTATCAAAGAGGTTTAAGTCTATGCAGCAGAATTGTAGCCCACTTGCAACAAGGCCAGATGATCTCTTTAAATCCAGAGAGCCCAGCTGCAACCACTCTCTCCCTGAGGGACTGTAATGTAACCCAATAGACATAATTATGAAAATGAGAGAACACAGACATAAAACCTATCTACTGGTACTTGTAATTGTCATATATTATCTAACTGTAATACTAAGGAGGGGCAGAAGAAGTTGTTAAATTTGCTTTGTTTTCAGGAGATTAGATTCCCCAAGTCCCATTTTTACACACTTAACTGTATCTGATGTAGCACCCCAATTCCTACAAACTGACTCGTAATATTTATTGATATTGTATGTAATATTGATATGTATTATTCATTTGGTTTTTAGCTCTGTACAATATAAATTAACCTCAGTAATGTAACCAGTTGCACCTTACCAAAGCTTTCTTCAGTAAAACTGCAATAATCTGCTTGTCCATTGTCGTGGTTTAACCCCAGCCAGCAACTCAGCCCCACGGAGCTGCTCACTCGCTTCCCCCCGCTGGGGTGGGGGAGAGAATCAGAAGGTAAAAGTGAGAAAACCCGTGGGTTGAGAAAAAGATGGTTTAATAGGCAAAGCAAAAGCTGCGCGCATACGCAAAGCAAACCAAGGAATTCATCCACCACTTCCCACGGGCAGGCAGGAGTTCAGCCATCCCCAGGACAGCAGGGCTCCAGCACGCCTAACGGGGACTTGGGAAGACAAACACCATCGCTCCAAATGTCCCCCCAGTTTATATACTGGCCATGACATAATATTGTATGGAATACATCTTCGGCTCGTTTGGGTCAGCTGTCCTTGCTGTGTCCCTTCCTTCCCACCTCCTTGTTGCCCTCCCAGCCTCCGCTGGCAGGGCAGTATGAGAAGCTGAAGAGTCCTTGACTTTTTGTATAAACACTGCTCACAAACAAGTAAAACATCCGTGTATTATCAACATTATTCTCATCTGAAATTCAAAACATGGCACTATACCAGCTACTAGGAAGAAAATTAACTTTATTCCAGATGAAACCAGGACATCCATTTATGCAGAAAGTTTCAGGAATGTGTCTCTGTAAATACCACAGACAAAGCAAGATTAAAATATTACCCCTTGAAAGATGTGGCTGCGGAAGCCAGTGTCCTTTTGGGACTAGTGTGCTAAGGAGGTTCATGGTACTGCAGGGAGGCAGCCTGTAGAGTTTTTGTACAAGCGTGTAAATCGTTAAATCAAGCACAGATTATTTAAGGGTGCTTGCCAAGTAAGTTTTCTCTTCGCTGAAGTTTGTGGGGAGGTGTAAGGTGGGTCGAGCTGGGCACCGCGGTCTCATCCGTACTGCTCGCTTGGCATGCTGGAGAAGCACGCTTCCCCTCCCGCGGGGCTGCACCGCATGGTTACGGACAGGGCTGAGCAAAAATGTCTGCTGGAAAATATGCAGTTTGGGGATGGCTGAAACTCGCTGTGAATTTGGGCTGAGTTCTTCCAGTAGTAGTAGATGGGAACCACTTGGGTTGACTTGGGGTTAATCTCACAGGTACGTGTGGGGTAGTGATGGGCTTCGGGCGGTTTGACTGTGCATCCCACACTTGGCAGCGGGTGCTCAAATCAAGTACGTGGGTGACAGTGCACTGGGTGTCTTCAGTCTCTCCTGTTGATGCTGCCTTGCGTTCTGAAACTAAACAGAAGAAACGAGCAGGATTTCAGGCTAACAGGCTCTTTATTAAGCCTCTTGTCATGATGATCTGAGGCTATAATAGAGTAAGAGCCGTGGTTGTTTTAAGACCTGGTGTGCTCATCTGTTGGCCTAGTGAAACAAGGAGAAAATTGTGCCTTGCTCTGTCAATCTTGTTTGTCTGTCTGACATTGTCGGACCCTCGTGACAGCAGTAATTAACAGTTCACTGAATCTAAAGCCTGAACTGGAGGGGCCCGGGCTGTCGCTGCCGATGGTCAGGGCACTCTCCCAGAACGGGAGCACCGGGAGCCAAATCCCTGCAAGCAGAGGACACGTGCCCCACGGACGGGAAACACCCTCACTGCTGGTTGTTGGAGTTGTTCTTATGTTTGCTTGTTTAATCATCAGGCTGAAAGATTAGTTGTTCTGCTAATCATCACCTGGGCCAGCTACACTTAAACTGCTTCTATTCAGTAGTTTCAGACCTTGCTTCTTATTCATATGGAAGAGGTGTGGAAAGAAAAGGAAAAAAAGTATTTTTACAAGGTAATACCTATACAGCATTTGAACACGGCAAAACCAGTGTTTATATTGTGTATGTCTTTTTTTTCCTCTATAAAATTAACATAGCAGCAGTCATACTGGGGCCACTCAAGTAGATCTTTGTTGCTCAACTAACCTGTAGCAGTTGTATATCCTGGTGTGGATGGGGTCTTCTGTTTGAACCATCCCTACATTCGTGGGGCTATGGCAAAATGTGGGGGGTGGGATGAAAACACAATTTTATTTCCTTCACACTGAGACTATTGTGTAGTTAGTTGCACTGGGGTTGGGGGAAAGTGGCTTTGTATTCTAGGTTTTCCAGCATGCTGTAGATGTTTCTGTTCATTCATAACCTTGGGAGAAAAGTGAAACCTGGCCTCTCGAAAATTGATGGCAAACCTCCTAAGCTCTAGAGCCCAAACTTCTAGTTAAAAGATCTGATCCAGGGGATCAGAAAGGGGCTAAAATTGCAACCATTGTTTTAACTCCCTTTTCACCATTCCACACATTCTATTGCACTAGAAAATGCTGAAGAATGTAAGTTTGATGCTGAAAAGATTTCCTTTTTTTTTTTTTTTTTTTTTTTTTCCTGGTAGTGACATAATAACTATAGCCAAACCAAAGACAGTTGGCAAACTTACAGTGCACTGAAGTTCATATGTATTTCTGGTGCCTGGAAAATCCAGGAAGGAGTGTTCCTTTCTTTTCGATCTTAAATCACATCTGAACAGTATTCTGAGTGTGGTTCCAGCACAGGGCTTAAAAGCAAAACATTACATCCCAGCTGTAGAGGAACAGTAAAAAATCACAATATTCCTGCAGTCAGATTGCCTGGCTGCACGGCAAATTAGCAAACCTCTGCAGCTATCAAATTGATGCCCTAATATAAATCTCTTCTCCCTGTAAACGTGGGCTGTGTCTTAGATCATTTCAGACAAGCATCTGGGGATTAGTAAGAGGAAGTGAATATTAATTCAATTAGAGGACAGAAGACGAACGTACAAGCTGGCGCAGGGAATTGACATCAGGAGCTGAAGTAACAAAGACATCTCTAGCTGGGAGAGGACAGTTTCACCTATTCAGGTCAGGCTTGGCTTCTGCCTTGCATATATTTTACTTATGAAATGGTAGTTGAAGGAGTTGTGTTTATACAGCAATATAGTTAATGTCATATTTTGGGAACTAAGCCTTGATGTCAATAGAAGGATGGAGAGCTGGAGAGCAGATGCACAGTGGTAGCTTTCAGTTCATTTTGATACGTTAAATATTCATAATAAGCTCAGCTGAAGGAGAAAAATGTTTCGTTGAACTGGTAAGGAGACGCTGAAATCGTTGGTACTTCTCCAAAGTGTAACGTCTTACTTAATGTAAATTGAATGAAGGTTCCCGTGGCGAAGGTGAGATGCAATATTAGCTTCTTCCACAATTGCTGCTTTCTTTCTGTAAGAGATTGTTGTGCCAGTGACGTCACTCTATGAACTAATAGCCAAGAATGACTCTTCTGAGCAGTTTGTGTAGGCACAGCAGAGGCTTTTCCCTTCTTTTTTTCCATAGCTTTGGACCTGCGAAAGCCTGTGTATGGACTTTCTTATGTTTAAATGCCACATATTTACAGCCTGGAAACAAATCCTTCCACACTGCGCTTTCCAGGCATGGGCACGCTGTCACTAAGTGGGTGAGTCCTGTGTCTGTAGGCTTCGCTCGCCCCCTCTACACATGCTCCCATTTGTGCATGGTTTTCTGCTAACCTGAGTCTCCACCTGGAGAAGGTGGGTGCTCTGCTCAGCCCGCTGCCTGATGCACAGATGCGAACCTGCAGAGATGCTTTCACCTCTGTTTCTGCACGGTTTCTAGCCCCGGTAGGGCTTGGCCCCTGGCAAGGACTCAGGGGCTCCGGGGTAACACTAAAAACTACTGCAACCTGCATATACAAATATGTGGTTGTGTATGTTTGGGAGTAAATTTTACGCCATGGAAAGCTTTGCATTGACGGTATGATGGAGCACGATGTGCACAGCTGAGTCACATCCAGCTCCCAAACAGCCTCGTAGGGCTCCGTTACGCCACACGCAGGGTGGCTAGCTGTAGAGATGGGAGTGATTCTGCTGCTTTCTCTGCAGCTGTTTTTATCATCTTTATTTCATGTAAACTTGGGTTAATAAACTGTTGCTGAATTTGCAGGGGGGTAGCGTTGTCTCCTTGCCGAGACCTACTTCTCTGTTCTTGCCATTCCTCCTCCCCATTTCCTCGCACCCTGAGGTCTCCTTCTCAGCCTGATGTCTTCAGCTCTGCTCAGTTTCCTTCTCCTATTTCTACCTTTTATCTTACAAAAATGGGAATATTTTTACATGAGTTACTGTACAGGTTTATGGTCACGGCTTTATCAGAAAGTGGTGGAGCCAGACAGTGAGAGAACGAGGGTGAACAGTTGATGGCAAAGTGGATAGAGAGGAGTGACTCGTCCCTCTGAAAATTACACTTTCATTTATTTGTTTATTTTTAGTCAACTAGTGCAAAAACAAACCAGGCAAAAGAAAAGATTTTTGTCTGTGTGCTGGTAAAGGGAGCTCAGTGTCTTCTTTTGAGCTTATAAAAAGCGGTATTGCTTTTAATGAGAATGTAGGAAAATTCTTTTGTGTCAAGAAAGTAATGGCTGGCCACGTCTTGTGTTTATTAAAAATGGAGGGAACTAGAAAACAGGCAACGCAAGATCTGTGGTTTCACCTCCAACAACCTCTAAAGAAGTCATGCGACACTGAGATGTAAATGCATCAAAGGGCTTTGTTTTCAAAGAGATGTAACAGATCACTGCATGCATCCTGCTTAAGATCCCTGAATGACACAGCTGCTGATATGTAGCAGATGGATCGGTGGAGTTTTCAAGCATCACCTTCATGCCTTGCACAGAGTATCATGTCCTGGTCCTCTTTGACAGACCCACTTCCATTTTCACTTGGGCTGTTAACCGAGTTACTGTATAAAATATTGACGCTGAAGGAAGAAAACTGCCTTTTTACCCAAGTGTAAATGATCTTGAAACAAAATACATGGGATAAAAATGATTTCTTAGGCAGGTTTAATGAATAATTGATTCCTGCTTCTCATGACATTATCAGTGTAACTAAATCGGTGGCTAAAGAAGTAAGACAGAAGGTATCATCTGCTAAGACACCAAACCTCTCTATCCAACCATTGGCAAAGTACTGCCATCTGTTATTAAAGGCTGTCCTGCAGTCGTGCAGGTTCAAGATCTGTCTTGTCACTAACAAGTCAGTGTTGCATAAGTACCAACATGATAAAAATCCATGTATTCAGTTGGTTATCTGCATCCAAAAATAACCTAAATAAGCTTCCTTCCTTCCCTGCCAAACCTGCTCTTGTCTTTGGAGGCTGTACATTGAAAAGATTCTCGCTTTGTGCAGATTGGCTTTGCCCAGCGTATGTGGGTGTCAGTGTGCGTTTCAATGGATCTGTCACAGAGCTACTGGTGGTCACTAACTTGGGTCACTCACCAAGCCCAAGAAGATGGTTGCCGTTGTGATTCCTTTTGCTCCATTAAGAAGTATGTTGAAAAATTGGAGAGCCTTGAGGAATAAGGGATAGGAAAGCAGTCCGGATGCAACTGGCCTTGGCCAGCATGTGTATCTTTAGAAAACATACTTATATAGGACTGTTTTTTCTTCACATGGGTTCTGTGTTGGAGAAATGGGGCACGGAGCGTAATTGCAGAGGCCAAGCAAAGATAAAACTAAAGGGGAGACCTCACCCTGCAGCTGCAGGCACTGTTAGTAAACCATTCATTTAGAAATCAGAGTTAAAAATTTATTACAATTAACAGCTACCGTTGCTTTATTCTGCAAAATTAATTTTGAGAGGCAGCTTCTGACTTTCCTCTAAGCAGCATCTCTTGGACACCGCGAGGGTCTCTTGGAATAACGCGCTCCCTTGTGCGTCCTCGCCGTCGCACACATCAGCCTCAGATCCCTCATACAGTGAAGTGCTAGAGTACATTTGTCGTGGTTTAACAGGACAACATTTCACTGCAAAGCTACAAGTCCACATGGAATAGGAAATCTAAATACTGTACTGCTTGGTAAGTCAGTGTGTAGGCGATGAAATGGTCTGATGTCTTTTAAAAGTCAGCGGAGGTCTTGCCGAGGTTGGAGCAGCCCCTTGTATCGTGCGTAAGAGGAGTCTCATCCAGCGGCTACTGAAGTCAGCAGAAAGACTCCCCCGTTGCTTACTTTGCCCTGGGGTCAGTCCCTTAGTTGCACAGACTTAGGGAAATGCTCCATTCACGTTGTTAGCAGCTCTGATTTTATTATAAATACTGCATTGAGCAACTGGTCCCAGAGAACTAATGTCTGTTCAGCGGTACTCAACCATGCATACTGTAGTCTGTGTCTCTAAGTGTAGGAACATTAGTGCTTTTGTTGAGTCACCATAATGATAATACAGTAATCATCACCACATCAAAGTCGCAGCAGCAGTAGCCTGGCAAGGTGCAGTTCTTGCATCCTGCTGGGCTGCGGGTATGTTCAGCCAATGCCGTTGTCTGAGCTGGTTTGCACAATGAGCACACCCTACATCTTAATACTGGTTTTGCCATTAGTATTTTTTGTCATCGGATCGTTATGTCTCTGATTCCACACTTGTAAAATGAGTTATGCCTGTTTATCTATTTCTCAGGGGCATATTGGTGGTATAATTATTGTCTGCACAGTGTTTTGATTGTAGAAAATGACAAATATAATTACTGGTTACAAGTTAAATTGTGCACCTACCAAAACTATGCAGCTGCCATGAGATGTATCTCTTAAATTCCTTACTTACTTGACAGCAAGCCAAGTATTTGCTCCCAACTATAATTAATCTAAATCAAAATGTACCCATTTGATTTTCTGACATATAACATTGTCACTGCAGCATCCACCAATATATACCAAGACTGAAATGTTCATCTAAATGACATCAGGGAGAGCCAGTGTTTGTGTGGAGGCCTTTATAGACCAAGGGCAAACTGGTTTCTCATGCACAAATATGAACATGCATGTGTGCGTACCCCAGCTGCAGCTGAAATCTATGAATTAGGGATGTGCTCAGTCCTGCCAACAGATTTTGCACCAGTCTTGAAAAGTGAGGCTTTTGTATGCCCAGTGCTTTATTATGCATACATAATACGTATTAGTAAACCTGAATTTTGATTCCACAAGATGAATTTGCATGACTGGGTACGGTTGGCTTTCTGTACTCCAGCTGCCGAGCTTTGAGCTGAAACAAGTAATTCTCAATGGGAAGAGTAATTGTTTCAGCTCAGAATTAAGTGGCTAATCATTAGGAATTCAATTGGCATGAAGTGCACAACATTAATCATGATACACTAATGTGTCGTCGGCGTGGATGTAGTGTGTACTCCACTGAAATTCTCTAATTAATACAGGTGGGTTTTATTGGAAAGGGTTAATGTGTGCTCTGTTGTTAAGCAGGCTATGGGAGTGTCAGACCCTGAGACCCAAGGGGTTTTAAAGAGACGGTGCTGCTGTTCAGAGCACACTTCAGTGACCGCTGAAACCCTTAGAAAGGTACCTTTTTTCCTGAAGTCTGGTACTAAAGATGTAGCTTGAACAAAGTAGGGTGCACGCCCTGCGTGTCCCTTATGCCATGACAAGGGAGTCCCAGCTTGCACCAGCAGCGCCGCTGGGTTGTGCAGAGCTGTGACATCTCAAGCAGGGGACGGAGATGCTCATGCTTGAGGTCGATCTGGTCCATCGGGGGGGTTGGACGTTGCCACCTGCCTGACAACTTCCACCAGCACCCTCAGACCCCAGAGGCACGGACCGGCTGTGCTCTGCATCCCAAGAGGCTGCGCTGGACCTCTGCATCGCAGTCCCGATGCTGGAGAGCCGGTCCTGCACCTGCGGCTGTCTCTGCACGGTCTTGCTACCACCTATGTTACCCTGAAATATGTTTGATCTCTGTTCTGAAACTACTGAAAGTATGATACTATAACGTAATGAATGATGATGACTATTAAACTGAATAGCACCTGGCTTATTTAGAATAACTTCAGAAAAAATGTTGCTATTTCCCTGTATTGCAGAAAATTCCCTACTTGCTGACCAGCAGTTACTGCATGTCTCTGAGACAAAATTATTCATTGTATTCATTTGCTTTGCAGCAATGCAAACTCCCGTGTTGAGAATTAAAAACAGTCTCCTATGTTTAACGCCTGAGGGCACAAATATAACCTGTTTAAATATCATTTTTCAATTATCCTTTGAATCATCTGCCTTACAACTCTTCCCAGACTCCGTAAAATACCCTTCTGACTACCCATCAAAAAAATAGTACATCTGTTCTTTCAGTTCATTTCCCTAAACTGTAATCAAGCACTGTCTGTGTAATAAAAATGAGAAGAAATGTCTGGCTGGAACAGAATTCTTCGCTTTTATTATTGAAAAATGAATTAATGTTCCCTTATCAAATATAGCCATTTAAAAAATCATTCCATTTCCTTCCATCTTCAGTTTTTGGGTTTTTTAAAAAAATGCACGGAGCGCCATTCTTTCCTGATCGTAAAGGCCAGGCTTGAGTCGTTTCTTATGCTATAATTTCATGAAGCCTAAAAACGTATTATGGTAAATAGCCTGTTGACCTCTCTTTTGTTTAAACATAGCTGAAAGATTATAGACCCTTGCTATATCTGGTCTAAGTTGCCATTTACATTAAAGCAGCGTAGCACAGGCTGTTAGTGGAAATTATATTTAGGCCTAAATTATATTTAGCCCTGTGCGTCTTAGGTTGAAGCCTATTTCCAGCCTGACTTCGGCAATTAGAAAAGCGAGTGATTCATTCAGGTTTCTGGTCGTTAAATCTCGGGGACAGGCACTCAAGCACTTCTGAAAGTGCTTCCTTTTCTGTCTCCGCTCAGAGGAGAAGAAACGGAGGGAGCACTTCGACTGCTCAACTTGGAGGCTTATTTTTTTTTCAGTTCACTGTAGAGGCTTTATGAAGTTCCTCGAATCGGCAAAGGAGTGCAGACCAGGTGTCCTAGTCCGCCAAATCCAAGCAGCATCATTCTGCATCCACTCTTTGCTCACTGTCTGCTGCCGTAAGGGTTACACCGGGTTCGGGGCAGCGGAGGGTTGGCCTGAAACAGCCACGGCCGGCTGCCTTCTTGCGGATCCTCGCAAGGCAGTAGCAATATTTAGGCAGGTATCGGAGTGAGATTTGCTTTGGGGCAGATTCCAGCCACGTCTTTCCAGGTGGGATCTATCCAGCTGCGGGAAGCGGCACTCGGTGGTCCGGCTCTCGAAAGGACGAAGAGAAACGGTGCCCACCCAACGTCCCCAGCAGCAAAGCGCGGGCTCCCCGGTGCTCTCTGAGCTGATGCTTGGGAGCTGCTGGTGTGCTGCACCGAAAGGAGCTGAACGGACCAGATGGACCAGAGGGTCTCCTTCAGGGGTGGCCAAGCACCATTAAAAAGCTGGGTGTAATGCCTGAGGTCTGTTTGGCTCAGGAAGAGGGGGAAAATGTATTGGTTTTAAGAGCTGTGATTAGAGATAGTAGTTTGGTGGTGGTTTTCCCAAAAGACTGAGATGCTGTGGATTTCTGAGATTCCCAAGTGTCTAGGATGTAGGCACTCTGAAAATCTCACTCAGGGACTCTAGAAGGCAGTTAAATCACACATTAATGTTAGTCTCAGTGGGCACCCCACAATGTCAAAAGTTAGACCTGGGGTTTAGAGCGATCAGCAGTTTCCAGGATAGAAAAGGCGCGTAAGCAGCAGAGCTGTTGCGTGCTAGCGAGCGAGATGCTCCGTCAGATCAATGCCGAAGCACTTGGCTCCTGCTCCGTCACAGCGTATATACTTTCAATAAAGTGGAGACAATTGTATGTGCGTATTCAAGGAAGTAGTTGTCTTCGTGCAGGATTTGGCTCTGGTAATTATCAGCATTTGGCTGTTCTTACAAGTGCTGAAATCCTGAGGAAAACGCAAGGTCCATTAAGACTCGCTCCTTCCCCAGGTATACAGATAGCACCCAATGTGCAAGCGTTAGGATTTCCGAGCTGTTTTTTTTAATCTCGAAGCACCAGACGTGTACTTATTTTAATGTGTCTGTTAAAAAAAATCACACAAAAAGACAACAGTCATGGGAAAAATAATATTGTGGGGAAATTAATATGGTTTTTGGACCACAAGCTTCTGGTAAAATTTAAAGTCCATGATTATTCAATAGCTAAGGAAAATAAAGCCATGGCAGGAAAAAAAAAATCCTGCTGATATGCCCTTTTAGAACAGAGCTAACATCAATAATTCTTGCTTTGTGCATTAAGTTTTAATGTGTAGACAGGCACTCTGTGCATAGCAGGGTGTCTGTGGAGTCATCAGTGAGAGCTAATAAATGCCTGTCATATGAAGAATACATTACAGAGAGAGCCAAGTTAAGTGAATCATTTAGTTACCATTAGTCATTTTTCATTAACATTTTTAACTGTAGTATTATCCACTATGCATTAGGTAGGATGGAGGGGATAATGCCTGTGACGTGCTTCATCCTGAAAACAAAGGTTTCGTCCAAAATGTGTGCTGGTGGTGGGCATCAGGATGAATGTTTCAGCTGTGATCTCACCAGTGTCCTTTTTTTTTTTTATTTAAGACTATAGAAACCCAGATGGGAAAGGAAATAATTTCATCACATGGCTTGGCATTAACCAGCACCCACCATTTACATTAATGGCAATTGAATAGTAATAACTGTGCTGGAAATGGAATATGCATAAGCATGTTTAATACTGGGTATTAAAAATAGCATCTAGAAAGGAATTTCCACAGTACCAAATGCGTTGTTCCAAGCCGGTGTGTCCCATTTTGGTATATGCATCTGTTGCCGCGATCCTGTTCAGCAGTAACCATTGAAGCACAACCAAACTGGGACCAGTGGGGACGGAGGTGGGAGAGCACCAGGGAACTGGTCATGACCCTGCATGCAGGTCCCTCTCCTGACACATCGCTCACTTCAGGGCTGGATGAAGCTGGGTTCCTGATGGTCTATCAGCATGAATGAGTTATAAGAATAAATATGTTTTATGTTACTTACTCTCATAAATTTTCCCCCAGGATAATGTGCCTCTGCCAGCTTACACTTTTTCCTTTTAATCTGTTATTTTTCATCACTTTCTGTTCTAAACTCCCAGATTCTGAATTATATATCCCAAAATAATGGCATGGTTGGGCATACTTGTGAAGATGTATCCTTCCCAAGATGCTGAGCAGTTAACAGGTAGAGTAAGAGGTAGACACTTCATTTGTATGATATAAAGGCTTGTCAGCATGGCTTTAGGATTACTCTCAACTTTGCATCATTCTCGACTTACATCAATGCTGTTCCACTTGTAAAACTACTCTCCAGTAACCACAGAGGCTCCAAGGAGAGAGGGAAGAAATTAAAAGAAAATTTTAGAAACTCTTACAAATGACTTTACACAGTTTTTTCTCAACTGTAACAAAATTGGAAATAAGGTTTGACGGTTCAGTATCTCTGAAAGCTAGAAAGGAACATTGTAATTCTCTCTGGAAAAATGAGACATTGCCTTTTAAAGCATCAAAAGCTTCCGTCTCTGCTTTTGATGAGTTGTGAAATATCAGCTCCAAAACATGTAATTGTCTTGGAACTAAAATTTGCACATATTCCAACTCAGGCTAATATTATCCAATGGGAAATGAATTCACACTGTAGGAGGAAATATATACATTTTTTTTCCTTTGTGAAGCAAATTACCCTTGCTACGATTATCTATGTAAACTGTCCCCAAATTATTGTATTATATATGTTCCAAAAGTAATTTACGCATATGTAGGGACATGAATTCTTTATTTTCTGAAGGATGCTGAATGTCAGATGTGGATTTAACCACAAATCAGCTATGTTACAGCTTCCGCTGCTGTTCTCCGGGAACAGTCACCCGGGCAAAAAGAACAGTATCCAGCCATCAGTTCCCTGCAACATTTTCTGGGACTGCCAAGTGATGCTGTGCCTTGAGGATCAGAACGTGTGTCCGTGGTGAGTGGGACTGCAATCACGATGTTTGTTTCCATGCACCACTAAACGACTCCTGAATTTTAACATTATATCTAGTGCAGAAATAAGCTTTGTACTGGGATGTCATATGAGCACTGTGGCCCTGTGGTGCAGAGCCATGATTAGGACGTGGCTGTAAGTCTTTGGGGGAAACAAATTTAAGGGATGCTATCAAGCTGGAGACAATTTGCATACCAGATGAATCTCAGGAAAAGTGATTGGGCCACATAAATATTCTACCTTTCTGGGCTGTGTCTGTATGCTGATTATCTAGCACCAATAGCTTCTTTAATGAGTAGAAATATTTCACTGTTTCACATTCTCCAGGGCTTAATTTTTGTAAGTGAACTGCTGATTCAGTTCTACCTCACAAAATAACTCAGTTTGGCAATAATTCAAGGCTAAAAATGTGAGCTGTAACTGCCTGCTATTTATCAAACAAGCAATTACACGGAACAGTGCATCATTCCATCGAACAATGTTTAAATTCTTCTAATTGTGTTTTACAAAGTAACGTCTCCTGGTTTTGCTTTTGTTACTCAGCAGCTCCCAGTACTGTGGCTGTAGGCAGCCCGGGACTCATCAGAAACTCCTGGCAGCCCACTGCCGTGGCTCTTCGTGATCGCGTTTTCTCCGTGCCAGTGCAGGTTTTGAAGGGTCAGGGTTGGTGAAGAAATGCTAATGTGTTGTTGTTGCTGCTGAGCTTATTGATCCCGTAGCTAGATTGAATCATCCGGCTGGGTCTTTGATCTGCTGTTCCTTTTCCCTCACTCAGCAGCCACTTGGCACCACGTGTTTTACCAGAGCATTGCTAGCACAAGGTCCCTTGTATATCGTGTTTGTACATCGTCTATATATCGTCTGTGCTTCTTCAGATCTTACAGAGAGCTTCAGGGGTTTACGCTAGAGCTTAGATATTGACCTTAAGGCTTGGACAGATGGCTTTGTCCTCAAACACCGCTTTAGCGTCTCTGCGCCTTAAATTTGAAGGCCAGCATATCTCTTCATTCAGCCCCGTCTTTTGGTGGTGCTGATGTTATTCACTGTATTCACGTAGCCAAGCCCACCCTCCTCTTGGCTCCGATAAGGTAAGCGGGCCGTTGAGTTCGTCGGTGTTCGGATGGGATCGTCGGGCTGTGGAGGTGGCGAGAGGAGCCTGTGCTTCCCTCGTGCGCTCCTTTCTGAAGCCGTGGTCCCAGGACAGGGGTGGAGGTGGATTGCTGTAAATAGGGCTCCAGGCGGCCAGCACCGTGGAGAATTTGAAAGCATAACTCTGGCATAAAACGGCTGCTGTATAAAATTAAATACACAGGTCGTGTGCTCTCAGCTGACACTGGGAAGGGCTTCTTGAGCTTCTCCTTCTGAAGCTCGGTTCGGGCTCTGAAAATTGGACACATTCTTATCTCCTCTTTTTCTCCCCTCCCTTGCCATGTAATGAGAAACAAATGTTCAGCAGCCCAATTAACACCCACAGGGAGGCTGGTGCGGGCACCGTAGTTTCCAGTTTAGCTTCTTTTTCCCCCGTTGCCAGTGTCTCAGAGGATGAATGCAAAAACTTTGCTGAACTCCTTGCCTTTGGTGGGGTGGTAATTGTCTGAGTCTGAAATACTCTCATTGTTTGATGGTGGAAAAGGAGAAATAGGATGGAAGCTGGGCTTTTTTTTATCAGGACTGATTCTGGAGGGTTGAAAGCAGTAAAATCCTGGAGAAATTTGGGTGGCGAGGCTTGGGCTTTATTTTTAATCACCATTGTGTATAAATAAGCAGGTTTGTGGAGTAGCGTGGTGCTATTTTTGCATTAGTGCTTTTCAGAGCTAAGGCGTGTTTCAAAGGAGGGAAATTCTCCTCGTTTTTAGCTTCTGTAAATGCCTCAAGATGGTTTCCTGATTTCAGTGGATATACAGTGATCACCATTAAAAAATTGAACATTTACTACCAATTTAAGGCTAAACCTGGATTTCCCTGAATTTGGCATATATAATGCTTCTGTCAGTAGAGACACTGTGATCTGATAAATAATGATCTCTGTAGATAGCCATATAAATTAGTATCTAAGGTCATGTGGAAAACATGTCCTTCATAGATAATTCTTTATCTTTTGATAAAAGCCTTGAAAAACACTGGCAGAATTCCATTTCTCGTGCTCAGTTATTTTTCCCCAGTATTGCAGACATCCTAGCGAACCCAAAATTGAAGTCCTAAAAATTATATTATGCTGTCAACCCTTGTCACAAAAGTACAATGGTTGTTTTATCATTGGCAGCTGCTACTGTAAGTAATGACTTCTAAGCTATACCCCTAAATTTGAGCAGTGTGCACTAAGTCCTATCTCCTAAATCAGTTTAAAATGGAACAGAGATAAGATTCCTGCCTGTTAACATGAGACTAGAAAGGGATTAATAAAACCTAAAAAAAGAAGTCCATTATGGTCGCTGCAGCCATAAATAAGCTTTATAGTTATGTCTCACCACCAAATGTCAAGGAACCTCTGGTACTGCAATGTAGTAATTTTCAGTCTTGTTCCTTCGCATTATAGGGATGGAATTGGATTTGCCAGGTGTTGTTTCTGCTCTCTGTTTCCTGAACTCTCTTTTGACCCTTTTTTTTGATGAGTTGACTGCTTGTGAGACACCTGGCAATTACTGCTCTTTAAAGAGCCTCCGCTTTTATGAACAGGTTAGGAGCCTTGGTGACATGCCATGAGCTGATTAGGTGCGTGCACTAAATATTGTGATAGAAGAGAAGCTCAAGTGAAAACCAACAGAGAAACCCCTGCTGCCTTCTAGCAACACAGAGCACATTTTAATGCATTCTTCAATACATGAAAAGGCTGGACTCATCACCAGGGTGCTGTTCACCTGTGAAAGCTCTTCATGCTGTTTTGAGTGAGGCTCTCGGTCAGTGTTTTAAGGATTTTTATTGCACCCTTCATCGTAATTTCTGGGCTCTGCTGCCTTCTGTGTTCCCCTGGCTTCATGCGCTGCTGGATGCTGAGACCTTCATTCAGCTGCGTTCTTAGGCAAGTGCCAAACTTCAAGAGTGAACCTGAATAAATTGCCAAATTGAGGCTTGTATGGGGAATGCTGTATTACTAAATCTCCGTCCTTTTTACATAAGATATTAGCTGCAGTTGCCGTCTGCCAATCTGACTGTGTGGGTGAATACTGAAGAGGCAGCGATCAGGGAAACTGAACTACGTGGTTGTTCTTCCTGTGCTTTCTTCATTATTCATAAATTCACAGTTAGTGTCTCTGTAGTTAATAATTCTCTATACTTCTGTACAGCCTTCAATCAGAGGATCTCTAGTACTGTGTGAACATAAATGAATTAGCATCCTCTCACCTTGCTGTAGGCACTTTTGATCCTGGTGCAATGTCTTGCCCAGTGTGCAAGTGTGCTCTGTGCTGGCCTCGGAGCACTCAGCTTTTATTTTTTAAGGTCATAAAAGCAGCCATGTAACCTTAAAATTAAACTTATGAGCTAGAGTACGATTTAGACTAGTTTCTTACTACTTTATGGGCCCATTTAGAATCAAATCCAAAGGAATATATATATATTTATGTATTTTACAAACCTAAGATTCAAAGAGGGGAATAGCAGAAAAAATGATTAACTCTCAAGTTTTAAATAATTGCAAAACCAAAAAAGGAAATTTGAGTTAAATCTTTAATGTCCACCCTCTCTCTCTCTCCCACTCAATGTCTAAATTACACCAATTCGAGTCCTCTTTGGGCTGCGTGGCCCAGCAGAGGATATCAGAGGTGATTTATTAGAAGAGATACTCACTTTGATTTGTAGGATGCTGTTTGAGACTAGTACGGACTCTACCTGTTGTTGTTTTCCCTTGCTTCTCCCCCATCCAGCCGGCAGAAGGGATTATGTGAGTGCTTGCTAATCTGCTGCAGGCATCGTTAGCTGGGGTTTCGGTTAATGTGGAGACGAAGGTAGGAGGGAATGCCTTCTCACCTTGCCTGAAATGGCTTAGAGAGACCAACCCACCAGAGTTGCCGGAGCTTCTGGCTGGTGCAGGTGGGAGCAAATGAAGGGTGCTGTTTGCTGTGTCTGTGCTCTGGAAGTAAAACCCAGTGACTTTTTGTTCTGTATAATACACAATGCATTTACCAACCAAACTTGTTTTTCGGGGTTAGATTCACAACACTGGCAGAAGGAGAATGACTGGTGGGTTTCTCTTACCTGATAGCTTGGTGGATGTGAAGGATATAGCATCAGGTCTGTGACTTAAGACACTAGTTTTTGGAGTCAAGGCACCTTAGATCTTCTTTTCACTAGAGTGGATGTTAATTATTTGTACAAAATTATATTGACCGCAGAGACTGAGCAGGCTACAACCATATTGCCTGATAGCTAAGCAGTAAGAATGAGTGGGAGAGAGACAGTACCATGGATTATCCCACATATTGCTCTCTGCCCTTTGGAGTGAAAGGGCAACCTTCATTTTCTTGACTGCTTTGAATTTCTCACACATGACCAAAATTGTTCTAACTTTCTGTTGGGAAAAAAAAAAGACATCTGGTTTGGTTGAAAACTTCACATTTTGCACTGGGCAGTAATTTCTACAGATGTGTTTCAACAACTCTGGGTGTTTGTTATTAATGTAGTGTTATATATAAAGCAAGGGGTGTTTGTAATAAATATAGCAGAAAAGTTTTGGTCTAAGAGATTGAAATAAATGAAGTATTACTTAAGAGAGAATGAACAAATTAGGCCAACTCAGTATCCTTAAATTCATGGAAATGTTCATTCTGGATTTGCCTCCGGTCTCCTGATTCAATCAGTATCCCAGCAGCCATCCTAATGAAGTTATGTCTTATCTAATAAGCTTTCTAGGCTTATTAGGCAGCGCCTAAGTTTTAAGATAAGATTTGCAACTAAGAAGAAGAAAACTCTTAACGATTAGAAATCTCTCCAACAAAGTAAGTTTTCTGTAGCGCAGAGCAGACTCACAGTTGGCAGTATTTGAAGCAGTCACAGTATTAAACACTGAAAATTGTAGTTTGCAAAGAAGGATCAGTTTAGTCATTGATTAGAGAGGAGCTACGGTGACAGTTTTGGCTGTCTGTACAAAGGTTTAATTTCCAGCTTTGGAGGACTTTCACTTCTGCCTCACGTTTGATTTTCTTCATCAGCCTTTGCCTGGTGCCCTTTAGCGGGATTGTTTAAATGCTGCTCTAACATGAACCTACGCATGCCTTCATCAAGTAAGGTGTTTCTGGTGTCATCTTCATTGAAATCTATCCCCATTTGCCTGATCTTGATTGCACTCAGCTCGCAGGTGATGTGTTGCGTGATTCATTAAATGCCTGACACATGCTAGGCCTTTTCAAGACTGACAAAATAGGCATGGTGAAAATGTCAGTAATCTTCCCCATAAATGCCAGTCATTTTCTTATCAGCACGCTTCTGTACGGCTATTGTGTTTCAGTTTTTTCACTTGCTTCCTGCTCGGGTTTCTTAACATAAAAAAGTCGCAGCGGTAGCTGGAGGTAAGTCTGCTGTTTCCACCCTGGAAATCACAGTGTCAGGGGATCTTTTCTCTCTCCTCTGCTTCTCGCTCCCTCTTTCCTTTTTCTCTCCCTGTCTCTCTCAGCGCAGCTGAGAGCTGGATGCTGCTGGGTCAATGGGGGTTTGTATATAACGAGATGGAAGGATGCGGCTGCTGAGGTCAAATCTGTACTGAAACGTGCTTGATGAAGTTTGCTGAGTGGCTCAGCTGGTACCCTCCGCCTCGAGACTGGGGTGTTCACCAGCGAGAGTCAACTCTTGCAGCAGTTTCAGCACAGAAGACGTGAGCGCTGCAGCAGGTGCACAGCGTGGTTTGCTGTCTCCTAAGCAGTTCTTTGTGTAAAAGGAAAATTCATTTATCAGCATAACAGCTGAAATAAAACGTATTTGTAACCTACACAGGGTCCTGAAGGAAACAGCAATAACATTCGGTGACAAACCTTAATGTAAAATATGCCGTTCACCAGAGTCCTCCTTTCAAATCATTAGCTTTGCATAAATCTGTTACTAAGAAAAACATGCAGGTGGAATAAAATGACTATTAATAAAAGCTCCAAAGGTAGGGTGTAGATTTTTACAGCAAAAGCAGACAGTGCCTGGAGGGATATAATTCTTCCTTTTGTACATACACATTGTTTCTCTTTGAAACACTGAGTTTATATTCTAATGGCAACAGAGCTAGTCCTGCCTTTGCATGGGCTTTATAGGCTCCTTGAAGTCAGTGGAAGCATTTATGGGAGAGCAGAACCGTACCCCCTGTGTTTCCTGCTTCTGTAGCAACTACACTAATATGTATTTGTCCAGAGGTAAGTATTAAAGGCACCAATTCTTCCAGAAATGGGAGAATAAATACAGAGCGTGCTGCCGTACCTGTAATACATGTTGGTGTATTACCTGCAAAGTTTAATGTTGGATTATTTGTCATCAGTACATGGCAACCTGGAAGTTTAAGGAGGTAGAAACCTTTGACTACAAAGTAAATTTCTTGTTACTTAATTTGTGTCCTGTTCACCCTGTTAATGCCTCCAGCAGTTTGGAGAGCATTTGGAGAGGATTTGCGGCTGCCAGGCTGGGGAGGCGCAGCGACTCACTCCTGCCACGCTCCCTGTTGGCATCCTTTACAATGTGCTGCGTTTTCCTGGTGTTTAGGTCAGGGAGGGAAGAAAAAGCCACTTTCTAGGAAAGGATCCGGAAATATGTTTTCAGACTGGGTTTTTCTGAAGGATGGTCATGTTCTTAGTTATTTCCCCAGGACAGGTTGCATGGAAGGGACGTTGGAGCTGGAGGCACCTCCCTTGAGCTGCAGCTGAAGACAGTGAGGCTGCTCCTCGGTGAACATAGGCAGAGTAAGTTGGTATTATTCAGGCTTGAAGTGTAGGGGGAAAAAAGACAGCTTGAGGAAAAAAAAAAACCCTGGCTTATTAGGCTAGGTTGAATGTAGCAGCTCATTATGGCTAGAGTGCTTTACCTGTGACAGCCACAGTCTCTGCGTTGCTCCAGGGGACTCCCAATTCCCTATTTGTCAGGATTATGGACGTCCTGCTTGGAAACACCATCACTGAGCGTGCTTCCCCCTTTGGCTTATTAAGAACTGCAAAAGCTCTTCCAGACATGCTCCCCATGTAGTCTCAAACTTTTTTGTTCTTTGTGCTGTCCAGATAACATACTCCATGGTTACATTTGCCAAATTGGTATTAAAATGAGAAAGATATCAGTATGGTGCTGGGTAAAGAAATCCTTTTTTTCTTTTTCCTTTATGTGTCCTAATCTATTTCAGAAAAAAATCATACTTTAAAGTCAGGACTCCACTTTGTGGGCCTTGACTTAGTCTTCCTCTTAATGAAGCTTAGAATAATATATAAATCTCCAGTCAGCATTTTGCCTGTACAATGTCACTGTTCTCTTTTGCCTCATCCTACTTCAATTTCTACTCTCTATCAACAGCAATCTTCATCTCTTCTCCACCTAAATAGAGGATAGAGAAATTAAGACCTCCCAGCCTAGCCTGTATGCTTTAACCCTTCTCCAGCATGATCAATTCTTGTAAAATAAAGAAAATTATATTAGGCAAACATTGCTAGCTTATTCCAATTGGATGATAAAAGTATTAAGAACAAAAGGTCATTTACTTAGCTGACGTAAGTAGACATAGCAGTACTGAATGCTTCTACACATGATAGTTGATATAGAATTTGACCTCTGCTTTTATGTTAATATTTGCTTATCTCCTGCTGCTTCTGGGAAGATAAGTTACTTTCTTCCAGCCCTGTAATTGACATCTTAGCATTATCTGTCTTCCCAATTATAATTATTGTTAATATTATGCACTTAGAATAGTGCACAAAAGGTGCAAATTGGGAAAAAATTGTGCTTAGTCAAGAAAAACTCTGCATTGCTCTAATGGAGCAGAGATAAAATTCGACAGTCAACTGAGATGAGTGGTCTTGGAGGCTACTTTGACATTTCAACTTTAACTGTTCCTCCAAACTTTATATTTGCATGAAATATTTAATCCAAACACATGACTCGGTTTTGAAATGACAGCTGTTTCCTTTTAATGTGTGTGCAGAAAGATATTGCAAAAGCCACAGGAATTTCTGTAATGAACTTTAAAGTCTCCTCTCTTTTTTTCCCGGGATCTCCTGGTGAGGATAACAGTTACTGCCCTTCAGTGTTACTATGTAAGAAAACCAGATGACAACATTACCCAGAGCGCGCTGTAGAAAATGTATGATTTACTCTAAAACATGCACTTGAAGAAAAGCTTGCTTTTAGGTCTCCACTCATGCATTTAAACACTTGTTTAGGAGCCTCCAGAGCTGAGGTCTGCAGCCGTTCCCTGGCTGCTGCTGCCTGCTGGCACCCTCCTGGGCAGGACGGGAGACCTCTTAGGGACTTCAGTGGGACCAAAATGGGGCTCCAGTGATCAAACGGGCTGCAGACCTGGGGGCAAACTGGGCTGTGGCTCAGGGAACGACCGGATGGGTTATTTTCTTGTGGTCTGTCTTCCCATCGCCGTGTTTGTAGTCTGCTGCTCCCTGTGCAAGAACAGTGGATTTGCAAAGTTGCTGCGCAATAGCTGTGCCACTGCCGGAGGTGCCGGCGAGGAGACTCGTGTTGACCAAAGGGCTTGGGTTTGCCCTATGTCTTTGTTAAACCACGCATACATTACAGGAGCATTTGAGAATCAGTTGAAACCGCAGCCCGTTGTACGAGGATCTCATCTCGTAAGTAGGTGAGACGGATGAGAGGTTCCCATCCCTGTTTTACAGGTGGGGAAATGAAGCGTAGGGAGATTACATCGCTTGGTGGAGATCACAGAGGAAGCCAAGGGGAGAGTAACAATTGAATCAAGGTCTCGGGAAGGCTGTTCTTCGACTTTAATTAGTCTGTCAGAAGCACGCTATAGTTTCTTATACAGTGTATCAGTAATTACAAAAGCATACACAGCAGCCTTTGTTTGGAGGGATGCCCAGGCAGGAAAACATAACTGTTTGTTGAGCAAGTAATGGGATTTGTATGAAGGCATAATAAATGAAATTTATTTTAAGGTAGCTTAGTAGATAGACATTGGTGCAGGGAGGCAAGGTGTACTCTGTACTGTGAGAAAATGCAATAGTTACCATTTTATTAAATTACAGTACGAACATCCCTAGTAATTTATTAACAAGTCTTTTAGTGTTTTTTTATGTCTGGAAACATAATTAATGTTGCTGGCAACAAATGCCACATCTGGCGGTAGAGAAGAATGTAGCACCTCTTATTACTGTGTTCAAGCAGAAGTGGAACTTGCATGTGGCTGTGCTGCCCAGTGATGTGCAGAGTGGTAGGTAGTGTCTGTCCCTGGGGACGTGCTCATCTCACCCTTTTGAGGCCAAAAAAATTAAAAAGCAAAGAACCCTTATAGATCTTGCACCTTCTGGTAAGGAGAGTGATAAAAACTTGGACTGATACCTTTTCCTCTCGGTGTCTTAGGTACCCGAGAAGAGTTTATTTCTGTTAACCCTCTAGAGGGGATTGCCTGAGTGGAGCTCTCTGAATTGGCAGCATTATTTAGCACTCTGTATTTTGTAAAGATGATCCCATAAAAGGTGAGGGAGACCAGCTGATGGCTTTTTGGTGTGTCCGGATGGCAAACAGTAATGATTTGGGCAGATTAAATGGCTGTCTTAATAGTTTCTTTACTAATGCTGGCTGAAGTTGTGATGGCAATGAGAGACCTGTCCAGGTGATCTGAAGGACGTACTGAAGTATGGGCGGGTTGGAGCTAATCCCCTTAAGCTGTCCCTTGCCGTGCCCCTGGTAGGTCTGGCCACGAGGACCATTCCGCAGTAACGACACTGAGCTCGGGACCCCCCATGGCCGCTCTTGGCTCTCCCGTCCTTCGGCAGTGCCGTGTCGTAGCTCTGCTCAGTGAAATTTGAAAAAACAGTCTTGCCAGACCTGTACACAGAGCTGAGCCATCTCTTAGCTGCAGGGAGAAGTTGACTTTGGTGCAGTCTGCTGAGGGTTTTCACTAGAAATTTCCTGAGAGTTCTCCAGAAACCATTTTCCCATTCAGTGTCATTTCCATACTTGACAGCAGCCTTTTCTGAAGGAACACCCTAAATTACTAGGAACGTTGACTCATCTGTTGCCTTACTGAAGAATAATCTTTAATTCATCATCTGTTCGCAGTGGGCAGGGCACTACTTAGCCATGGATTTGAGGGGGAGTTTGGGTTGTTTAATGCTTCAGTATTAAGCCCACTGGGTTTAGTTGAGTCTTTCTTGACACATAAAAGCTTGGGAGGCTGATAAGGCACACAAGTTCTGTTATTAATGAATTATTTCTTCTAAAGCTTACTTTTGTACATGATGCAGTTGTTGAAGAACAAAAGCGGTTTAGAAGAATAACCAGGAGAAACAGAAAACTAAAGACAAGCTATAAGCTGCCCCGTGCCTCTCTAGAGATTGTTGGCATTTTGCGAAGTCAGACACTTAAAGGATTAAATAGTTAATATACAGCTGATGATAAGAAGCAGGGCTTGACTTAAATCGCCATTAATGTCGATAGAAATAATTCTTGTTGACTTTCAGGGGTGAACTTTAGATCTGTCTGTATGCTCCTAATGCAAGACAGGGTATGTATTTGAAGTAACCAGAGCGGACAGTCCTACACGCGGGTTGTCTACTGCTGACAGCAAAAGTGCTGGGGCGTCACTTGGAGAATTCCTCTGTTGCTTGGGAGTATGACGGGTGCAAGCTGAAGGGCTGGAGGTGAAATGTTATTTTCTCTAATGAAAGCTCTCAAAGTAGCAAAACTGTCTCTCCAGTTTGTACTAACTTCCTGGACTGTTTGTTTTGCAGAAAATAATATTGGGAAACTTCTTGGATGTGTTGTTTCGATGTATTTTTTCCTTCCCAGTCCTAGAGGAAGTTGTTATTGATAATGTGTTCCAGCAGCTTAGGAAACTGCACTGCAATAGGCTTACGAGAATCTTTCATGTCATTAAATCTCCATGAAAAATCACAAATTGGATTAAAAAAATCCAGTTTATTCAGATGCTTACATTGTTGAAATAACCCTTTTTAAAAAAATCTCTTGTAGTGTATGGTAGTTAAGAATCTCTCTCCTAAGTGAACAGAAATGAACTTTACCATGAATTTAAACTAAAATATTTTAATTATTTTCCTTCCTACTTCCACATCTGGTTAGAAGTCTGCAAGGGATAAGGACAGCTCTCATGATCTCATCCTCTGTGGGATACCTCAGGAAGCAATGTAGCCCTGGTCTGGATAAAAGGGAAAGGACGAGGGTGTCTGCAAATGAGCATATGTTCAAGTCTGTGCCCTGTAACCGTATCTCATACGTCTGGCTTGTGTAACTGCAGGGTGAATACCTGCATACAAAGCAGCTGGGAAGTTCAGACCTCTGTCCTAAACCTAGATTTGGATTCATTAAGTCATGCTCCTTCTACTGTATCTCGGGGAATTGCCTAAAATACACTGGGACTCGCCAAAGCCAAAGTTAGGGGGTTTATGAGCACTGCAAGGCCACCCAGTGCCACACGCGGCTGCACCAACATGAGTGGCTGTTTGTTCATCCCACAGCCTGAAAAAGGAGAAAGCAAATTCTCCTGAATGAACCCCCAAATCTCTTTTCATCCTAAACAGCTCAACAAGGGCGGAAAAATTTCCTTTTTTATTATGTCTGTGGCGAAATGTGCTGTTAAAACCAATTTCCCCAGAACCAGCACAGTTTAATGGTGATTTATGCACTGAAGCAGGTCTGACATTTAGATCCCTACTTGGTTCTTTATTATAATGTTATCACCCAGGCCACCTCTAAATTCAGGGGGGAAATGGCTTTTTGACTAGAAGTAAATTTTTGCAAAGGTGTTTCATTTTTCATTAGCAATGCTTAGGATTTTGTTAAAAACAAATAGCCGATTAAAAATCCTCAGCCCAACACAGCAGTCAGCCGGTGAAAGACAGAGCTGTGTGTTTGCAAGCCGTTATGTTTTCAGCCCTAGTAGGGAAAATATATACAGCAAGTAAAGCACAGCACTGCCATCCATGCAACAGCTTCACATTTGGCTGATGGTAGTAGTCTAATGATGGCGATGTCAATCTCAGAGCAGGTCAATTTATTCTGCCCAGCAGCGGGGAATGTGTTGTAGATATACCAATAACTGACATTTATCAGAACAACTGCAATGTGTGTGGGGAAGAGAAAGCTATATACGGACGAAACAAATTTCAACAGGGTATGCCAGGCACCTCCTAAATGGGCGCTGGGTGTCCAAATTGCTCATGCTAAGCCTTGAAAGTTGTCCCCTTGACATGTGAGAAAGGATCCTTTAAATGAAATGGAAAAGACTATGGAGATAGTGTTTAGTTAAGCAGCTGGATGCTGTGGAAATTATTAGCTTTAGTACATTCAAGTCCTAGTGTCTTTGGCAATTTTCAGCAACCCAGCATACGACAAAGTGAAACACTGGTAGAAATGTGTTAACAGTGAGAGCTGAGCATAATAGCAGGCATTGTGTTCTCATCATGCATTCAGCAACACGCTGTAAAAATTATCAGAGGAATATGTCAGCAGGATGCAAGCATTTGGTAGTCATCTGTCTTTTGGGATTTCAGCCTGGCAAAGGCCCTCAGTGACGTATCTTCTTACTTCTTAGTATCAATACAACAAGTATTTGAGTATTTCCATATAATTTGTTCCAAGGGGAATATAGAGGATGTGAGAGAGGGAAAAGAGACTGAGATTCCTGTTTTACTCTGAATAGGTTTTTTTCCTCCTCTCCATTAGTAAATTGAAAAACACCCTCAGTTTTGGGGAATGTTTGATACGAAACAAGTAGCGGAGATGTCATTACAGCATTTTTCTTCTTCAGAGCTCTGCCCACAGGGGGCCGTAATCCCAGCGCAGAGGGATGCCAGCTTCTTCGCTCCAGCTATCTTAACATCAGCCACTTGGTTAGGGATTTTTGATAATGGTTTCAGCGCCTGGTTCACAACCTGCTTCAGAAAAAGTAGAGGCGAGATCCTGGTCTATCATGAAACACCACCCAAAGGTGTGTCCCCGTTGAGAAGGGTTTCATATCGGCAAATGCAGGGCACGGCTCCTGGCACAGACGGTGCGTTGTGGCACCGTTGAGCGATGAACTCCGGATTGGGGGGTCCGTCTCCATCTCGCAGTGCTACGAACAGTGTTGTAAAGGCCCCTTTCAGCACTCCAGCACGGCTTTTGTTGCCGCAGCTCGCAGCGCACGCCAGGCTCCTCGGGAGAGCGGCGGACGGTGATAAACACGGAGCTAATAAGGAAGTATCTCATGAAGGTCCTTAGTGATTTGCTGATGGAGGAGAGCTACCCCTGGCACTCTTAAATAAAGAGTAGTTTTTTGTAACCCAGGACCTCTTGGGGAGAGGAGGAATAGGAGTGTTTGGGATCGGATGATCTCTTGACCCGGTATTGTTTGCTCAAGTTTGGAAACTTGGCAGCCTCAAGCTTTCATTAAATTTTGATTCTTGTGTATTTAGAAAAGGCTACAGGAGGAGGTACAGCAGTTTTGGCAGAGTTTTCCTACTGATTATTAACTGTAAATTTTAATATGTGCTTTATGTTTTATGTAAGGAAGGAAAACTTAGTAGCTCTTCTTTAAGTCTTTTGCTTTCTGTGCCCTTTCAGGTGGCTGTTGAGTTCGTTCCCATTGACGTGGTTTTTGCCTCGAACAGTACATGCTCTGGCATTGCAAATGGGCAGTGGGCTCAAACTCTCACTGATGTTTTGGGGAACAGATGAATGTTTTAGTTTAGCCTAACTAAACTAGCCCAGCACAGTGATCCTTAACTGATTGGCCTTTGTCTCAGTCCTTGTGTGGAAGGAAGCCTTAGCTTTATCATAATCAACTTAGCAGCTGCTCTGCTCACATACTTTGCTTTTAAATACACACACTTTCATCTCTGTGTGTACCGTTTTTCACCTTGCAAAACATCTTTTCATCCTTTCCTGGTTTCCACAGTGCCAGTTTCTTGATCGCCTGTTGCGTAGCGTAGTGTTTTCCTTGACTGCTAATGAATTCCCATCTCATGGCGAGTCTTCTTGTCCTGGAAAGCTGTCAGCCATCTTCACCTTGCCAGGCAGGCTTTGCAAGTAAGAAGTAGTAGATAGAGAGGAATTCAAGTGAGGTCACTCAGCTTTGCCTTCTCGTTCATTCCTCTGGTTCCCTCACACTTTAGGAGTCACAAGTGGTAACATATTTTTGTTGAGACCGATCATAATGAGATTTTTTTAGAAATCTCTGCAGCTGGATGTTTATGTTGGCACCAAGGTATGCTTAATGCGTATTTTACAGGCCAAAGAGCTAATTTTGAGAATCCGCTAGCAGCATTTGAATGCCCCATTATAATGCCTGCATTTGTAAATTGAGGCTTTGAATAGGTTTGGTTTAAAAGCTGAGGGAATTAGATGATCTTTAGACCAGTGCTGCAAGTTTAGGCCCTAATACCAAGTCAGTGGAAAATCAATTCGTCTTTCCATTTGCCTTAATGGACTTTTGGATCAAACCCATATTCTTAAAAGCATTTGAGTGCATGAATAGTGTCAGGTTTTTAGACAGGTTTTTAATTTGTGAGCCTGAGTGGTTGCTAGTGGAACCCCAGGTATGTAGACATCTGCAGATGGGGACTTGTGCCTCCGACTGACTGAACCAGAGCCCATGTACACTTGTATGTGAAAAAAGGGAAGCCCTCTTCAGCCCAGTCTAAAAAATCAAATGCTTTTCTTTTATAAGTAGTTTATTAAAGAAATTATACTTTATAAATAATAGCGTAAAAAGGCAGTCCACCCTCCTCCTTCCTTAAGGAATGCTGGCAGTTTGGGAAAAAAAAGGGGTTTCCTTTGTGTGGTGGTTCGGTGCTCTGGAGGTTTAGCTGTGAGATAGTGCTCCGAGCCTACCACCACAGTTATACACAAACTGCCTTTACTGGAGTGCCACAGAGGCTGAAAGAGTATGAGCAGAGCCCTGTGAAAAATAACAATAAGTTTCCCTGTGTTAAAAAAAAATAAAAATCAACAGAAGCACTACTAATCTACATCATTATGCTATAGATCCTTCAAATGCAAATGGTTTATTACTTTGCCTGTACAATAAATTCACTGCAAAAACAACCCCTCACATTCCTTATGTTTTTAACCTTGGCCTTGACTGCTGAAAATGTTCTTTATTTAATGCTTCAGCATTCCTACTGCTTGGCAAGCTTATGGTTCAGCACATAAGGGGAATTTGACTGAAAGGCTGCGCTACATTTAGGAGCAAATTCTCAGTGGCCAATTCACGAAGGGTGCAGCACAGCTCAGTGAAGGAACTGCTAAGGTTTGTGGAAGCTGAGGTTCGTTCTGCCGAAAAGCAGTTGCCTTTTTAGTTAGTGCAAATTGGCAGAAGCCTTCTCCAGCAGGTGCCTTGTTGATCTTGTCCTCCGTTTGTGTGAAACCGTCTCCAAGAGCGGCAGTGCCTCTCAGACATGTGGAGCAGCCTCCAGGAGCTGGGATCTGCCATAAGGTGTGGGAGGGCAGCTCTGCACGCTGCATCTTGCACCTCCTATATATGGATCAAGGCAAATATGAGATAATACGGTTCTGCAAAAATGGCATAGAAGTTTTAGTGCCCTCCACAGCGCATGTGCGCGTGACCACAATGTGAGCAACTACCTATAAAATACTTTGTAAAGGGTCTTCTGAGTTGCAGTCTTACACGTGAGTTGGGTTAAGCCCAGTCTGACTGCTGCTGGATACTTGATAGTGCTCTCTTTTTTCCTTTCCCCCCCTCGTTTGTATGAGCTTTACATCAGAAATCAGAAGTAATGAAACAAAAAGAAGATAAGATACTTGCACGAAGAAAGTCAAGGCCAATTGAAGCTTCTTGTATGCCTTTTGTATCTCCTTTTTGTTGCATTTGATTGTTTAGCTGGAGGCAGGAAAGGGAGGTAGGAAATTTGCATGAAGATGGAATTACTTCCACTCTTTCCTCTTTGAATTTACATGGGCTACTCAATTTTTTACTGATGCCTAAGAGGTAATTTCATCAAGGTCTACTTAGGCAGGAGACAGCACATGAGATCAGCCTTCCTGGCCCAGCCAGGTGCTACGTGTGGCTTCGGTGCCACACTGGGCAAGGACAGAAAAAAACCGAGGTTCGCCTGCACGAATGCAAGAGATGTTGTTTGTCTGGGACTTTGACAAGGTCCTGGCAAAACGTGCTTGCAGTCTGGCTCCTGAGGAGGGTCTACCCTACATGGAGCCCTTGGATAGCCTAAAGGAAGCCTGAGGAAGTCTTGGGAGTTTTCTCAGTTCTGCCATGATGAAATATTACCTTGGCCCCCATCCTGGAGTGCTTATGTGCTTTGCCAAATTTGAGCTATAAGCAAATAATGAACCTGTATCACAGGCATGTTCCTCATCTTTAATCATTCTTGTATATAAAGAGCTTTGGTATTATTTGGATGGAAAGTTCCAGCTGTAAAGAGTAATGCTTGCTCTTATCAACAGAGTGTTTGCAAATCCTGTCCAACTTTTATTTTAGGGGAGTTCAAAACTACCTCATTGTCCTCATTTGAAATCCAAAGAAATGAAGTGTTCCAGCACTTTTGAAAATGCCTTGCTGGACACAGAAATGCTTATACATTTCTAACTGGCTGCCCAAGTCCATACAAAACGTTCGTGGTAGAATAAGGAATTTCACCAGGTTTTCCCCATCCCAGGTTGTGTCCCGAGAGCTGCGTTACTCTGGCTGTAACTGTTCAGCTACTGGGGAGGATAAAGCAAACCCTATGTTATTTTAAAAATAACTTGTAACCTTTCACAATTATTCTGTTACTTCTTTTCAAGTTAATAAAAATCTAATTTTCAGTGAAAACAAGGGCTCAGGGAAAGGTGCACAAGGGAGTTGGATGGCCAAATTACCTTGAAATTCAATAGAAATTGGGTACTTGAACTCATTTTGTTTCTTCTGAAAATCTCAGCCTTAGTCCCTCCATTGCAGTGGGCTTTTCTGCAGTCTGGTGAAAAATTGTTCCTTTTCAGAGCTAAGTAAATTCTAATGATTTAAATCCATCTTTTACATGTGTTTGGGGGCAGGGGGGATGTTTGTTTATTTATCATAGGATACACTAGCTAGCTGTCTGGCTTCCACTGGCACAGAGAAACGCGATGAGAGACCTTATTCAAAACCAGTATTAGCGGTGGATTGAGGCTGCAGGGAGCAGCCTGCAAATTTCATAAAATATAGAAGGGAAGGTTGCCCAGATTACCCTTTCCTACTCTTTTTTTTTTTCTTCTTTTTTTTGCATACACCTTCAGTGTAATTTTGAACAATTACGTATGGTTTTAGTTTGATTTTTTTTAGTTTTCTTTTTTCCTGCAAGGCACTGTCTTTGCTTCAGAGCAGGGATTGAGAAGTTTGCTGATGCGATGCACCAGGACTGAATATTGAGGACAAATCTGTGTGTTAAAGAGCTGCTTCGCGTTTCATTTTATCTTGTTCCTGAGTCAAACTGTATCTGGGTCGTTTGAGAAGAAAAACTGAATGATCACCAGCAGCATCAATGTTAAGTTCGCTTGATTTTTGCACATTTCGCTTTGCAGCCCAGCTTACTTGTGATAAAGGCTTTCTCCGAAGGGTTGTGTGCACACCCTTCATACAGTCCGTGACTAGCTTGCATACCTTTATAGCGTTTCTCTGGAAAAGCCATGTTTTGATTAAAGGTTTTCTCCCAGTTTTTGTTAAAACCTCTTTAATCTTGCAGAAAGCTTTGTTTTTAGCTGCTGACAATTAAGACAGCTAGTTAAAAACCACTTCTGGAACGGGTTTTGGCTTACTTCAAGATATTATCTCTGCAGAGAAAGCAGGAGCAGATCCTGCTGGGCACAGCACCGCTCATAGACCGTTAGGATTCAGCGGCGAGGCTGCCTGTTGCGATCGAAGCACCGCAGCCCCGGCCCCACAGGACTAACACGGCTTTAAGCCGTCTCTGCGTCCTGCTGGTTTCGGATTAGTCGACTACTGGCCAAGCGTATGTCAGCCTTCCCAAGGTGAATTGCTAGGAGCAGCTGTAGGGCAAAGAGAGAAAATTAGGGAGCGGTTTGTCTGCGTGGATTAACACCGACTTGTCACGTCTCATTTGCTCGGTTCTCGGTCCTTCATGCGGCACGGTGCCTGCCTGGGCCATCTCAGCACCGCGGGGGCATGGGGCGTCTCGGGTGGCAGAGCGATGTGCCGCTGAGCTAGGGCTGAATCTGTGCCTTCGGAGCGGAGCCCAAGGAGCAGATGAGGCGGTTTTCCCAAAAGCCGTCCTCCTGCCACGCGGTCCCGTGTGCAGCTACAATGTGCCCTTATAGTCTTAAGGTCGTTTGATTCATTGCGGAGGATTTCATTCGAGTTGAGTGGGCTGTAAGTAAACTCTGTGGGGCTCCTTCCTCCACTGTTGATAGCTTTTTTTTTTCTCCTTCCTGAAATTACAAGTAACTCAGTGGTGCTTTTTTCTTACCTCGAGTCATTTTCTCCAGCAAAAGTCAGGGGACAACCCCTTTGGATGGAGAAAGCAGCTCTGAGGTCTGAGAAGCCCAGGGCAGTGCTTCATGCCACCTCGTGTCTTTGAGGTCAGCTCACCTCCCTCCTGTCCTCTGGCCCCCAGAGAGGGAACCTTTGCACGTTGCAATTCCCACTAAAGCCTCTTTGCTTCTGCTTCCATCTTAATCATTAATTTACAGAAATTGTCTTTTCAGAAAAAATCTGCAGGATATGCTCTGAGCGCCCCTATGTATTTTTAAAGAGCTTTTAGCTGATTCCCCTGGTGTGAACGATGAGATTGATTAGGGGAATAAAGACCTGTTAAAACAGAGAAGTAAGAGGTCATTCATTACCCTATACCACCGCATACTGCTTGGTTTCCAGCTATTAAGAATACATGAGATACAGGGCTGTTGGAAGTGGACACACAATCCTTACTTTTATACTAACGTAGACTCTAGCCCATTTAATTTAACAGTGTCCTAAAAGTCCTGCTTATATTTTACAGCTTTGAAGCGTGATACCGTTAGCACTCAAGATACAATGGGCATTAAATTTCAGCACTTGTTAAATTACGAATAACTGTCTCCACACTGCTCAGTTTTGTGTAAGGAAAGAGCCAAGCAAGATTTCCACATTAACCATCCGAGCTCGGTTGTGCCCATGCCTGTCAAGTAGTGGAACGTGCTCGAGTTCCCCACTACATTTCCACCGCTTTTTGGGATTTGTAAGTATTTATTCCCAGCTAAGGAAGTTTGAGGACTTCAGGGTAACCTGTTGGAAATGTGTGGGAACGTCTCTCAATAAGCAATCTGTGACTGCTTTGGCTTAAGGTAAAATTTAGCATCCAGGCGAGCCTGTAGAGAAATAAAGACGTGCTTTCTTTCCCCCTGCGGCACGCGAAGCCGGGGCTGGGAGGTGAAGGTGGAACAACACCGACAGTGTTCCTGGACACCCGGCTGCCTCCCCTGCCGTAGTTTTCCACAGTGGCAGAGGGAGTTGAGCAATCTGCAGAGGCAAGGCAAGCCTTTAAAGGAAAATTATGTGCATAGAGAAAAAGAAAATAAGGCAGGGTAGTGACTCCCAAGCCGGTATCTTTGCTGTGTGCCTTCAGTCAGTCTCCAAGCAACCGGCAACGTAACAAGGACACAATGAGTCAGACTCAAACAGTGCCATTTCTGCACCTTTATATAGAGGTCTGTATATATTCAGTCTCTACGAGCCCAATCTTAGCTTCCTTATCCGTGCTAATTTATTAACGTGAAAACCTGGCAGGCTCCCGGCCACCCTGCACGCTCGGTGCTGGCTCCCCAGCCAGATCTCCAACTGGAGCGGCTGGGTTGCGAGTCATCATCCCCGCTTCTGCCAGGCCCCTCTGCAGCCTTCCTCAAAGCCTACAGCTTATTTCCCAAAGACTCCTGTAATTTGACAGCTTTTCCAAGGCTTTGTGCTGAGTCCGTTCGTCTTCCTCCTGTAGATTTGCAGCTTGCCCGGGCTTTGAAAGACAGAGGTGCACGGACGTGGGTAACGACCCGTCCGTGAAAAGAAGTCCCTGAAGTTTTTGAGTGCGCACGGGGAGTACAGGCGAGAGATGCACAGCTGGATTTATTGGCCCCGTCTGGGTGGCGATGTTGGCAGTACCTGTGCTTGGCACAGGTAAGCGCTTTGCTGAATGCCTGGTCTTGATGCCGGCGCTGCTGCCGCAGACAGCGCAGCTCGCTGTTCGGCCCTAGGAAAACACACTGGGGTAGTTTCATCTATTTTAGGTGCGTCATTGGAACCGGCTCAACGCAGATAGAATAAAAGCACACTTTATAGCAGAGAGGAAACTGCTGAAAGAGAATACTGTTGCAAAAAAAAAGCACGAAGGAAATTTCCACCGGTCGCAGAAGCCTGGCTAGGTACGGCCTCCAGTGGGTTGGTCAGTCCCCAGTACTATTCTTTCAGAAAACATCAATATTTGTGAGCTATTTTTTCTTTACAATCAGGACACTCTGGAGGTGATTGATGAACGGAAGAAATCAGAAGTACAGTTCGTGTTGTTTGGGGTCTGAAAAACGTTAATGGGCACCCCTGGAGCCACGGGCCGGCCCGGAGCTGGGTCCTGCGGGGAGGCCGCCGGCCGTGGGGCTCTCCACCTCACCTCAGGCCTGGCCGTTGGCTCGGCCACCGCTGGCTCTTGTAGCCCCCGTCCTGTCAAAATGCTCCAGCAAAAAAGAGCGGGGGGGGAAAGAAGAAAATGAAAACCCAGCATTTACGGTTTGCTTCGACTCATTAGCCCCTTTCCGTTGGCAGTAACTGTGGTGGGCCGGTAATGAAAGCCAACCCAAACCAACAGCGCTGTGGATCTGGTGATTTTTAATAAAGGCGGCGATCCAAGCACTCGGGATCCCTGCAGTATTTTTACTGTAAAAAAAAAAAAGACAGCTCCCCTTCACAGTAAGCGTTGGCCCTCAGCTAATGAGTGGAACCAAGGAGCGCGGGGGAGAGCCCTCCCCTGCCAGCAGTACAGGCAGTGCCCACTTCATGGCACCCTCCCAAGAGCTTCTTGGTGGAAAAGCCATGCAAAGTCACAAACTCCTTTCCTCTTGCAAGGGGAGGCGGGAATACCTTGCCAAAACCTCAGGATTTTGGCATGGGTAAAACCCAAGCCTGGGCTCTCTGTGGGACGCACCAGCGTCGCTCTGTTAGCTTTTTAATGGGAGTTAAATCGTCAGGCTCTTGCGGTAAAGGCAGAGGTATGTGGCCTCTCCTTGCCGGTGCTGGACTGCCACGACAGTTACAGCATATCACCACTTCCGAAGAGAAATGCCCCCTTTTCATCTGGGGTTGTAGCAGCCGAGACACCGGTCTTAATTCAGGTAATCTCTAAGTCTGTTCATGTGTTATGTTTTCACCTGTCTGGCCAAGATTTGTCATTTTCTTTTCTCGAATGATGCAAACTTTTTTCCCCTCTTCTTGGGTGTCAGTTAAAAAAAAAGGCTTTTCTGGAAAATAAAAATGCCTTTTGAGGAAAACAACAAAAAAAGAAGTTTATGTATTAAAATAGAAAACTTCACTTACTTTAAAACACCTGGCTGTGAGGTTGACTCAAAATAGATTTGTTAACCATACAGTCTGGATCCAAACCAAAAGATTACACTTCATGGATAAAGATTCACATTTATTTTGTAAATTCTGGTACGTGTTCTTTTAGTCTGGTGGAAAAAAAAAACCCACTGTAATTTGTTTTACCTTTTCACTACTTCTTTCCCCTCCTCCATTTTTTACATTCACCTTTGGTCTCCATGATCTATAAAAATAACCCTAATTCTCTTCTGCTCTGGATAAACCAGTAGCTATTATAAACTAGAAGAAAAAGCCCCTTTCATATTGTTGATATTGGATGTTTGTTTAATTTCAGTAGGGCTTTCTAAAGGTGTAATGCAAGTAGAGTTTATTACTATTTGAGTCTTTAATTGCTGTAGTAATATTTTTTTACAGCTCCTTATTTTTATGTTTAAGAGTCCCCAGACACTTTGATTTATTGGCATTGGTGAATGATTGATAAATGATTGAGGTTAAATAGAAAAACTGAAGGCATTGTATGAAATAGAAACGGTGCCAGAATGACCATGCAGGACCCACCGGTGTATTTAATGTGATGCATACTACACAGCTGCTACAAGCTACAGCCAAAGCTACCACAAATATCAACTGTTCCCTGGGAAGGGACTAAAAAATGTAATAACAATAAGAGTGGGTTTTTTCCTGCTGATCAGGAGAAGTGTGGTTTGTTCTGTTGCAGTCTAGCTTTTCATTTCAGTGTCTTGGGGTGTTTATTTCTGGAATATCATAACCACAAAAAAAAAAAAAAAAAGAAAGGTCACAGGCAGGGTTTTTACAGGCGCCTAAAGCAGTTAGGCACCTAATTTCTGTGATGCTTCGATGGGAGTTGGTTATTTTTGTATTTTATGCTCCTTTGAAATAGCAAACAAGGGTTTCTGTTTCAGGCTTGTTGAGTGCACACAGCTTCCACTGCCGTCAGTTGCTATTCTGCTTACAGACAGATTTTGGGCTTAGGTGCCTGGCAGCACCTGTATTTTTATATTACTCATATTTTTAACCTAAATTCTGAACAGTTTACACTTAGCAGAGTAAGAAGTAATGGGTATTTATTCCTGGGGGAATGCAGAAGGCACTTCTTTAACAAAACACTTCTGCTGGTAGCACTCTCCATACTAAGACAGCACACATTAAGTCACTTCAGGTTGCTTTTCTTTCTTGATGTCTTATAATATATTGAAAAGTTGGTGCTTTAGGAGGAAAAGCACAGGGATAAGAGCGCGATGCCTGTGTTGGAGAGGGAACGGTCAAACACTGCAAAAGCTGAACGACAAGCATCGATTGTCAACTTTACACATGCCCTTGGCTTGTTACTTAATTCCTAACTTTCAAAGCTCCCGATATCCTTCCCTCCGGTGTACGTTTAGGCAGGTGACAGCTCCTGGGGCAGGCGGTGGGTGCAGAGCCAGCCCCAACAGCTTTGCGTTCGTGGCAGTGTTTCGTGGAGACACGTGGGTACCGTGGAGATGTGTGGACAGCTGTCCCCACCAGTGGGTCTGTCCGATCGATGAGCAGATCTGATTCAGGCAATGCCGGGCAGGGCAGGGGAACTGGGACTACCTGCTTCAGTGGGTGTCCTGCGTTAAAACCGAACGATGCGTGACACAGACCTGCACCCTGACAGGCTCCAGCTGACTTCAGCTGGGATCTGGAGCAAGCCCAGCTACGGCATATGTTCGCAATCAAAAAGTCATTAAAAATTCACATTGACAAGTTACTCAGCTTGGAGCCTGTCTGTGAAACTGTGTGCTCTGGCTGATGCAGTAGCTCAGGCTTGATGTTCCTAGTAATCTTTCCTAATCCTATGAATCTGCAGGAGCTGGGAGAAGGGTACTTGCTCTGGTTGGATTTTCATTTTCTTAAGCTTTAGGGAAGGATTTCCCTTCCACCAGGCTTGGCACAAATGTCTTCTGAAGGGCTTAGCTCTGAACATCATCTTTCTTGGCATGCATTCTGATGAAACTGGGTGTGGGAAAAAAAAGAAGAGTAGTTAATTTTGTCCCTACGTTAATCGTATGGGCCAATGCAATCATCTGGTCTGGAGTCTGACTTTGGTTGATAAATATAAAGGTCATTAAAAGGGTTGTATGTGAGCGCCCCACACTGGGATGCAGCCGTAGGAAATCCATAGGAAGCAGGTCGTCCGTAAGCACCTTAGAAATGAAGTGAGGCACACGGTAACGTGTGATGAGTTAGATCAAAACAAGTTTATTATGGGTTTATTCAGCACTCTGGCAATGAAAAATAATTTGATACCGAAAAAGCAACAAATTAGAGGTTGAGGTAATTTGCTGTTGGCAACCACAGTTGCACTTGGGTGCGGTGTGATTGACAGGTACCGCAGGCTTTCCATGAACGCCGGTGCCACTTGAAAGCACGGTGGGCTTCACCCTCCTCTGTGGGGAGCTTGACATTTCCCGCTAAATATTTCTTTTGGTCCTGCCCTTCTCTTACAGATCGAGTCACCGGCGCCTGCTTCCTGAGGGACTGGGCTCTCTCTGGTGGTCTCCTGTAACAAATCAGTAGGGATTCCCTCCTGGTTTCCTAC
Source organism: Haliaeetus albicilla (assembly GCF_947461875.1). NCBI lineage: Eukaryota > Metazoa > Chordata > Aves > Accipitriformes > Accipitridae > Haliaeetus > Haliaeetus albicilla. The sequence continues at coordinate 5,977,054 of NC_091501.1, read as the reverse complement.
ACGGCAGCTTTCAATGAGGTGGAGATGTTACTGAAGTTTGTGCTGTTCTGCCTAACAAAATCTCTGTGCTACCCTTCTGTCACTGCTCTTCCAAAGGTGCAGACAGCCCTTGAAGGAAGCAGAGGAGAGAAGTGGGAGAAGATGATCGAGAAGTCCACTTTTATTGCATCCCAGGGAGAAATCCAGCCCTGGAGCAGTTACTTAAGAAACCAAATTCTTAGCAACTTCTCTCTGGTATGACAGTCTTTGGAAAAATGAAAATCATTAAGTAGTCAACCCTTGCTCAGAGTCGAGCTTTGGATAAATTAGCAACTCTTCAAGGCACAATTTTGTTAATCGCTGACAATTACATACTTTGTTTTTACATTAGGCCAGCTGTGCTGAAAGTTCCTGTGCCTCTGGTGCATTTTCCATTTTTTAATGGGCTTCGTATTAAACCTCAACAATCAGGAGCTTGTTTTTATGTTGGAAAAAGTTCCTTGTGTGATTTTTAAAATTAACTAGGTAATTTTAGCTCTTCGGTATTAGTATTATTTGCAGAGGTTTATTTGTTTGTTTATGAATCCCTTCTTCCCTCATTCTGGTTGTTCATCTACAGCCTTTTTGACTTTGAGGTTATTTTTACGTGACAAACACTTAATTGATCCCAGAAAGTGATGCTTCTAGTTTGGATTAATGCAGGTCTGAAAAACTTGGCTGCGTACTTTTGGAATATTAAATGGTTTGATAAGGTGTGAAAATATGGAGGTTTATGTTTATTTGCAGATCATATAAATGCAGTGTAAGCCCATTTCTGAGTTTATTTACTCTCATGCATTCGCTCCGGCACGCCGACTAACCTCACTTTTGGGATGTGGGACAAGGACAAACACAGGACTGTGTAAATGAAATGGGTGTGTTTGCCACAGCTGAACATGCAGTTCCCAAAGTTCAGGATGTGTAAAAATATGCAGTAAAAACACTGATGGCCTGTGCCAGGCAGACAGTGCCTCTGAAGGGTGGGGCTCCGAAACGCCTTTATAGCATTTAGATTTCTTTCCTTTCTTTTTCCTCTTTAGAAAGGGGAATCGGCACAAGAGGAAAACCCTTCTCTCCCCTGAATTAAAGAGCAGGCGTGCAGCAGCCAAGGGTACCATGGCTGTAAGGTGCAGGTTGCTCTTGGGGGAGAATTGGGTAATACCAACTCAAAGCATCAATACTGGGCTCTGGGGGGGTAAAATGGGCAGAGTGGTCCTCAGCATCACTTAATGTCAAGCCCATAGTGACCAAGCAATGACTTGTGGCGTCCACATCACAAGTGGAGGACTGAGATCCCCAACGCCTGGATGGGAGCGGGGCGAGCGGATGTCCCGGTGCATCCCAGGCACGCTGGGCTGTTGCTTGGACCTCGGTGAACCTTGTTTGAGTCTAGTCAGCATGTCTGTGTTTCAGGAGGTATGAAAAGTGTGGATAATTCCCCAAAGTACCAGAGTAAGCAGGTCCAGGAAAGGGCATGCAGGGGCTCTGCCAGCCTAGCTCAGTAATGGGAAGTCGACCAAGGCTGGCGATGGTCGGACCGACTCATCCCCTGGAGCGGTCGCCAGCAGAGATGTGGTGACGTGCGTGAAGTGAGTTCGGATGCCAGTCGTTAGCACAGCCGTGTTAGGTGCTAGCTGGCACCTTTGCCAGCTGGGCCAGCACAGAGCTTGCTGGGGCTGGTATCTTCTGACAGTGGCGGGAGAGAGCATGGAGGTGCATTGCCGTGCTTTCTGTCCCTGCCTCCTTACCCTAGCAGCTCTCAAAAAACCCAAAGACAAGCAGGAGTTAAAATAAGTGCCCTGTTGAGAGGGGGGCTGACTGTATTGCAACAGTGAAGCTTTACTCCTCACCAGAATAACTCTTCTTTCTTTTTAATAGCCAGTGCAGGAAGTTGGTGCTCTTATATCTGAGTAATAAATTTATGGTTTTCTGAGACCCTCCATAAAATGAAACCTGCTGTGGATCTGGTCCAAAGCCCATTTGAGTGAATCACAGGGACTCCCATGGATTTGGCAGAGTTTGTGAATCAAGCCCTATAGCTTTCAGTGTATTACAAACAGAAAACTCTGTGTTACAATTTTTGGTGAGTCACTTGCTCTTAGATAGCTCTTAACAGGGGAGTGGCGCCTTCAGTCAGGCATCTTCCCCGAGGAATTACCTCTCTGCCCCTTCAGAAAAGCAACTTCTGTTCTTTGGAGCAGATTTTCATTTTTGTAATTTCCATAGTTAACCATTTAGTGGAGAAACTCTAGTTATTTTTCTCTCTCCTTGCCTCAGTCCTTATTGTCTAATACGGCAAATCTCTACTGTGTGATGAAATCCGGAAGAGTGAACATGTGTTTGAGTATGTGTCCGAGAGAGAGAAAGATGACCTCCCAATTTACCAGCGTGGCAGGTGGCCTACTGTTAGTTTTCCAGTTAAAGCACTAAACCATGTTAATATTGCAATCTGAAATTTTGTTCATGGTGCATCTGTTAAATCTCCCCTTTAATGTCTTTTACTTCCACCAAGTAACTTGGCCAAGAAAAATTTGTGCAACTTCCTTCTCTATACATATTGTTCTCACCAGTTTAATTACAGTATATTTTAAAGTCATGTATTTTACACATAGCCTCAATGTAGTTTTCAAATCCTTTACTTGTTTTTAATTTGCACTATAGTTGTGCATCAAGTCTCTGATCTAACTGGAATATAGCATGACTTTAGTTTTCCCTTTTCTAAATACTGTTGTCAAATTACGGACCTGAACAGAAACCTGGTAGGGTTAACGGGGGGGGAGTTCTGACTTAACTGGACCTTGGAGATGCCACTGCACTTCTAGGGGTCTGCATGCAGTCAGTGCTGAGTTTTTCCTGAGTTTCATGTTAACTTAAGCTTAACTGATGCTGATAAAGCTTTATTCTACTGAGTCCAGTTGGTATTTGAGGCTGTATGGATATTTGAAAGGGGAAAAGCTTCTACCTACAAAAAATTCATGCTTTAACTATCCTGCTTTGACTGTTCCCTGGGATATTCCTTCAGGCCTTTCTGGCATAGCGTCCTGAATTGCTGACACACTCCATAAAATTATGGTCAGATCAGCGAGTCTTTCCCCCAGCTCCCAGTGGAGATGTCTGACCCCTCTCCCGCCTGAGCGGGAATATTGCTAGACCTCTGTAAGGAAAATCCATTGCCCCTCTATAGAAGAAAAAAAAAAAAAAGAGCTCATTTCTTCATGGTATTTTTAGATACACTTTAAAACCTGTCAGTTGATTAGGTGTAGATGTGCTGAAACCTGTGCTTCTACAGCTCCTGGCTCAGTGAGACCTTGATGAAGTTTTGGTGTATCGTGGGCATCATGAATCTTGATGTCTTCTCCAAATCGTGGAATATCATTGCCTGCATCTTCCACACTCAAAAGTGACTTGGCTTTACAAATAGCCAGAATGTGAAGAGATCTAAGGGTTGTTTTCTTGATGCCATCCCCTTGTTCCTTTTGCACGCTGGTCTTTCTTTGCTCTGCAGTAGCGTCTGTTGTGCCACGGATCTGGGCTCATCATCCTGGATCCTGTGCATAATTATACAGAACCAAAAAACTGTTCTGGCCTAGAAAAGAGAATAATTTTTATATGATCTTACTTGGTACTTCTAACAGTTTGGGGGGTTTTGTTGGTTTTTTCTTTTCTTTTCTAAAATGATACTGAGTTTCTGATTTCGCTTTCCTCCTCTGTTTCAGCACCGAGTGCAAGTGTGTCTTCAGCTGCTCTCTACCCTATCCATTTCCCCATTTAAACTGTCGAACTGAGAAGTTATTGCTTCACATTTGCATTCTGGAAATGTCACTGGAGCCCGCAAGGCATTAGATTTTGCGAGGATTTGTTCAAACGTTTATCGCAGACTGCTGCTCTATGGGGATTGGAGTTTTAGCTGCTGCTGGCAGAGGAGACGCTGACAGGCTCTCCGAGTCCGCTGGAGGCTGCAGCTTGAAAACATCTTCTGCTGCCTTTGCTTTTGGGTTTCAGCATGCTTACAGCTGATTAAGCAGACCCCAACCAGTGAATATTTGTATTCTCCAAGCTCCACGACCTTCCCTTTGTGTCAGCAGCATGGTTGGAGGCATGCTGCCTCACAAGCGGTCTTAAAATGCGACTTCTTTGTTAGAGACAAAGCATCACCTGTGGTAGACAGCGTGTTTAGGCTGAAGGGTCTTATAACGCACCAGGCGTGTAGTGAGGCAGGCTGGCAGGTCTTGCCTCGCACGAGACACCGCTGTTTGGCAGCCTGATAATAGGGCAGATGCGGGCACTTCTCCTCTCTGCTCACCGAGGCTCCTTGCTCATCTCTGCGCCTCGGTTCCCTCACCTGTTAAGTGTAGATAGTGGTATCTGCTCGTATCGGAGAGGCTTTGTGAAAACAAACAGTGGGTTTGCAAAGCACGGTGAATAATGGGAATGTTTAGGTAGACCTTACTTTTATGACGTCTAGTGACCTAAACAGTGATTTTCTGTGTGCACAAAATGTTGTCATCACGTAAGCCCCAAAGTGAACTTTCAAACATGCTGTCAGACTGGATACACTGCTAAGTAGCATTCCCCAACTTTTTAGCTTTCAAAGCCAGCTTTCTTGTCGTTGCTGCCCCTCAGGAATACCTAGGGACCGAGTAAAGCACCCACTGGATTCTTAATCAGTCAGTAGCAATAACACTGTTTTTCTTTTATATGGCATCTTAATGCAAGCATCTGAACAAACCACTCTTGCTATTAATTAATAACACTTAATAAACCCATGGGGTAGATGGTCATTATACTCATGTACAGACAGGGCGGTGGAGATTCAGAAGGGTTTGGTGACTGTACAGTGTCACACCCGGTTATTAAAATCCCTGTCTTCTGGCACCCTGTCCTGATTTCCAGCAACAGACATCCTGTTCAATCCCTCACATGGAAAAAGACAAAAAGCAAGCTGCTAAACTGATGGGCTTTTCAAAACTACAGATTTGGGGCTCTACCTTTGTTAGCAATGATCTTGTCCCTAGTGCCTTCCTCAGAGTCGGAGGCCCCAGCATGAGGAGGACTGCTTGTCCACCTTGGGGACCATTGGCCCAAAGGCTTTCCATATGCGGTTATCTGCTCTTGAAGATCTTTTTCGTAACTGGTTACAGCATTAAACAGGGAAAATCGAACCATCAGAGAAATGATGCTTAAAACTGCCTTTGGAAAAGCGCAGCAATCTGGTCCTTCTGGTTTCATGTGGATTGGCATGGTAACAAGCATCATTTCTCCCTTTACTACCTCCCTCCCTCCCCAACTTAAACTTTATGTCTGCTATAAAATGTTGTTTGAGAGATGCTGTCACATCCCTGGCATGATGATATATCGCAGTAGTAACACAATAGGGATTGTAAGTGTCTGGAGCAGGGGAGAGATCTTGGGAGCAAATCCAGAGGTGAAACCAATGGAAGATTTATTTTGCTCCCATGCTCGCTTGCTGTCTGGGAGAAGGCTCTGCTGCAGCACCACTGAATCACTCCTTATAGCCAAGTTTTATATTAATAGCTGGCTTGAGTCAAGCCTAGCACAAGCAAGCACTTTATTTCCTTCTGTCTGAGACACACATTAACCTTGTTCCTCTTTCATATTATAGGGTCAGCCCCCATTTATCCAAACAGCCCAGAAGCTCCACTCTGGAGGTCAGGACTGCAGCAAGCCCTTGCACCCCTTCCCCGTCCCGTGCTGCTGCAACCTCTTTGCTGCCAACTGCTGCACGGGCTCGTTTTGCCCATGTGTGCTGAAGGGACATCTCTTCTCTCCGTTGGTGGAAGCTGGAGGTTGAGATTGTGTCCTGTTTTCCCAGAGGCAGCTGATGGGGCTTCTGCTTTTACTGGCATCCAGAGGCATGGCAAGAAGGAGGGACCATCTCCCCCCAGATTCATCCTCGGTCCAGCCCCGTCCTCAGGTGCCACCCTGGCATGAGGAAGGGTGGGATGGATTCTCTCTTTATCCAGTGTCATACCTTGTGTGCTGGGTGCAATCTTTCGAAGGGTGGTAACAAGAAAGTGATTTTGCCTCTGCTGAGGCTCTCTGAGGGTGATTGAAAATACATAGGTCGTCACTCGCTCCCTTAAACTCTTAGTGCATTCCCAAGAGCCACACTTCCTGACCATCGCTGGGTCCCCAATAATAAAAAAATTAATGAGTTGTATGATTTAAAAACAAAACACCTGAAGATGTGTTTCCTGTTTAGTTGTTAAGTCTGAGGATGTGCTTTTCATGTCTATGTGACTACAAGCATCAGGGAACTGTCCTGCTTTCCCCCACCTTAGGTGGTTGATGAGAGTCTCATTTAGGTATGTCATCTAGGTGGTCTAATCCCTTCTCCCAGCCACTAAGGCTGTAAGAACATACTGGTATAATGAAGCTTGCTGTATAATTGGAGCAGCTGGCAGCAAGGCATTGCCAGATCCTGGGTCTTCAAAATGCAGTCTGTGTTTGAAAAACTGAAATTAATTCAGAACAAAATTTTCTTGAACCTCAGGAGCACATATAAACCAGCTCTGACAGAACCATTGGTCCTTTGTAAATTGAATTCTTGGAGGTTCACATAGCTCTAGAGGCTGAATTACAACCAGTACATCTCTCATGCACAGTCCAACTTTGACAAAACCAGTACGTTCATAAAGGCTAGTTAGGGTTTGGGGTTTTGTCTTCTATTCTTATTTTTGTCTGGATTGGCTGCAGGAAGAAGTAGGAGTGACCATTTTGAAATGGAGTAATTCCTAAGATCCCAAACGCAATCTGCAAACATCAGTGAAATCAATGAAGCAGCACAAGTTCTGCCCGATGCACAGGGAAGTCTACAACAGGTTTGCTCATCCAGACCTCGATTACACGATTTTACCAGCAAAAATGGACACCTCCACAGACTTAGGATGTGCAGACTGTGCAGGCTGCATAGCACTGTCAGCCCCTTAATAGGCTGGAAACTGTTTTGCAGTGAGACATTGGAGCATGACTGCTCTGCAAGAGGGCTTGGAGCTAAACTCCCCGGAGCAGTGTTTGGCTGGTCATTTGGATTGAAACAAATGACACATTGAAATTACCCCTCCCTGCTCCTGCAAGATTCCAGGCAGTCTTGCTTTTATTTTTGTTTGTTTGTTTATTCGTGTATTTAAAAGAGGAAGGTATTTCAGTGCTCATGAAAAGCCAGTACCCAGCAGGACTGAGAACAGCCTGAAATGATGCTGGCAAGCGCCAGGCAGTTCCCTCACCCCGCCAAAGCACCCCAGGCTTTCCTGACAATAGTCCTATTCCTCTCCCATGCCCCTCCAGAGCAATGATTGAAAATTGCACCTCTGTGTTGATTTCTTGTTGTTGTTTTTGAAATATATATTATGTATGTGTTTTAGTCTTTATTAGCCACCATTAAAAAGTAAATGAAACAAGAAACAACAAATGAAGCTTTTATTTCAAGCAGAGCTGGGTTAAACAAATGATCAGTCCTTCAGCTGGAGGAGTGAATATAGCGGTTACAAAAAGCAGACCAGAAAACATACAGAACTGCTTTAGAAAAAGAAAAAAAAAAAAAAAAGCCCGAGACAGCGGGAAACAAAGAGTTATTCAGTTGATCGAGTGATAGACGCAAATGAGGGGGACAAGGGGTGCAAGACCTTGTGAAGAACAGCATTTCATTTTAAAATCCCCAGCTTAAGCCTGTTCATTGGAAGGGAGTTTATATTGAAAAAGGCAGGATATATTACTGTGCCTATCAGCAGTGACAGGGCATAAAGAGCAGCAGTGTTTGATCAGGCTTTCACGGGTAATGTAATGTTTCCACTAGGAATTAAGCATAAAACTTTTTTAGGTTTTATAAGGGGCGGGGGGGGGAGAGACTTGTAACAAACAATAGTTTAGTGGATGTTTGCAGCTCAAAACAGCACACTAAAAAGATACATAATAGTGTTATTGCTTTGTAGAGGTAAGACAAACTCCCCATCTGTGGACAGGTCTGTTCTGATCAGTGCCAATGTGCAGCAGCCCATAGGGCTGTGTAATAATTTTTAAAGCTTGAAAGACAAGTGTAAATGTTTAAATGAAAACCATAACAATGGTATTATTAATATGACTCCATAGTTTGCATTAGTGTGCCCAAATGAAGATGAGGACATACGCCGTACACATTGAGGATGAGGAGCCGTCTCTCCCTGTGGGTTATATCTGCTAGAGGCAGATATCAAGTCAATGACAGGTTGGCTTCAACGTTTCACAGATTTTAGAGTTGGTGGACACCTTTCAACCCAAAATTTCTTCTCCAGTGTGGATTGCATGATAGCAGACTGAGCCGAGTGACGTGCAGGAGAGGAGGAACCCTGAGCCCATCCCTGCCATCGACTCTTTCCCTGCCTGCAGATTAGCAAACAGCCAAACCGCGTGGCTTAGCCTCTCTCAAGGTTTTGCTAAGCAGCGGTTATCTCTTGAGATAACCAAGCTAGCTCTGAAAGGGCTGAACAAAGTCCAGGAGTCATATTATGACCTGCAAGATAATTGGGATAAGATTGTTGCACAGGTGTCACTGTTTCTAGTGTCTGGGTTGCCAGTATAGGCATCTCTGCATGGTACTGTGTTGTATTATGGAGAGGCCAGCCATCATGTCTCTACAGATCCTAGAGGTGGAGACATCCTAGGGGATATAGCCTCTCTAAAACTGGATTTGGATATTCACAATCATCCCTCCCTGCACTGGGAATCTTGGCCCTTAGGATCCAGCTAGTTGCCCATGGGAGTTTCTACTTGAGCCCAGGAGGGTGCGCAGAGCATCTTCTCCTTCTGCCCTGACCGTCACAAGCCACAAAATGCATCTCAACACCATGGTTTTAGATCTGTAAGGCAACAGCAGAAGCCAAAAGCATGGTGTCCGCAGAAAAATAGCCTCCGCCTCAAACATGGATGGTAACATCCAGCTGTAGTAGTTCAGAGAAGAGATGTGAGGACCAAGGAAGCAATGCCAGGAGAACCTGGCTGCTTTGGGTTTTGTTTTTTTCCGTGATTGCTAAGCTGGCTTCTGGATCACCAGAAGTGTTTTCTGGCACACATGAGTTAAACTTTCTAAGTTTAATGCTGAATTATTTGAGCTGGCATTTGACTTCCCACTGAAGTATTTTTAAAGAATTTCTTTGGCTAATCAAAATCATATGCTAAAAAAAAAGAAAAAAGCTAAAGTACACAGTGAAGGCTGGAGGATGGAACTGCAGACCAACATAGAGCGAAATCCAACAAACTGCATTTAAGCTTGGGTTTAGGCATGTAAATAGTAATACTGACTTCGGCTGAGCTGTTGTCATGATGACCGCTCAAAATTCTGCCCCAAAATAAGTCCTTAGCAACCCCTATAATTACAAGGTACAAGTTATGTTTCTTTAGAAGACTCAACTTGCATTTCTCTGCCTTTTTAAATAAGGTACAGACTACTTCTTTTCTAGTCTAAAAAAGACCAGCGTATTTCCCTAGGTATGTCCCTACTTTCCTCTCTAAAGATTTCCATTTATAGTTTTTGAAATATTGGCAAGTATGCAGAAGATGTAGGCTGTGCTATTGCAAAACTCAGCACATGTCAGCACCAAGCAATTGCCATACAGGAACCTTAAATTAGAATTATAACTGGCTTGGTAGTAGTTGAGCTGAATACTTTATTTCTTCAGCTGGTTGGCCAGTCCAGCAAAATAACAGAAAATGTATCGGAGGTGAACAAAAGAAAGGGATTTCCCAATTGAAATGAAATCCAAAATGAAGGGGGTTTAATTATTTTTTTGTTCATCAGCCCAAGCTGAACGATTTTTTATGGAACAGAAAAATAATTTTTTGCATGTTGGTTTTCTTTCTCCCACCAGTGACTTTACAATGTTTTTATTGATTAAACATTTTGACTTCTTACCCACTAAAAATATGCCCTTTTGATTGAAATAGTTTGTTGAATTTGTGGACAGATTTGTTTGGCCTGAGGTATATTTTTAAGGTAAAAGAGTTGCTGCAGGAAATTTGCCTTACTTCCTAGCATTTCTACAGTCCTTTCTGCTTCCCTGGACACTAGTTATTTGTTTGCACTTTAAATTGTTTTCTCTCAGGAGAAGATGTAGATGATTCAAGTCTTTTTTAATACAATAATTATAATTTTATGCAATGAGCAAAATGATTTGGTGTGTCGCTATGTTCAGGTGCTTATATTCTCATATATATTGCTGGACTGGCTGGGTCCTGGCATTACCTTCTGGACTCACCATCTATAAAATCAGGCCAAGTTTCGATCAGATCGTCTTAGGGCTGTTAAGATTTCCAACCTGTGCTATCATATGATGAACCTGCAATACTTTAGGCACTCATTTATTTAGATTAGAAACTTTAGCATGGCAGCGTATCCCCATCACCAGCAGGAAAAGTTGATACCTGGTGTTTCAATGAGTCGTTCTCATCTGTGCAGGCTACAAATGAAGGCTGCAGTACGTGTAGGTACATAATAGTAGCTCTCAGAAAAGATAATTTTTTGAAATGCTTGTTTGTTACTGCTTCCACAACTTGAAAGCAGAATGAAGGCATTCAACTTAATATGAAAATAAAACCTAACAAGAGGTGCTCCAAGTATGAAAGTGTGGCAGGTGAAAGAACTATTTGGGAGGAGTGACATTATCCTAGTTTCTTGCTTTTCTACAGCTTGCCTAGACATAACTTAAGGTTGAAAAGTGCTTGTTTTTCTTCTTCTAGGGTATAAAATGTCTAACAGAAGTGGAAGACAGAATTTTTGTGAGAAGTGGTGTCCTGTTTTCAGTGCTGGTTCAATGTAGACCTATTGTCATGTGTCAGACAGAGACTTGGGTTATTTCATTAGCTTCTTGGTCAATAAATACAGTTTTGGTATGAAGAATGTGTGACATTATATACCTGTCGTGGTTTAACCCCAGCTGGCAATTCAGCCCCATGCAGCCGCTCGCTCACTCCTCCCTGCTGGGATGGGGGAGAGAATTGGAAGGGTAAAAGTGAGAAAACGCATGGGTTGAGATAAAAACAGTTTAATAGGTAAAGCAAAAGCCGCGCGCACAACCAAAGCAAACCAAGGAATTCATCCACCACTTCCCATGGGCAGGCAGGTGTTCAGCCATCCCCAGGGCAGCAGGGCTCCAGCACGCCTAACGGGGACTTGGGAGGACAAACTCCATCACTCCTTCTTCTCCCCCCTAGTTTTATTGCTGAACACAATGTCATATGGTGTGGAATATCCCTTGGGTCAGTCGGGGTCAGCTGTCCCAGCTGTGTCCCCTCCCGACTCCTTGTGCCCCCCCAGCCTGCTCGCTGGTGGGGTGGGGTGAGGAGCAGAAAAGCCCTTGGCTCTATGTGAGCACTGCTCAGCAGTAACAAAAACATCCCTGTATTACCAACACTGTTTCCAGCACAATTCCAAAACACAGTCCCATACCAGCTACTATGAAGAAAATTTAACTCTACCCCAGCTAAAACCAGCACAATAGCCTACATTTCAAAGAAATGTTTTAGCTGTTCAGGAAGCAGCAGGTACTTTATTCTTTGACTTCTTAATAGAGCTCCATAATCTGCTCAAGTTCTTCTCCCTCACTTGTAACTATGGTTATTTAAGAAAAACAAGCTTTATGCAATTTGATATAAAACCTGTGCCAGGGTAATAGGTGGATAATTCACTGGTGTTTTAAATTTGAGAGCAAAACCAGTATTTTCCGAATTCCGATTTCCATGAGTTAGGTGTCTGGTATCTTGAGACCGCGGCTCTGAGCAAAGGATGACGTTACTGTGAAGGGCTTGACGAGAGCTGCGGGGCTAGGACGACGTAAGAGGCTTGGGAGCGATCCCAAATCCTGCCTGAGGACGGCTGCCGGTAGGATGGCCGCTGGGATGGCCAGCACACAAGGATGGCGTCTTTGCCAAGAGAAGGGTCCCGAGACCAATGGGACTCGGGAACTGTTTTCAGACCCTGAAAACAGACCGTGGTTTCAGACAGTAATATTATTCAGCAGAGTGAATAGGAAGTTTTTCCTGCCTTTATACAGATCCGTGCCTCCACTGCACGTGGTGCTGCATGGCAGAACAAGCGATGTTTGGCCAGGTATTTAACCTGCTCAGTACTGGTTTCATTTCATGACAACCCCATGGTGCTGTAGAGATGTTACGATTCAGAGGCTGAAGTATGTCCAGATATAAAAGAACCCCATGGAGGGCCCTCAGGGTGCCACCAGCAGACCGGCACCAATGCATGGGGCTTGCACCGTGCCTTCTCAGAGGTCTCAGCAGTGCTAAGTGCACCGTTTGTGTCTGGCCGAGAGTCACACGGACGCTTTCCTCAGCAGACCTGGCTGCACGTGTGCAACGTGTGTTGTGTGCCTGGGTATCTCTATTTGCTTGTCTTGTGGCAGTGCTTTGGGGGTTGTCTCCCTGGCTGTGGGATCACATGCCCCCCAAACCATTCCTCGACCCTTCAGATCTTAGAAACCTGTGGTTTTGTTGTAATGTAGAGATTTTATCTTCATTTCATGTGGGAATGGAGGATTATACTGAAATAATTGTACCAGTTCAACATCTCGTGTGAATGCAGTTACGCTTAGTAAGTATAGGATCTATTTAACTTTATAGCAGTAGGAGCAGAGGGCTCATTTGGATCTCGTATCTGCATGTGCATAATCAGCTCCTGCTTGTAGGCTGCCTGATTAGGCATGATCTTGAGTCATTACTATGTCCAGTTAGGGCTTCTGAATTGAAGCTCTATGGACACGTGTGGCAATCTCAGTCGTGTGTATTTATTCACTGGATAAATATACATTTAAACTCTCTAAATGCAGAATGTGGTGTGGTGGGGACACTTAGCAGCACTTGCTCCGCAGGCGGCTTTCCCAGTGCTCCTCTCCATCCACGGTGGCACGGAGCAGCCCCTGGGACAAGCTGGTCGTCGCGTGGTTGGGCTGATGGGACAAGGTAAGGAGGAGCATCCCAGTGAGAGGGATACCTGCCGCTGGGCAGCAGCTGCCCTACTGCCATGGTGTGATGGGGGAAAGGCTGAGATTTGGGAAGCTGCCAGAAATGGCTGAGGCACAGGCAAAGGAGGCTGCTGCAACCACCAGCTCCAGCCTTGGAGAAGGCTGGGTCTTCAGCCTCCCTCCAACTGTCCCCGCTTCTCTCCCTTCCCCATCCTCAGCTTGTTTTTCCACGTGCTGAAAATGTGTTTGCTCTTCCTTTTGTCTTTATCAGTGGTTGTTGCGGGAGAGAGGCTGGTATTTTGGTTTTAGTTCCTCCAGGAGCTCAGTCCTCATTGATACTTGCCCAGTCTGAGCTGTTAAAGCAGAGATGTTTTGAGCTGAGTGCAGAATGTCTACTGGGGGAAAAACAGAGCTGGTTGGTTTTGCTTTAAAAATAAAATAAAGGTCCTGCTAAAATTCACCCATGGGCCAGGGAACAAACATGATAAATTGCAGCCCAGAGGGTAATTCTTCTGGAAAGGTAAAATCATCTAAAAATAGCACCTTAGAATGAAAGTGCTTCATTGACAATAACTACAGTGTTGCTACGGTGATGCTGGAAAAAAATGATCGTTGATACTTAGACTGCCACAGAACTGCTCCCCCGCCCTCCCATGGCATGAATCAACTGCTAGTATTAAAATTACAGACAAATTTTGTGTTATATTTCAATTTTTTTTCTTGCCTGAATGCTTTTCTGTTCTATTGCACATCCTGCAGACAAATGAAACACCATCAGAGAAAGGCATTGAAACGAAGTTTATTGGTCACCTCGGTGTGATCTATCTATGTCTTGTCTCAATTGCAACTCGATGCTATTTCTTTTTATCAGAGCAGCTTGCTTCAAGAGCAGGGAGCCGGTGGTCTGAATGAGACCCAAAGATAATAGCTTGATGGGACTGCTCACAGCTTTTTTTTTTTTTTTTTTTGCCTGCAGCAAGTAAAAGACATAGCACTGGTGAAATCCAGAGCCTTTTGTTTCAACAAGTTCAAGTTAAACACCTCCCAAGGTACACGCTATCCTGCTTTGTGAGGATTATGAGAGATGAGAAAGCTGAAACTTCAAATTTCTTTTAAGGAAACATAGTCTGGCAACAAAGTGTTTTTCTTTCAGCGTACATATCAACAACAGAAAAGCTGGGTAATACGCTTTTGATATACTCAGCCCATTCAGGCTCAATCTGGGGGATCTGAAATGCAACACGGCTTCAAAACATTTGTGGCTCTGCAGAGAGTACATTTGCAGGCCAGTAAAGCTTCACAATCTTTTGTGTAGCAGCTGAAACCTACTTAACCGTCTGCCTTAGGTAAAACTGGTAAATGACTCTGTTTATACAGCAGCTGCATCTCAAATGTGATCCGTACAGCTGGCGGCAGACCAATTGCGATGTAGATGATACTTTAATTTCCCCATCAAATGCTGTCTGTAATTTGTGGGGCTTTCCTTAGACAAGCAAAGCAATATTAAAACACACAGCAGGTACTGTATGATATTTTCTGCCTTCCTTGAAGAGCCCGGAGTATGCCAGTACACTGTAGACAATGTTGTATGAATGTGAAAGAAAAATATATCCCTGTGTTCTTAAAATTAAGTTTAATTTCTAGCTGCATATAGAGTTCTTGTCTTTGACTTTCTCCATGTTGATGTTGGGCTAGAGCCATCAGTGTGCAAAAAATCGCTTCTATATGGCACCTACCCTTACCTAAAGAAGATACAGCATCAAAGTCAGTCTCATGGGTTCAAGAAATTATATAATTAGATTTCCAGAGGATTTGTAGCCCTCTGAAGCTAGGAATTAAATTTTATGAAGGGCAATTTTAAGAGTGGTTGACTGGCAGTGTGGGAAGATGGAAGGTTAGATGGCAAAGGAGCATGGTTTTATTAACTGGCTTTCTCTGTCTTTGCTCCAGGACAATTATTGGGCCAAATTGCATCGAATTCAGAGGGGATGGAGGCATCTGAGACTTTGTCACGTTACATAATCTTTTTAAATAGTGAATCAAACTCTGGCGTTGCTAGCTGGAAGGTTTAGTGCTCTCCTTTGTAGCTGGTATACCGGCAGTGAGGAGGAAGAAGAAAGTGCAGGAAAGGAGGCTAGGTTTAGTTTTTCATGCTGTACGCGGGAAGATAATGGTGAGTTCTTATCCTGATGAGGTGCTGAGTGAAAGGATTCAGTTCACAAGAGCATTATAGGAAACTTGTAAAGAATTTCATAATGCTTTCCTCCACGTGTTTATATATAGCATATTGCTTTTGTTCAGTTTTGCACGGTATGAAAGGCTGTGTTTAGAAGGTATTGTGACGAAGGTTTAAAGTGATGCTGATCCATGCTCGTTGAAAATAATAAAAGACTCCTCTGACTTCGGCAAGCTTCAGATCGGGCTTACAAGGCAGGAAGCTCAGCCACAAGATCTCCTTCACACATCCTAATGCTCTGACACAGATTGCCCCAACCGATAGTGCTGGTAATGGAGAGCAGAATTTGCACTTCTGAATGTCATTCGATGCAGATCTGCTTTGCTGCCTGTGGGTGCATGGAGAGAAACGGTATGTCAGGGGACAGCAAAATTTGGCACAGCTGTCAAGATGGGATGCAGAAGCTGGGAGCCGTAGGGTCCTGTCCAAGGAAGTGGTTTCCTCTTCTGACAGGGTCTGAAATTCAGTGGGAGCCTTGCACAGAGCAAGGATGCTGCCAGGCACCTACTGGGTGGCATGGTGTCTCCTTGAGAGGCAGCTTCTTCCAGCCACTGCTGAGGTCCTGGTGGTCTGCGCAGACCCTGATTTGGGAAGAGGGAAAGCATGTCCATCACTCTCATGTGTTGCACTTGCTTTGATTACGGCCTTCTTCGTAACTCTGAAATGGAATTGGATTGATAGCTTTGAGAACTGAAAAACAGCGTTTTAAAGGGCCGTTAATTCTCGAAGAGTGGATCACTTGCACAAAGATACAAAGGTGTCTGCCGTGGTGGACTAAAGGACATCCTCCATGTCAAAACAGGACAGATTATGAAACTGCAGGTTTGCTGACCGTTGTGAGTACATCAAAAGAAAGGTCACAGTGGAAACTTTTCTCCTAACTGGAAGCTTAGCTCCTCTTGGAGGTCTTGCTGGTGGGAGGTAACATTTACATGCTGGTGGAGTCAGATTCCTGAACCAGCTTCAGGTGGGGTTAACCAATCCAGCTCATTATTTGCAATTCATTTTACAGAGTCTGTCTTTTTAGTGTACAGGTAATATAAGATGGTCTGTCATTTTACAAAGAGGCCACAGTTACAGTCTCCTGGAATCACTGTCTTAATGTGGGTTAGAGTTGCTGAATAATTTGCGTGTGTGTGAAAAAGAGATTCTACAAAGAAATCATCTGACCTTTCTGTTCTGGAGAAAGCACATGCTTAAGGAAGAGTAGATATGTAGGATTTGCTTATTTTACCTCTGGCAGAGCAGTCAGTCTGGATACATGCTGTGTAATGTTAGATCCCTTGGGGATCCCTTCGAAGTATGTTAAACACCATCTACATATTTCCCCTCCTTCCTTTAATGACTTACTGACTTTTATCAATGTATATCATTCCTTTCTCTTCTCCTTTGATGATAAGTGAATTTGCTTAGCAAATGCCTGCCCTATGATGGCCTCTTAGCTCACCTTACTGGGCTTTGAAACTAAACATTTGCTCAAAAATTTGTAAAAGCTACTGTGGTGTTAGCTCAAAGCTTTAAAAGCTTCGCCCATCCTTGGATGAATATGTCTGAAGGAAAAGTGACTGATAGAGGGCTTGATCTGTGACTGCCTGCAGGAAATGGACAACAGAGACCCTTTGTGAATACAAGCCACTGAAGAGTTAACTTTGAGCTTTCACAGGAGTACAGGCAGAGTATTTTTCTAAATAGAGCTAGAGGCTAAAAACAGGATCAGATACTTGAAGGGAAGATAGGAAATGGCATGTGAAATTCATTTCTCCATGGAAGGCTAGCACATAATCTGTCTCCTCTTTTAAGACCCAGAGAAGTCCCTTTTTGCTAGTAGGCTGCCTCTTCTGAGTTTTTCTCCCTTTTGTAGACTCGGTGATTGCAGCCCTTACAAAAGCACATGCATATACATATAAAACACTTGCCTGACACAGAGCCGTGTGCGCACCCCGAAGTCCCAGTGTGGAGTCATGGTTTTCGAACAAAGAGCAAAGACCCCATTGCCTGCAGTGGGTCGTGTCAGTACGTGCTCCACCAAAACATGTCCCCAGCCTACCTTGAGAGGCACCCTGAGCTCTCCCACCTTCTTCCAAGCAGCGCCTCGGCATGGAGCAGCCCTGGTGCGGGCAGGGGAACAGAAGCGAAATGGGTGAACGTTCAGTACCTTTCACCGGGGGTGATGGATCTCAGCCTTAGCGAACGTGCCTACCTCCATTTCTGCGTCTACACTATTCTCCCCTCTCTTTACTCTTTAGTTATTTCAGATAATGGCAGGTTGAGGGCAAGTGGGGGGCAATGAGGGCATGACTTAGCATTCCCCTGCCCTGAGGCTGATGGGCTTCTTCCCTCGAAAGACCCTCACAGGCCCTATGTTTCTGTCTCTCTTCCTGCAGTAATTACCATGGCTGATGTTGAGGGCCTGTAATATTCAGTGCGTAAATTGCTGTGGCAGAATCATTGCATTTTATATCCACTGGGATTAAACTAATCTGTTGTTGTGCTGAGAGCTTAAGAAGTACGAGGGACCCTTTCATACATTTCAACGTCATTTAGTAAAGGTTATCCAAAACTTGTTTCTGAATCTTGCTCTACACGCTTATAAGATACTGACCGTGAAGCATTGATCCACGGTATATTCATGTGATGTACTGTGCTTATACTGCGGTTAGCAGAGATTGAGGAATGTGTAAACAGATGTCCTTGAGAATGATCTCAGCCTTGGCCAGAAAAACAGTGACCTCTCATAGACTGAGATGCGGTTCTGTTAATGCCGCTCTTTTAACAGCTCCAGCCGCTGCAATAGATAATTCCCAGGTGTGTGAAATATCATCCTCGTGTCTTGTGTTTCTGCAACTGAATTAGTGTAACAGAGAGCTTCGAGTGGGCTGCAGACTGAGATTTTATCTTCTCCGCAGCATCAACTCAGGTGATTTCTTGAGTCCTTGACCACATGCAAAACCTGCCCTTCTGGACGTAGTGATGCTTAGGAGGTGGGGCAGCAGGCTCATCTGGCAATATATTCAGATACTCCTTTGCTTCCAGATACTTACTGGTCCTCCCTGTAGCAAGGGTCCTGCAAGGACCATCCCCCTCTCAAGCAATGATATTCTCCTCATATTGCCTCTTCTGCTATTTATAGTGTGTCCAGAAAGACAAACAGGACCTTACTCTGTTGACTGCTAAAGAGCTACTTTGGGAAGCCCAGGAGATTAGGTGCTTTCCCCCTACAAGGCTTTGCTATGTCTGGTGCTCCGTGTGATGTACCCGTGAGGATGTACTATCTCAAGTTTTGCAGGATGGCCACTCAAAACCAGCTTCAGCTGAGCAAGGCAGCCAATCACCTGACTTAACTCAGCAGCAGAGACTTATCTTCAGTGATCAAACCCAGTGCAGAGTGTTTTGTTGTCTTGAACGTGGCTCTCGCTTAATAAGAACACTGAGTAGGACTGTAGGTATATCTCAGGCTTTCAGTTGTAGCTTTGTATTTCTATGTAAATCTCTGTAAATCTTATGCTCTGGCTGAGATCCTGACAATTCGATAAAGCTACAAGCACCCTCACAGACAAGACAGAATAGTTTTGCTCTGATCCTTCTTTGGTGTATATATGTCTTTTTTTAGCTGATTGCACCAACAGCAGAGGCCATCTGCCCTCTTGGGTTAGGCTTTAGCTCTGGGTTTGGTGTCGTCCCAGTATCACGGTATCAGCCTCCCCTAAGTTCCAAGAGATATAAAGGTCTCCTGGTATTGGTCTGCCAGAGGTGAACTTTATCTGAAAGGAGTCTCCCTTGAGCAGTAACTTATTTCCTACAGTTGATCTATATCTGGGAACATGTTGATCTTGATTTGACTGACAGGTCTGTGAGTCAGTTTTGTGAGTTCAGCTTCGGAAGTAATTGTGTTTGATTCCAAGAATAAGAGCTCTGTTGTTGCTCGTGACACTAGACCTGCTGACCCCACTCACGTAGTTGACCAAAATAGTCAGCATCCTTAAAATCATGCATTTTTGAGCCTACATTATTGTTCTTGCAGAAGGAAAACCTCTTTGTGTTCCATAACAATTTAGTGTGTTTGCATGTGTTCATGTTCGTAGAGTGCTTAAGGGGATTAGCAAAAGATCTTTTACCATGGGTAGCTGGCTGAAGGAGATACTTCTAGGAAGTAACTGTCACCTTAATCTTTGTCATTTTCCTTATATTGACACTTCTCAATTTATTTTTTTTCCCAACTAATTTAATTTACAACAACTTTCTTAGCATATCTGAGGATGCGTCTGTTTTCTCTTTGGAGCCTCTCCTGTTGCCTTAACACAAATGCTTCCTTGACTCTTCTTGGTTCCATTGCTATTAAAAGTCATGGTCATCACAAACTTTAAGTTAAACAGGGCTGCATGCAAGAATGCATGACAAAAAGTCAGTCTCTCAGAACTTAGGGAAGAGTAGGATTAAAGATGCCTGGTAACCTTAACACAGTCCCTCTGGGTGTTATAAAACAGACTTTGATTGTGCAGTTATATGTGGCTCAAGAGCTTTTCTAACTTGACCCAAACTAATGCGTAGCTCAGGACGATAGCCAATGTGGCACGGGCTTCAGCTTTCCTTCCTTGTTGCTCCCAACATCCTTTCTTTATGCAAGAGGTGTGAGCCCATTCTACACGTGGGAGCATTTCCTACCATGCCTGTGGTGTTCCCAGTAGGTTATAAGGGGAGGTCTCCCGGGATGCACCTTTGCAGACATTAGACAGCAAATACAGAAAGCAGCATATGGCATTATAATTCCTTTCTTGTCTACCATGTAGGCAATACGGCCTGTAATTAAAACATGGTGCAAACCTAACATTTTGGGAGAGCTGTAGCTAACTGTCTCAGTAACTGAAGGACAACTCCATACTTACCCATCCCTAGCATTATTTTTCAGAGCCTAGAAACAGGCTTTCTTTGAAGCAAAATTTTAAGGACACAAGCTGGCTAGCCTTAAATCCCTCTGAAATGTCAATTTGTTAGACGCTAATGCTTGGGTATGAAGGATGGGAATGCTTGGTCTGCAGAAGTTACGAGAAGACATGATTTTGCTGTCACATGTTGCCGGTGTGGAATGGATGTTGCGTGTGGAAGAGGTAGGCAATGTGACTGCTCTCAGCCGTGCCTCATGGCAGATCCACTGCTGGAAATGGGCAGTGTCGGTGGCTCGCAGGACGTTTGGCACAGGAGAAGGGTAGTCAGATGATGCTGGCTTTCCTTACTCTCGCATCTGGCTGTCAAAAAAGACTCCATAAAGGAGCAGTAAAATACATGGACTATTGCCCACGTGTGTGATTGCTGCAGTAGCAGAGGATGCTGTTTTCTGTTTGCTCATGGGAGTGAATGTGGTTTTACATATCACAGTGTAGGAAAAGCTGGTCTCCTGCACCAGGGTCTGGAGCTAAAGCCATGATGAACCTGACCAAACCAGAATACTTGTTGTTATCCTGAACTTCGGTTGACTTAAGTGATAAATTCCACTGACTTTTATCACCTCAAGCAAGCCCCTCTCAAACACATCAGCAACCAGTTTCAATAAAACTTCCTCAAGGAAGGTGCATCCTTCACAAATATGCAATTCTCCATCCCCACTGCCTAGTTTGGGAAGATGGGAGCTGTGAATTTGTATCTAGTATCTCAGTCTCCATCTCCCATTTGTGGTGACACTTTGGATGACAAAGCTTTCCTCAGTCATTTCTTCAGCTTTTAAAGGGAGTAGCAATAGAGGAAGGTGGTAGTCTAGGAGCTACCACTTTTTATGTGACATCAAGTGACATATACCACATGGCAAGATTCTCTGGAATCACACATTTGCCCTCAAACTGTGGGGATAATAGCATTCTTGTGTGTTGAGAAACTGTAGCAGTCATGTAAAGAGATGATGATGATTTTGTAAGGGCTTCAAAGATTCTTAGCACATTACAAGGGATTAAGTAACTTTTTCTATTACTTTTTGTAGCTATTTCTTAAAAAGCAGTGTGGCAAATTGGCAGAACAGCTGCTTGATTTTCACAACAACTAAGCATAGGCTTAATGTTAAACGCACACTGAAGTGGATAGCTGCATCAAGATAATGAGCTAAGTTGGAGTCTGATATTTTCTCAAAAATGCATATAAATAAGAAGACCTTTAATGCATGATCTGTTCAGGTCACTAATTAAATCAGCTGAGTGCCACTTCTTGGATGTGTGCTCTGAAGTAGACAGTGCCTGTAATGTCCATCCATACAAACAGCTCCCTTCTCTCTCCTGAATGAAAGGAGAAGCTTATTTCAGCTTACAGGGTGATGCCAGTTGGAGTGCTGACTGTCTAAAATGGGTCTGTGTTACTGGCTGTGTCTCTGATTTGCTTCTAAATCAGTTGTGATGAGAAGAATTTACCTTTATGAAAAAGACTAAATGAAAATCTGCAGTTGCGCTTTGTGAGATTGTAAAGGAAGCCCCAAATAACCCAGGACTGCATCTCTCTGTGTAATGGTCAGGATAAAATGGGTATTTAGTATTTAATTTGGGGGGATATGCTGGTAGCAGTGAAAGAGCTTTATGTTTAGACTTGGTATAATCTGCTAAATGATAATTTCCAGTAAGGAAAAAGTATAGCCATGCAAAATTCAGCAGGATTTGTTGTTGTTGTTGTTTCCGTGATTGTTTTTGTTAGTTTTGATAGTTGGATCAGGAACATTCTACACACACCACTGTACCAGACTCAGAGTACGGTAATATACATGGAGTTGTTGGGGTTTTTTTTAAGCTTTACCCAGCGGATTTCTAATTCTCTTGTTAACTAAAGTGAGAAGAATTTCTCTGAGGCTGCAGAGCTGCTTCCGTGCAGGGCAAACACTGCTCCTTTCTGTGCAGGGAGAGGAGGAGAGGAGAGGACCACGCAGGCATAATGTGGTGATGGGCAAGGGAAGGTCAGATGGCGGGGTAGGAGGTTGGCACCATCTGATACAGAGCTCAGCTCCTTGGGGCTCCTGGCAGCAGGTTTCGAAGGGGTGGAGGAATGTTCCTGGGTTCACTGGCCGTATCCTGAGCTGCTCCGGAGGCCGGCAGAAGGCACCGCTCACCCTCCGCACGTCCCCAGCAGCCACCCAGGGAGCTGACAGAGGATCGGCCGTGCCGGCCCAGCAGCCTTACGGCTGGAGGTGGAGGCCTCTTGACAGGGCTCCGTAAGATGCTTTGTCACGGGATGCAGGGTTCCACCCTCTCCAAATCCCATGGCACTCTTCAGTGGAACGATGGATGATCCATCCTCAGGGGACCCACCAAACCCACAAACAATGAATAAGCTGTTACAGTAAAGCACAGGAGAGCAGCGGGTCAGGTCCTTTTTAGCCTTCTGTAAGGAAACTTTAAAGCTCTGATCCAGGTTCTGGTGGTATTCACTGAATTTGCTGCGCTTTGGATGCTGTACATTGCAGTTTCTCAAACTTACCGTGCCGATGCCCTGCATTTCGTCCTGCCCACTAAAGGACGACGCAGTGTGGCGGGCAGTGGTAACGCCGAGCTGTAAAGAGCGTTCAGAAGGCAGTCAGCAAGCGCTGCATTGCTGTCGTGAACTGCTAGAGATGAGCCTCCGAGTCATCGGATGGTTGTTAAAATAAGGAGAGATGACAGAGGAGCACGAGCCAGATCGGCGGCTCCTGTGGAGCCATAGTCTGTGCATCGGGTGTCCGACTCTTCCTCCCCAAGAGTGGGGTTAGGTGACAAGGATGGTGCTGTTGATATCCCATCTGGATGCCTATGTGAGGGAGGTCATGCAAGTTGCATGAGAAGTCTAGTTCAGATAAGGTATCATTACAGCAGGCTGTTACCACAGTGTGAAACAGGCTCTCGACTACCATGAAACAGGTTTCTTTGTAAAGGCTTAGCATCTAAAGCCCAATATTACAATGGCATCCAAGGGAGTAAATGTAGGACTGTATCTAGCATGAAGGCTTACCTGCACTGAACTAATTACAGGATCAATATTAAAACATGAATCATGGTTTTGTGTGATTCCTATCAAGAGTAAAGAAATAAATCAAACAGCGTGGAGGTTTTAATCTTCTAAATGCTGGGAAAATGCATATTGTTCTCCATGTCAAGCGGTAGTATGAATTGCCAACTGCACTTTGTAGGAGAGGAAGACTGTGGCTAAGGGTTAACGTTCCTTGCCCAGAGAAGCAAAAGGAGTTGGTCAAAGCAGCATTATTCCCAAGTACTTTTTTTTTTTAAATTAAAATCCTGGTTTTCTCCTGAAATGTGCATACCATCTGTCCTTTCTGACCTTGGTGGGAGGCAGCCAAAATGGGAGACTTTCCTTTTCCACCAACAGCACTGGGGTGCACTCCATCCCGGTGCCTGGATGTAAACAGGGAGGGTGCTTCTGGGTTGTCAGTTCTGCTCATTTGTTTTTTTTACCTTTGTGCTCACATGGTTCCCCTTACTTTTATGTCCATATTATGGTGGCTTCTGCCATCTAGTCCTTGGCATCATCCCATGTGGCATCTCCTGCTGGAGAACCTTACCCTGGGATCTCTTCCTGCATAGGTTCTCCAAAAACATGTGGTGGGGCAAAAAAAAAAGCTGATTTCACTTGTTTAATTTCTCACAGTGCATGTTTAGCAGACAGTGAGTCACATGCTCCATGTACCTTCAGAAGCCTGCCTTCTAGGAGATGTTGCATAAGGACCTCTTTCAAGAAGCTTCATGAGAACTTCTGAAGCTCACCATGTCAGACAGTGCCGAGGGCTTAACACTGACTCTCAACACTAACTCTGGCATGACTGGGGCTTTGCTCTCCAGCAGTGCCCAGTCCTGGCCTCATTCTTGCAAAAATTCAGGGTTGTATTTGCATTATTGTCAAAAGCACCCCCAGAATGAGTATGCTTCCTTGTGAGACTAAAAGATAGTAGTGAACACTTTGTGCTTGGAGTATCCAAGGGGGAAGTCAGGTAAGAGGATGGCATTTAGGACAGTGGACGTTACTTAATGATTCTAATGGTACTAGTGGGGTCTCAGTTGTCTGGTCCCCTCTGAGCAGGACTGCTTGTTGGAAGGGTTTTGCACATGTATTTTGGACTTCTGTGCTTGTATCAATTTGCTTCTAATTGCATAAACAAAAGCTATAACATGGAAGTTACTGGCATTATTGGCTAAACAAGAGTTAATTAAAAGGGACGTAAGATACTAATTTTTCAGGCTGAAAAGGAAAGATTGGGGTGGAGGGATGTCCCTAAAGCAATGCTATTTTATCTAATGCCAGCTATGTGAAACGTATCCAAAAAGCATTGATTTTTCTATTGGAGGTCATACTTCATTCACCTCATTTACCTAAGTATTCTTAAAGGCAAAGACTTGGTAAATTGACTTTGGATAATAAACCACTGGGATTTGCAAGCTATGGTATGCCAGGGTTAACTGGCTGGAACTGGGGAAGTATCTCCATCCTGCTTCTGCGACTCCCCTGTCATCATTCATAGCAGTGTAATTGGCACTGACTTGCAACCTGGATTACTCACGTTGGTCTATAAATCATGCTGTTCCTATACTCAATTCCTCACCGGTCTTCCAAGAATACCTCCCGAACTCCTCCTCCACCCACTTCTTCAGCTGCTGAAATACCTGGGCATAGCAGTGGAAACCACTCATACATTCCTGCTGCTGAAAGTTCCTCCCAGGACCGCTGGGGAAACTTGCTAGATGGAGAGAGGTTATCACAGCCTAAAGGCAACCTTCAACTTGAGTTATTGTGAGACTAAATTAATATTTTTTTGTGCGTGAGGAAGGTTTATGTGTAGTCAGCTAAAGTCTTTGAGCCCTTTCTCTGCAGGTTCCGTGGGCCAGCCACACTGCAGATCGTTTCATCGCTAATCCTAATGACTTGCCAAGAGCACTGTTTGCATTATGCTTTGTGAATATTGCTTTGGGCAAATAACTCCACCATACCAGAAAATTTAGTGCATTAGAATGCATGAGATTTATAAAGGTTTTGATGAAAAGGTTAAAATGATGGGCAACATCACCTATTTTTCTTGGTGAAAACCCAAAGACCAAAAAGGCTTTTAAACTCAAATGTGTAACAGTATAAATCAAAACATTTTGCTTTTTAGAGCAGAGAGAGCAAAAACCTTGGGATTTAACAGCAGGCAAAGAGAGCCAGGCTCCGCTCTCTGGCCCAGAGATGAACTGCTGTGGCACAGATTGCTTCCCTGCAGCTCACCCCTCCTCGCCCCCAGGCCGGGACGGCCGTATCCAAACCGTCCAGATGGCCCAGGCCAGGGCAAACCCCTGAACCATGCCCAAGGACTGTCTGGGAGAGGGGCTGCACGGCACTGACCGTGGGGACGGACGGTGCAGACCAGCGCTCAGGTGCAGGGATGAGTTCATCCAGCCCGATCGGTATAGAGAGCGACTTTGGACTTGAATTGCTTTCAGCTGAAAAAGGCTGGCATATTAATGCACTGAATTAGGTAGCTTCGTCAAGTGGTCTCAGTATTTAACCCATTTTACTATGACTGCACAGTGTATGACATATTAATGGTAAAGTAACCTTTCCACCACTACCTGGGAAGAAAGAGCAGGGCAGGACAAACCTTTCCAATTACCCCAAGTCTTGCTATGTTGTTGGATCGTTTTAATCTAAGAAACTCATCCTGTCAGCCAGCTGAGAGCATAGGGGTAATAACAAACCGATCAACAAGGGCTGTTCGATGTAGCTGCTAAATGGATGAAACCTAACATGGAGTCACAGTTACAGGAGGTGAAGCACAGCGAAGGTCTGTTTTAATTACAGCAGTCAAATACGGTGGTAATGGACAACCTTATAAATCTCCCTTAGAGTTAGGTTTTTCATTATGTTTTTAATGAAGTACTGATAACCCTGTACTAACTGACATGAGCCCTGAGCAGACAGAAGCAAATGAAAACAATCTGGCAACTGGCTGCTGCCATGCATTGCGATTGCCAGTCCTTCCTCACTCATTGAATGCAGGCTGGTGGGATGCCAGGGATGAAGCGAGGTGGTGGCAATTTTATAGGGTCTGTTCCACGGATTTCACTATTTAAGGTCTTTGCCAGCTTTATCCTTTCTTCCTCTTCTATTTGCAAATCAATTGAGTTCATTTCTAGTACCTGCTTCACTTATATTTTTGTTCGCTGACTTGTCTGAGCGAGCAATGGTTTTAGGCAGCCAAGTAAAATAGAGTTGTCCTCAAGTCAACTGTTGGTGAATAGATTTTGTATCTGGCTTGGTGGGGTTTCATGCGAGTTTTTCAATTCAGTTCCTGTTTATGTCTATAGGAGTTCTCTGCTTGCTTCCAGGAACAGGATTTTGCACAAACTTAACATTTTTGTTTAAGATAATCAGTATATTGTGTTTATGGTATGTCTATGGATGAAATGCAAGTACTGGATGAAATATTTCTGTCTAATTCTGAGGGTAGGCACCTGACAGCTTTAGCAAGATTGACCTCTCAATAGGACCCCTAGTCCTTAGGATTGACTGTCAATTAAGTGGTTGCTTTGGTTTTAAGTGAAGATTTTCATTCTAGGCACATAAGCCCAAGTTTCATCTTGAATCATCTTAACCTGACTTTCAGAAAGTCAGGTTAAAAGCCCAGTGCTTGCTGAAAATTAAGCTACTTAATTTATCTAAAGTTGATATTTGATGGTTTGTTACCCACTTTATAATATATAGGCCATTATCTCTTGCAGTGTAAACACTGTGGAAAATGTCACATTTAATAAAAACTGTGACCTCATTCTCAGCCTTATTTTAAATGAGTTTCATTATTTTACTCAATATATTATTTATTCATGTATTCAAATATATTTATTCAGTGAAGGCAGAGATATTTTGATTAATTCAAAGACTAAATGCTCTGTACGTCTCATGCAAATTGCCAAAAAAAAAAAAAAAAGGTAAAACTCTCTTTGTACTCTGAGGGCTAAATGCATCATCAGAATGTAATGAATGCTGCTGCTTGTGCGCAGTCGAGTGAGGATTCATGTTATCAGGAATCTCTCTCTGTGGCTTTTATTATTATAGCAAAAATAAAATTCAGCACATGGGTTATATATCTGTTCGATGCTTATTTACAGACCCCATTTAAATGGGAAGTAGAGTGAGTGGTCAGATGAGCCATGCCAGTTACTCAGTTAGGTTTTGCAGGATGACTCCAGTATTTCTGTGCTATTATTTTTATAATTCTACCAGCTTTGCCTTTCTCAACTGAAATTTAATAATTAAAAAAAAAAAAAACAACCCACAAAGCGAGAGAGGTGGGATTTTCCAAAGGCACTTGCCATTATATTAATTAATTTCCTACTGAAGTGGGGAGTTAATCTCATTGACCTGACTTTGGTGGGAGCAGAGCTCAAGCCCATACTCAGCACTATTAAACACGCAGAGAAACAATGTGTTGTAAAGTTTGCACAGCTTGACAGTATGTCCAGGCTCCAGGAGTTTGAGCAGGCTAAGACATTAAAGGGGCTTTGGACCAGGTCTGTTATTTTCAACTAAAATCACTCATAGAATTTCCATAGACTCAATTTAGCTTAGGAAAAAAAGCCTGGTGAATTTGGTTTCTCTTGGGTTTAATATAATATAATATAAATTTAGGGCAATAGATGTACTTTCTATCCCCTTAGTGCTGCGGCTGAGAGTCAGCCCAAAGCTGGGCATTCGCTGGCCCCTTTCCATGGGTCCCACACAGAAACCCGATTTGCCATGACCAACCTTGGCGTGCCCAGCCAGGTCTGGTGACGAGAGTGACGACGAGGTTGTAGCAACTGTGGGCTCTTCTCCAGCTCGTGCACAGTTGAGCCAGGGTCAAGGTCTGGATGCCCAGGGGCCAGGAGACCTTATTTTGTACCACCCCGATCCCACTGCTTCCCTTGTCCATCCCGTGGTTCCCGACTGAAAGGGAGAAGCTGGTGTTGCACTGCAGAGGAATTTTGTTAGGTGGTTCCCCACGTGGTGGACCTGACCTACCTACCACGTCTGTGGGATGTACTCTGGATACTTCCACACAGCCTGCTGTAACGCAGGTTGCCGTGCACGTCTCCGGTGTCTGCCCGAAAGGCTGGCAATTTTGATCAGACCTTCTTCGTGGATGCGGCTGGAAAAGGATCCAAGGTAGTGGAAAACCAGTGCCTCTTTGCTATGCAGTGTTGCGCAGAAGGACCGTCAGTGTCACAGGCCAGGCGTTTTCCTGAGCATCTTCCAGAAAACAGCCTTTCCAACTGCAGGGCAAAAATTTCGCTCTCAGATCTCTGTACCCATTTTTCTCATGTTGGATTCGGTCCCCAGGAGGGACTTCATTGACATTAACTGATCCTCTGTGCATTATGGATCTGAAAACAGAAATTTTGTGCTCAGATTGCCAGACTCTCTGCAGACAAAAAGATGACAGCCTGCTGCAACCTTGTACAAATCGCTGGTAGAAATGGGGTTTTTTGTTCTGGTTCTCCATAGATCAGCCCTTAAGCACCAGTCTGAGGGTTCCCACATCCTTGCGTGCAGCACCAGGCAATATTCTATCTTGTAGCAATTTTGTACCACAATATAGAAATTAATGTAATTATGTAATATGGAAATTTCCAGCAGAGGTGCCTGTTCCCCTCACCGATGATAAGGCGTCCCTAGTCGTACCATTTTACAGACACGCTGTAGTTCATCTGAACCATGAAGTGCAAAGCAGCTGATTTTTTTGATCAAGGTGTAAATTAGAATATTGCAATAACAGCATTTCTCTTTCACTTAAAATATGTGTATTTCTGTATTGCATTAACGAGATTCTGCATTACACTAAATAGTTTTAAACATATGAAGCGCAACCAGGCAGTAGCTGTCTGTGCGTCTAATAATAGATTCTGTAAGCTATATTAGTGAGTTGAAAGTATCCATCTGTCTACTAAGGCATGTCCTTCACATGGGATTTGCCCAAAATAAGAACTTTCTGTTCCAAAAATCTGGTTACAGCAATTGGATTGCTACTGACAGCATGAAATGCTGCCTTGGCATGAACTTCCCGTTGGCTCCTGGTGACTGAAGAGGCAGAAAACATGACCTGCAAGGTTGGGAAAATGTCTTCAGGTCAAAATTTACCAAAGCTCAATGTCTCTATTATGTTCTTCAAAGGGAGAGAGCTTAAAACAAACACCAGCACCGCAGGAGGCACCTGCAGAGCACTGTCAGTCGGTTGATCTAGACATCAAATTCTTCTCACTTGTTTGCAGTCCTCGGTCACATCACCATGTAAACTTTCAGGACTGGACTCATGCTTAGGATATCAAAGTCATTGTCCTTGTCATTTTTTAATTCCTCCTGTGTGAAAACTTTGTTGTGAAGCTTAATAAAAAAACCTGTGGGCAGCTCTCTTAATAATAGAAATCTCCCTCGTGTTAGCGGGTCATCTGCTGAGCCCTCAGCAGGGTGTGTTGCATCCTGCAAAAATTCTCATAACTTTCTCAGGTGGATATTTTCGTGATAGCTACCCGACAATTCCCATCATTTGAGACTGATGAAACAGAGCAGCCCTGTAGAGACATAGAGATTGGAAACATTTGTACATGTTTTATTTGGTTTTTTTTTTACAAAAGTCTACTGTGCATTCCCTCATTATAAAAAGTGTCGCTTTTCTCTGAAACTGCTGTTGATGCACTAACCCTAAGGCGTTTGAAAGAAAACCTTTCATACCTGGATTTGCAATGAAAAGAACATTGCCATGAAGAGGCAAAGCATGTTATTGTTATTAGTCTGTATTCTCACTGTTGCTCATTTTCTTTGCCTTTTAATTTGGGTCTGCTCAGTTTCTCCATTACTTTTATTCATTATTGGAACAGCACTTACTGGTCTCAGCTAGCAATCAGTCCTTCATGGCTTTGGACATTGCACAAACAGTGGAGGAAATTCTGAATTCCTTGAAGTCACTGACAAACTTGACATTAATTTTCATAAGGCCCACGATCCAAACCACAGTCTTCTTGCAGTGAAATGTGGACATGGTAAAAAATTGTGCTGTGCTTAATTCCAGCCTTGTCAATGGCAAGCTCATTTTTCACTGAGCGGTGAACTCAGTAAGAAAATTGAGAAGTGTGATGCAGAAAGGGAGATGTTGGACTAGAAACTGGGAAACCTTTATTTTCATTGTCTTGTTACTTTGGTAGATTTTCTGCTTGCAGAAGCTCCTGTTAATGATAGGAGACCAGGACACTGGTGTCAAAGCCTGGCTCTGCCACAGACTCACCATGTCAGCATGACCAAGTTTCACATTTATTGAACGGCGATATTGTTTACGTGCTTCACAGTGGGACTGAGAGTTTGTAATTGTGGGGACCGTGTGTGCTCCTACACAGACATAAGTTGTCTGTTCACAAATATCCCAAATGAAAAGCTGCTGCTTTATGTTTGGATGACAGATGGGTTTGGTCTAATCATGTTTTCGTTGGCGGTCACCTATTCATTGTACAGCAGTGAGAGCATTGCTGAGTGCTCTTCTTTAATCTCTAAGTAAAATACGTGTTTTCTCTATCTGCAGGTCTTGTTAGGTTAGATACAAAAGATTGGTTAGTGTCACTAACTGTAGTGTAAATTACCGTTGTCTAGATTTAGACTTTTTAAGAACTGAGCCTGGGAATAGTCTGTGGTTTCTCTACTTTGTTGAGCCGCAGAGGGAGCAAGCTTGCATCATGCCTGATGACCACAACCAGAATTACTTGAGTGGTTTCTTTGATATAATTAGAGCTTGCTTTTAGTTTTAATCACTTGCTATTTAAAGGTCCAGGAGAGGAACTGATTTACAAGTCCTCTCAAACTTCGCATCGGGTTCAGGAAGGCCATGAATGCACAGAAGGCAGGGCCATTAAAAAAAGCAGAGTGAGGGTATCGGCATTTACATTTTAAAAACACATCTATAAATTTTCCATCCAAAACAGTATTTGTTATTCTTTGCAGTAGCTGTATAGCTGTGAGCTGCCTATTGAATGACTCTAGCGTCCCTGAACATAAAATTTTGTTGCATAAATAATTTCAGAAAGTGTTTTCTTATGGTGCTAGTGAATCTTTTTAATTATCCTGTCTCTACCCACCCCATCCGATCTCAGATGCAGAGCTTTTTAAATCTCCATGAAGTGATATGCGTCCCTAGCTGCATTCCCACAATTTCCCATATCCACGCATTTCATTTATTTTGTTAATTTGGCAGCAAACCCGTCAGATTGGCCAGTTCTGGGAAACCAGATGGTTGGAAACGCTCAAGGGTCCGTGAGTCACAAAACATCAGGGCTAGCTTGCCACAGACACGTTCCTGAGTTTGGCTCTTCCAGCACGGCCGAGCTCAGAGGACGGGTCACCGCTGCTGCCTCCCCCAGCTTCGGGGCTCCTTGGAGGCCACGTCAACCACAGCTTCGGTCCTGTCTGCCGGCTGTCCGGGTGGTTGGGGTGGCCTTGAGAGGGCGAAGGGACCCATTGCTGCTCCTTTCCAATGGCACAACAGGGAGAATCGGGGGCCTCTGTGGGCTCCTCCTTGGCCACGGCTCCTCGCAAGGGATAAGGGACAGCCCGGAGCCCTCCTCCGGCTGTACGTGCTGCTGCCATTGATGGCGGCGCTGGACGAGGACGTTCACCGGCCAACACCACAAGAAATCGTCAGGAGTCGAGCACAGTTCGTGGGCTTTCTATAAAAAACTAATTATAGACTTTATTGCTGAGTGCCAAATCCATTTTCCCCTCTTCTGGGAGCCATTCAATAAACTTTATGTTCTGAGGTAGAGCGAAACTGCCATAGTTTAATGCAGTGTTTTATGCGTCTTCCCTGCACTCTAACACCTGATTTTTACTAATAGCCCAGCGTGGATTTTCTTTTTCTTTCTAAATTATATTAATAGGCTTGAAATGCCCCATGACCTGGCATTTCGTTCTAGAGGTTTACTCCTTCTTCCCCGGGAAGAAGCTGGTATTTCCAGGAGCAGTTGCCTGCACAGATTTGTCACCTGGACGGCTGTGGGCTCGGGGCAGGATCAGGCCAGGTGTCATCCCTGCTGCGCTGTCCTGCCCACGCAAACCAAAGGGATGAAGGTGGGTTAGCCTGGTGCTCCCGTGAAGAGGGTCTGGGCAGTTTGGCGCTCTCTGCACCATGAGTACGCCGGGGTGAGGACACACTCACTCCTTGCTGGAGCAAACGCTCTTTCAAACGTGATCGCTTGTGAGGAAGGGATGCCACAGTTTATGTGGCGTCCGTAACTCTGAGCCTGGGCACCTGGGCTGCAGTTACACCATCTAAAGGCCCCAATCTGGAAAGTGCTATTAAAGAAAAGAAATAGTGCAGAAGGTAGGATTTTCAGATGATTAGCATTTATGTTTATACTCCTTTCACAGAACCATAGGACTTTGTTAGTGCAAGTCCTTGGGCATAAACCAGAGCAAACCGTGCCTGGAAATGAAAAACAACCCTACCTAAATGAAAATCCCATCCGAGAAACGAACCCACAGGGAAACAAACTCAGAATTGAGGTTGTCACAGTGGTTTTCTTTCAGCCTTTTTTAACTGACCATTTCCACATTCATGATCTTCTGGCCATGGGTACATTTAATTTAAAAAAAAAAAGGGGAAACATAAACTTTAGCAGAATATCAGAAGAAATGCTTCTCAACAGAGAGGTGCAGTAAGATTATACAACAGTTTCCTCCCCTAAAGCAAATGGGCTTCAAAAACAAGACTAGGCAGTGCATTGAATATGGCACACTACGATACTCCACAGCAGGAGGAGGGTCTGTGAGTGAAAACATCTTTTCTAGCTCACACCTGTGATGGGGGAAGATTTTCAAAGGTTTTAAGAAGCCATTGGTGTGGTATCTCCCATATGCAATTTCAAACATAATCATCTCCTTAACACTGCAGGTAAGACCCCCCCAGTGCCCCACGCCAGGTTTAGGATGCACCGTTGTCCTCTACTGAGCGGAGAAGCTGCTCTGGCAGTAACCCTTCAGCCCTATAGCGTGTCTCTGTGCCATTGGGTGAGCAGCAGGATTTCTTTAGGGGGTGATAGTGGCAGTACGCAGCTCTTAACGACATCAGAAATTCCCAAAGAGTCAAATCAAAAGCTTTTGGAAATCAAGAGGAAATTTTTTATTGACTTCACTGGCTTTTGGATCAGGCCTATATGTGGGGTTTTTTTGTTTTGACATTGCCTGAGGCAGAGGGGAATTGGTTTCTTGATAGTACAGCATCAGATTGCAGGCTCTGCATCTTGTTTTTTTTTAATTCAGAACAACTCTGCTTTTATTAGGTTTGTGTTATCTCTTATTTTACTCCAATCTTTTTTGCATTTCATAAATATTAATTCCGCAGACAGTCTCTTTTGTTTAGTAGTTTTCATCTATCACAGGCTTTTCTGTTTTCCTTTCCTCTTCCGTCCCAGAGAGATGTCATCCTCTACCATCAAAAGGGAGAGCCTCTCAAAGGAAGCTCTTCAGCCCAGAGATGTAAGAGCAATATTTTTACTATGTATCGTTTTTGTTTTCCTCACTGTGTTCCTTCCCCTTCACTTTCTAATGCCAGAGCCAGGCTCTGATTTCACTTGCTTCCTTGGAGCAGACTATAAGGCTTTAAAAACTTGTCCACCAACTTTTTTCTCCTGTCATCCATGGACAGCCATTTTAGACCATTCATTCATCTTCGTACCGATGTCGAGGTACCAAGCTGCTTTACCAGATGCCATTCAAACCCAGAGAGCTGTTTCCAGGCAGCCTGTGGCTTTGTTATGTTTTTGGCTTGGGGCTGGGTTTTTTTCATGGAATCGCTCAAACTACTTGTTTTCCTTCATGCTTTCCTTAACCTTCTCTACTGTGTTTCTAGTTGTTTTTAATGCAAATGAATAGGAGTAAGATGTGATAGGCTGAAGCAGGTAGGCAGAGTTGTATTTCATTTAAGCTGTAGCCACTAACCGGCCTTTTAATGCTACTTCTCCAAATTGGACTGGTTTGGCTTAATATTGTCCACCTATTCCAGGTAAACCGTGTGCTTCTCACGTCCCTGTTTCTTGCAGTGAACCCAGTACTTTTCCAGAAAAATTCAAATGCTGCCTTTTACTTCTTGCCATGACCTCTATAGATACATCAACTTTATGTTTTCTTCAGTAACATACAAGTTGATTTTCAGGGCTGTGGCAAACTCTTATTATCAAATTAAAAAACAGACCAACACATGTAACCCTCCTTTTCTGTACTTTAAATAATCTTTTTTAATCCTGGTACAACATCTTGGAGTGCTCTGACTATACTGAACTTTGATGACTTTCATTAGATCTCAGTGGCATATAAGATGATAGTTGTTTTGATAAACGGAAAACTATGCATGTTGCTGCAGTACATGCTACACATTTTCACAACAGGCAGTGCCAAATGTTAGTAATTTCTCATAGACGCCAACTTGATATGGAAGTTACACCCAATGGTGAATCTCACAAGTGTTGGTCAGGAAAGAAATAACAAAGAGGGAAAGGTGTAAGTCTAAACCAAATGCTTTGAATATCTGTAATCTGCTGATACCAGCATTCTTTACTGCCACAATTTCTCAACCTGAATTTTGAGACTCCAGTTTAATCCATTTACTTAACCTTTATGTAGCTGGGGGGGACTAGAAACTTCAGGGAGGACAAATACTTAAAGAGATATTTTGTTCTGAAATTCTCCCAGAGAAGTACCAGGAACCAGGGCTAAAAAATAAGCCCCATCCCCCATCTTAAAGTATGAGCAGAATCACAGAAAATTGAACATGCTGGTAGCGTTGAGTTGCGTTGCCTTGCCTTGAACCCAGCAGAGTTGCGCTTGAGGTGTTGGGAGAGGACAAGGTTCAGCTTGTGAAGATGGTAGAAGAATGCAGCAACACTGTACCGGTTCTTTGTGGCTTGCTTCTCACATCTGGGAAGCGGGGATGATGCATTATGCTTTGAAGTTTACAGATGGAAACAGACCAGATAAGTACTGAGTGTTATTTTTATCCCAGACCTCAGTCTGCAGTAGCGGCTCCAGATGCAGCTTCAGGAGGAATTATCCATCCTGCCAGCACCTGCAGATCTCTCTGCAGTTTATCTAAGGTTTATTTGGGAACCAGCATTTATTCCCATTGAATGTGTACATCTGTTGCCTTCAGTCCCTAATGAGACAGGTCATAGCTAAAATATGCCTGTATTTTAGTGGACTCAGGACTTCTCCACTACCTCGCCATAGGGAGCTGAGACATCTCATAGTACTTCCAACAAGCTGTAATTTTAGGCTACAGTTGAGCTCCTAAGATTTATTGATCTTAGTTGATCCACAAAAACTAAGTGGGGAGGGGAGAGTGAGAGGGGCCCCATCCTGTCTGTAATGTTATGGTGGGTGAAGAGGGAACAAAAAGTATTGTTAGGCTGATACGTAGGCTCTGCATAGCCTAGCTGGCTGTTCAGCAGTTCAGTTTTTCTCAGCTAATCTCGGCAAGTGTTTTCTCCTCCTGGAAATGGTATAAGCGAACCTGCGGTTTATCTCTGCTCAGGTGGTCCTTCTCTCTCTGGAGCTGCAGACAAGAGAGCATGAATCATTAAAAGCGAAACAGGAGCAGATGTTCTGCATCAGGTTTAAACTAGTAGTGTATGGTAGCTGCTTTATCTCAATCTCCTAAGTACTATGTGTATTTTGGAGAGGCCTCTTACTCGTCCTGTTTAACATTCATGTCTTCCTTTGAAAATGTTTGCATCTCCCCACTCTGCTCCCAGCCCTCCGTGGGTTTGAAAGTTCAGCTTGAGCTCTGGCGATATTGAGTGCAGCTTGCAAAAGGGATGCTGGAAGGTTTAAATGAAGAGCAGCCGAGGAGAGTGAGGAAAGAGCAGTGAGAGGCACAAGTGAAAAAGTTCAGGCAGAATGAAGAGTTAAGGCTAACCTTAAAATGACTGGGATTACCTTGGTCCCTGTATTGCATTAACCAGGGGCTGAGAGAACATGGCGGTGTTAATAAGGTGAGTGAGGGGCCTTGACCACTTCTGAAGAGCGCTGAGGAGAGGGACTAAAGTTGGGGGCTTGCACTCGCGTGTGCATAAAGAGAGGTGATGGCGAGCTGGGAGAAGAGAGCACCCAGGAGGACAGAAGAAGTTGAAAGAAATTAGTTTGTTCCTGGAAGCAGTGAATCCCATGTACTGCTTTCCCCTGTAAGCAAAGTTTATTTTTAAACAAACAAAGCCAGAGACAAAGTTAGGTCGTGGAGCAGGAAAAGAAGGTGTCTAAAAACAGTAGGAGAAGTTGGGAAGAGGCTTTGTGAGACTTCCCTGCTCGTGCTGGCTGGGATACACAGCAGTGGAAAGATACACATGGAAATGGATTACAGGAATGGATATAGGGTTGCAGGCACCTGATCAAAAGCGTTTAAGTGTGGTCCTTGCAAATGGACCTTCATATGGTGACCTGCTCGAGCTAGTATTAACCTCCGGAAGGGATTTAGAAACAACAGGATAAGCAGACTTTCATGAAATCAGTTTTACATTTGAAATGCAAAACTAAAAGGATTGAGAGCAGTTGGATGCCATTGTTAATCTCTAGGTCAGCTGTGCTGATGCATCTCATAAAAGGCAGGATACGTTCAAAGAGCAAAATCCACAGTTAATTATCAGCACGTTGGGGGAGGCATTTGTGCCATGGAAGCCCCCCCATGGGGTGAAGGGCATGGCGGCGCTTGGCAGCTCTCCCTGCCTTGTGAAGACGGGTCCTGCAGCGGGCAGTGCTGTGGGTTGGAGGAGGAACGATTATAGCTCTTCATTCATGGATCCAGTGGGTGGAAGTTACTGCATAGAGAATCTAAAGCGACAGCTCTCTTAGCTGGAAACTGTAATTGAGGTTTACTTCTCCCATCAGGAATATCAGCTCTTCCCGCACTACGTGAACTTGTGACTTTTCGCTGCCCCTAAATCCATGTCATCTGGCAGCTCTGGAGAAGGACAACCTCCGTTCAATAAGCCAGAGCAGCATCAACTCCCAGTGTTTCTCAGGAGCCATCAGGTGCCTCTGCTGTCTTGATTGAAATCGTCAGAGGGGTGACAGCAGTTTCAGGTACCGACTGGCTGTGGGTACCATGGATGCTTCTCAGACCACCCTACCAAGCAAAATCAGCAGCAGTGCATGCTTGCCCTCCACTGTGCTGCTGAATTTTTTCAGTCCCACCTACTTATGCATGAGAATGTCTTTCAGTGCTTCAGTACTGCCTGGAAGCATGCGTGCACCCTGGTCTGTGACCCACATAAGCCAGTGTGCCGTCTGGGTGCTTACCACTGGGATGTAGGCAGGGATGTATATACGCGTATGCGTGCGTATGTATATAGGGAGGTGTACGTATTCCTGCTCAGCTTACTAGCATTATTTGTTAATCAAAGGGAAAATAGGCAGCTTATTAAAATAAAAAGCCCTGAGAACAGTAACAGGCTGGTTAAGTGGAGGCAAGCAGAAGCCAGCGGTAGCTGGAGGTATTGATAGCCAAGCAATAAGTTCCCCTATAAGTATATTTCCAAGGCTGTAATACCAAAAAGCAGCACCGTGGGTGTAAACGGCCAGGCTTTACATTTTACCCGTGCTGAGGGGAAGCTGCCCGTGCAAGCAGCTTAAAGCAAAGCTCACCCCTCTGCCGCGCGAGGAGCCCCGCGAGGAGCCCCGCGGGAGGTGAACAGCGCTGGTCCTGTGTGCAGGACAGAGCCGTCCTGTTCCCCGCTGCGCAGGAGAGGGCACATTTCCATCGAGCCCACGCTCTTGGCTCCCGTCGCCCGCGCAGCTGAATGCCTCGACTCACTCCTGGCTGTCAGACCGTGTCCCTTCGGGCCGCGGGGCTGCGGGTTGGCACCTCTTCACCGCTCAGCCTTGCCCTGCTGCTTGGGAAGAGGGGATATCTTCCCCAATTTTCAGCGCCCTCCACGCTCACAAGTGCCATGAGCGCCCGCCTGGCGCTGCAGTCGGCTCAGGGACAGCAAGGACTCGCGTTGGGGGATTTTGCATGCAGAGCGAGAGCTAGCTGAAAACTTGGTCCTGGAGCTCCTTTTTCTTCTTGATCTTTGCTGGCATGCTCAGGCTGCAGGTGGGACAAGGCAGATGACAAGGATGCGAGAGCAGCGAAGAGGGAGCCAGCCCTTTCACCAGATAGAGAGGGAACTGATGAGAGGCTGGCGCGCGTTCAGCATCCGTGAAAGGAGCAGAGAGCAAGGAGACGGTGCTTGGCTGTAGCCGGAGAAAGATCCCGAAAGCAAGAGCTCAGAGGGGCCTTTTCTGCTCATTTTCTTTGGGAAGTTTAAAAAAAGAATGAGCATTAAAAAAAGGGAAAAAAAGATGCTGTGCAATTTCTTTCAGGGTGTAGTTGAGGGAACGGTTTTAAAAAAATAGTTGCCATTTAAAGAAATAGTAAGAATTTGTTCTTCTATTGTAAATTAACATTTAGTATGCAGTCCCTAAATGGATCTGTTATTAGATGAGACAGAGAACCCTTAGAAATCACAGTAAACACAGCTGTAGAGATGAGGAAAATTAACAAGGCATCATGCTAATAATTGTACCTTCCAGTTGTCTTAAATCACTGATGAAAGTTACTTTTAACATTGCCCTCATGCTCCGACATAAGAAGGCTTAATGTAGCAAGTCAGATGCTTAGAAATACAACCAAGACACTTGTAGGTTTGTCAGGATTTAAAGATTACCTAGTCACATTTTCTGTTCTTTTGTTGCTGTGCCGAGGTCTCCCCAGCTGCAGTTTAGAGGGACCCAGGGAGACGGGAAGTTTCCAGCGAGGGCCTGGTGGTCGGGTCTGCAGAGCGTTGGATGTTGTTGTCTGTGTAGAGCTGGCACAGTGGATGGAGCACGCTGGCATTTGGGAAGAGGTGTCGGTGGCCAACAGAGAGAGCAGCCTTATGCAGATGCTCTTTGCCTCCCGGAGAAGCCCGTGGTGGAGTCATCTGTGGTCGGCTACTGGCAGTGAGTTCCTTTTGGTGCACGAAGACTGAAACATCTGGGTTTTTAACAAAATCAGAAAATATTGAAAGTGCAAACAAAGCCCTCTCCTGTGTCATGGTACATCTTCAGTCTTTTGCTTTGGTCCCTCTTTGCGCCCAATCCTGACAGCGTTAGGGTTGGACTAAATGACTGCTGCTGGCTTGTTTGGGGCTGAGCATCCCTCAGGGTTGGAGTCACTGGTATTTATCTCAGGGTAGAACAAATCAGACCTAAGAAGCTATTGATGAAACAGGCTTGCCGTGTTAATCCAGAATCTTATTTCTGTACTACTTCATTCCATGACAGGAAGATTTCCTGGGAAGCCTGTTGTAATTAAGATTATAAATGGATGCTAGCATTTTAATAGAAAAGGCCTTTTGTCTTTTCAAGCAGGGGGTTATCTAATTCTTTTTGTACAGCAGCAGAAAGGTGAAGTTTCTGGTTAACTGTAATTAAGGCTGTGGAGAATGAGCAACCCTGGTTAGTTGCCTTCTGTGAACAGTAGTGACCAGCACAGACAAATGTGCCAGGAAAAGTTACTTTGGAACAGCAAGGTTTAGTCTGAGCAAAACATAATCTCACCAAGGGGAAGTAAAAGAAATTCAATGTTAATTTGTAAGAGTTTAGTTGAGGAGAAGAAAATCCATTATCTAAAGGATTTAGGTATTTTGCCAGTCTGTGTCCGGATGAATTCA
This sequence comes from Haliaeetus albicilla, assembly GCF_947461875.1. Taxonomy (NCBI): domain Eukaryota; kingdom Metazoa; phylum Chordata; class Aves; order Accipitriformes; family Accipitridae; genus Haliaeetus; species Haliaeetus albicilla. Next base: position 5,937,152 of record NC_091501.1, on the reverse strand, counting down.
TTCAAATCATGACAAGAAAAAAAAGAGTCATACTGAGATAGGAGATGAAATCTGTTCTTGTTTCTCCCACCAACCTGCTGGGGGTGAGACCAGCTCTCTCTTCCCCATTTCCTCCAGTCCTTCGCACCATCCAGTTAGACAGCAAGTGACTGTCACAGGGGAGAGCTTACAGCAGGGATATACACCGTCGGGCATGATCACTCCTACTTCCAGCGTCTTACCTTAAAAAAAACCGGCACATTTCTTGGTGGGGGCCTGAGCCTGTATCCCTGGCTTGCAGGAGCAGCATTCACCTGAACTGCTCAGAGATGTCAGAAGAGGACAGGGACTCAACATGGCTAAACACGTAATTATGGGGTTCCCCTCTCCTTGAGCGGGTTGCTAAAGCCTGCGAATTATATGTAAAGAAACCAGCTATGCAGCAACTACCTTCTGTTTTTCCTATTTGGCTTTCAAAAGCTTTGCAGCAATATTGGTGCGTTGCATGCTGAGTTAAAAATTGGAAATGTATTACCCTGATTTAGCATGGGAGTGAGTAAATTGTATTCAGTTAAAATAGCAGATATCCTGCTGAGAAGAAAATAAGTGTTTCTACTTGACTGTGTGACACCTAAGCTGCAACCCAGAGGTACAGGAGGAGGATTTGTGTTAGCGAGAAATCCATTAGCATCTGCTGCCAGGTCAGAGCTGCCGGCGTGAGCGGGGCACGAGCATCCCAGGCACCTCCGGGCGTTCAGGCCTCCTGCATCTCCTCCACCGTGTCCTGTGCAGGGTCTCGCACAGCATCTCTCATGGTGGGATCTGAGCTCCTGCCTGGTCTTTGCCCACCCCGTAGTTTGATGTTGTTGCCTTTTCCTGAGGGAGGTTTCATTCAAAGCACTAACTGGCAGCTCTGCCTGTGTGGCTCTGCAGCATTTGCTGAAAGCCTTCTTCCGAAGCGTGTAAAATGCCTAGGTTTGCAACAGTGAGCTTTGTTTCCAGAAGCCACTGTCCCAGGGTCATGAAGCTTGAAGGACCCGCAAGGAGATGCCTGCCTGCATGGTCGGATCATTTGGGTCCCTCTGACACCTTCTTGGGCAGGTGGAGGTTCCCAATGCTGGAGATTCCTCACTGTTTCAGGACAGACCTATCTTATCCTTTCTATTGGGTTTTTTCCTACATCTAAACTGAGTCTCTCTTGTTTAGCTTTATTACTACTTGTCCTAACCACAGTTGAGTCCAGACAGAAGATTACTCCCTTCCTCCTTGTGGAATTTCTTATGTATTGTTGTATTTACGTATCTACTTTGTCCTGTTTCCCCCCTCCACCCAGTTTCTCTCACCCCTACTACAACAACTTCTTGCAACAGAGAAATAAACGTCAGTTTTTCCATTGTCTCCTAGATGCCAGCTACGTTAAAATGCAGTTTCTTGCTCTGTTTTTTAAGGGCTACTCCCAGCTCCACCCTGGCTGACTCCATGCATCCCCAGCCCAGTGCTCCTCCTGGTGCACCATTTGCAGATGTCCGTGGCATGCCTTTTCCTAACCAGTTCTCAAGCCTCTCCTTGAAAACCACATCTACAGCTCCCACAGTAGAGATGTAATAGCAGAGTACAGCAGCTACAGGTCACTCCCTTGGCTTTGAACTTCCCGACACATGTGCCTCGTCTCCAGGCTTGGGTTGTCCCACTTCGTGATTCATCTGTGCCTTGATTACAACCTGGGAGTCGTGAGATAAACTGTGGAAGACCCTTTGACCCTATCTATGGTCCCTGGAGGCAGTTCTGCAAGCCCGGCCCTTTCCCAAGCAGCTGCAGCCAGCGGTAGCGTATCCTCAGGACGGGGCTTTCCCAGGCAAGGCTGGGTGAAATCGGCCCCCCCTCAGCCAAGAAGATCAAGCGCAGCCTCTCGTACTCTGGGATGTGCCACGCTGCTGTGTCCCACCGCCAGGTCCCCACTTGCTGTCCCCCACCCACCCGAGAGCAAACTCACTCCTTGCTGCTGTTTGTCTGTCAATCACCCGTTAGCACAATTAAGTCCGTCGGAGGTGATGATAGGTAGGGGCTTCTAAGGGCTACTTGAGGCAGCTTTGGGAGCCCTTGGTTGTAGCTTGGAGCTGAAACATCCATGCCTGGGGACCGGGAAGGGTTAGAAAGACCGTGGTTGTGTCCCTGTGCGTTACAGGTTACATGCACAGGTCCGGAGAGCCTGAGCTCAGCTCCAGCCATCACGTGGGCGCACGTCTGTGTGCGTGTGTTGGAGGGGAAAGGCCAGAAAGTTTTCCTTTTAAAATTAAATTCATAGGATAGCCAGACCTTCCAGCTTTTTAATACAAACAGTGATTTATGGCTGCACTTAAAGAATGAGCCAGGAGCGGACAAATTCATCACGCGCCATCCTTTTCTGTCAAAGCGTCGGCGAGCCGCTTCAGCGTCGGCGCGGGGCGGTCGGGCTCCCTCCCGGCAGCAGAGCCTCCGCCGCGGGACGGCAGCGCAGCTCCCTCACCCTCACCCTGCCGCGGCAGCCGAGGTCCCGGCCCAGGGTTTCATCTGCTTGTTTTTGCTGTAAGACACACAAAAAACAAAAAACAAAAAAACAACAACAAAAGAAAAGATTGGCCATCTGCCAAATTCCCCTTCTCTCCCTCTCCCGACAGCCGGCATCGGCCGTGAAGTGCTCTTTGTACACGTGACACGAGCCTCCAAACTCGTCTTCTGTAAGTTAAATCCCAAGAAACCCACCGACATGCAGATTTTTTTGCTTTAATTATTCCCAGCTTGAGGCTCCTCCAGCCTTCCTGGTGATTTCTTACCTCTCACGTGTATTGCACTTAAACTCGGTCACTTTGGTTTTGCCTGCCCTGTGTTTGTAAGATTCCCCCAGAGCTTCAGAACAGCAACATGCACGGCAGCACGTCCTTCACTCCCTGTGTGGCCAGGCCGTAGGTCTTTCTGCCTGGTCTTCCTGGGGACTTCCAACTTTTCCATCTCCTTTTTCAGAGGAGACATTTTAGAGGATGTATATGTTTATCTTACTAGCCCCAAACCCGATGTACTGTACGAGTCCTGACACCAAATAGTTTCTAGCAGGGAGAATGGGAATGGACAGGCTTCCAAAGACCTTTGGGATTATAGAGGAGAAGGTTGCATTTAGCAGGGGACTTGCTCTTTTCTTCCTGAATCCATACCTTATTGTGTGACAGGGTCTTAGACTGATTAAGAAGCTGGTTTTAACATACAGCTGGTGTCACTTCATGTCAGTCTGTGATTTTTCAAGGAGATTTTTGCATCACTTAGGCTCACTGTGGTACTTTACTTTCTCTCCAAGACAAAAAGGCCAATACTTAATGATCTAGTTGTGAAGTTTTCCCAGGAAAAGCATCAGCATCTTCAGCTGCATGTGTGTCTGCTGCCAGATTGTGACTGGTTTAGTGTTGTTTCTTTTCAAGCACCCAAATGATGTACCTGGACAAAGAAGAGTGAACGCCAGAGTTGATGTGGGCTTGGGGTGTGTCGTTATTCAAATAATTGTAGCCTCCGAACCCAAAGTAATGCACCTGCTGAATTATTTCACCCTTCCGTTCTACTTGCATGCACACAGGCGAAGTTGGGGACATGCATAGGAAGAAGAAGGAGGGAATGTCTGAAGCAATGTAGGATTTTTGACAATACAGTGCTAGCAGCTACTGTGTATGACTGTTTTACTCTCAACAGCTTTGGTCCTTCTTTTCATGGCCCCAGTGCATTCTGTATAGTGGGAACTGAAAATGATGTGGTTATCTTGGGCTGCAAATACAGAGAATTGAAAAAAATGTGAATTCAGCCTTATCTTCTCTGTGGGGCAGTAAGTTCAATGCGTGGAATGGAGAAAAGAAAGCAGCTTTGTAATATTTCAAGAGTTTCCTTCAGAGGATATAATTTGTCTCTAAAATTTTCTTGCTTAGTAAAAATGCTCCTAAGTTAATATTAGTTTTATTATCTTCTATTATCCAGCCACTCTGTAGAGACATTTTCATAGCAAATTTGTATTCCAGTTTGTCTGTCTGCAAGCTGTCCGGGAAGATGTTAAGATTTTCCATCTCCAGTACACACGGTGTGCTTTCTAGTCTGCTTTATTGAACTCTGAACCAATATTAATTGAGGCTTTGGTGGGGTTCTCATTTGAGTGCTGGAAATCTTTGCAAAAGTTAAGTCAAGAATAATACGCTATGAAATGTGAAATAAATCAAAGTATGAAACGTTGCAAAGCTATTACTTAAAAAAATTATTGCAGTCCAGGTCAGTTTAATCCCTTTATCTAAAATGCAATTCTTCTTTTAGATCCACTGTTTTGATTCCCATAGCTATAATTGTCTGACTGTCATATGCAGAAGTCTGCAAAGAGTAATAATTATTTGTGATGATTTGAGAAATGCTTATGCTTGGACTGTCAAGTATGAAAAATTGCTAGTTCCTCTTTATTGTCTAATGCTGAACGTTTTTAAGCAAAATCTAGAATTTGGTGTATAGAATATATACCGAGTAGGGTAGTTATGGATGCAAATTGTAAAAGCCAAGTATTAAAATAGCCTAAAATATGTTTGTAACTTCAAGACTGTCCATCAAGGTTGCAAGAATCTTATGTGAAAACAGGATCGGAAATGTGCTTGCACGTAACCTCATGCTCAAAAAAACCCAACCCTTAAGCATTAGGGAAAATATAAATAATACCGAGAAACTTTTTATATATTGAATTACAAACACCTCCTAGAACTCAGATGGTGTGGTTGATGGGCTGGGGAAAGGAGAGCTGATAATACCTGAGAGATTTTAAGTCAACTGAAATAGTAGTCTCTCTCCATGTCACATAACTAGGACTGTTAGTGCCACCTATAGTTAGTCTATCTGACACTTTTCACTTTAAGACCTTGTTTTCAATGGATTGTGAGCCTGCTGCACAGAGCTTCTAAACAAATACCATTAAGAAGAATTTGGTGGAGATAAGCTCGGGTTTATGCTAAGCTTAACAGTGCTACTGGATAGACCTAATTGGGTGTTCAGCAGAGATGCAGCTGATTTTGGTTGGTAGCCGCTTGGACCACAGATAAGGGGAACCCGGCGGCAAGTTGCATAGATCTAGCACAGGACAGCAACCAAACCCCAAACACAAGTGTAACTGAAGAATTAAAGACAGATGCAAAGTCTTCATTAATGCAAAACTGAAGAGAAAAAGCAATTTAGCAGGGCATGGGACTGCAAACCCCATTCACAGTACTTATCCTCCTTATTCCACTCTAATTTGGATAATTTTGCCCTTTAGTCTGTCATGCCCAAATGTCGTGTTAGCACTCCCAACATTGGTTGGTTGTGAGCCTGGTTACAGTAATATGCAGAACTAGCAGCAGCTGCAGACAGTGCAATAGAAATAAATAAAACCCTGCCTTCTAAGTGTGGGGGACACTTCTTTGCACACTACTTTTGTATAGCGAGACAAAATTTAATTAATGGGTTTTTTGAGTGACGCTTAGGTATTTCCATCCTTCTATTAAAAAAGTGCTTTCAGTGCAGGTACCTATGAACTGGATTGATCTCTGCTCCTAGTTTGGAGTACTCTACTATATTCAGAAAAAACCTCATTAATTAAAAATGTCCTGTGTTTAAATCTGAACTTAATGCTTGGCCATCAAGCTTGGAAAGGCCCTCAAAGATTATTTTATCCTGCTGTGCCTAAGTAACCAGAAGAAAACACCTCCCATCTCATTACTGTGATTTACCTTGAATAACCTTTGCATGTCGCGGAGTGATGATTGTCAGTTGGTCAGCATATATATTTCTGGTTAGGATATTCTCTAGTGCACTACACTCAAAGCCCCCTGCCCGCCCGTTGTGCAGAAGACATCCACATGAGCAGAGTGTGCTGGACTTAGCTTTCCTCCCCTGTTGTTAGTTTAGGACTGATGGAGATGAGAAGCTTCTGGGATCAGAGTGTCCCCAGACTACTTTTTTTATTTTTTTTTTTCCTTCTTTAAATGCCACTGAGCTTGGGAGTCTCCCGCTGCTCATGTTGCCTCCCTGTTCAACTCGGTTGCTGCATCAGAAAAGAAAAAAACCTTTGATCTTGACATGCCCTTCTTTGTCCCCCTTTACAACTTCTGCAGGAAAAAAACCCCGTGATCAAGTGCATCTATGGTGTTGTCAGTCCCTTCAGGGAAGAATGGATGCTTTTATCAGATGTCTTCCCAAAACCTTTAATGCCCAGCTGAAGTCCAAGTTGAACTGTCAGAGGACAGACCGGAGCACTGACTTTACCACCATCCCCACGCTGCTCTCAGGGTAACCTGCACACATGCTTAAAAGTGCCCTCTCCCAAAGTGGGGTGGATTTAGGCCATTCTTGAACCGAGGGATCAGCGGGGACCTCAGGTAATGACCGTAGATGCCGCAGTCGGTGTCCGGGCAGCAGCTGTGCTCTCCCAGCTCTGCTGTACCCAAATCTATAACAGCTTTGGGGGAAGACAGTCCTTGGCCCAAATTGTTTGACTTACCCTTCACCATCCATGGGTTTCAAGACAGCTCTCCCTTGGATCTTATCTCTCTGGCTGCTTAAATCTGTAGGGTGTATTTTCCTCGTTAGTTGTGAGCACATTTTCACTGGCCAAGTGGATCTCTAGTTTACGTGAATGCAGTTCAAGTCTCGTGTAATCATACTCCTTTCCCAGTTCCCCTCACCAGCTTCAGGAGTTGAATTATTATGTCGCTTAAAAGCCTTGCCTATAACTTAAAATGAGGAGGGACCATATTAGCATCAGATAACTCAGTTTTAATATATAATTTCAAAATACCAAATTGAAAAATGCTGTTATGATTACCTCGCATGGTGCTGTAGGCTCTGGGGACCGTGGAGCATGTCCTCTGTGATCTGCAGCTTGCAAGGAAGAGTTTGGTGGTTCTGCAGGAGCTCCCTGAAAGGCTTTCTGGTGCCTTACCCGACTTTTCACTAGCACAGTGTGAGTGTGGTTTTCGTATCGCCCACTCCTTCAGCGAGAGGGCTGTTACCATTAAACCTCAAGGAGAGCCAGCAGGACTCTTTGCTTCTCTGGGGGAAGCAGGTAGGTTAGCTCTTCAGGGTGCATCGGGTGTGTTAGCTGCAGAAGAAAATGGGGTTTGATACAGTTGGCATCGTTCCAGGACAGTCACTAAATTGGCCTTTTTTTTCAATGAGCTGAAGTCGATAGGCAAAAAAAAAAAGGGAAGCAGAGCTTTCAGAATTGTATTTCCTACATGGTTCTTCATCCATCAGCCATACCAAATGGTACTGTAATTTATGAGAATAGGGCAATACCCTTTTAACATTACATTGATATTTAATATGTGTTCTGTGTGCCACCGGACAGGCCAGAGCACATGCAGAGCTGACCCTGGGGTGTTGGTGTATACTTAGTAAATGTAGCTGACCAAACTTGTATGCCATTTCTTCATATCTTTTCCATGTTAAAAAGAGTGGGAGACAAGTACCACTTCAAAATGCACAAGTATCATCTTTTAAGTGAATTTAATGTAGTACAATCTCATTTGCAATTGCAAATACTAAGGCTGCATTTTTCCCCTTACTCCGAATGCCTGAAAATCTCATTAATGTTAATGTAAGGGGAAGAAGTGCTTAGCCTATTGATGTAGGAATGAAATCAGGAGCAAAGCACAGCTCTACGAAGATTCATCTGCAGATTAGGGTCTGAAGCTACCATTAGATTATCAAATCTGACCTTCTATCTAATGCATGCCATAGAATCTCATCCACTTAATTCTGTATTTATCCCAACAACAGCACCAGAAAAGCAAATACAGTGCATTAACATATTGTAATGTAGCAGTATATTCAGGCATGTCTTATTTTTTTTACTCTAAAACCAGAGGCAAACAGCAGTACTGTGCTATACAATATTGATGAAAATCTGCAGGAGGAGAGATTTCACCATTTTATCTGTCTGCAGAGAGTTTGTACGTCTATTGTTTGCATAGGGTTTTGTTTAGTTCTTTGAAAATTATTCACTGGTAACTCTAACCAGTATAGAGCTGACCATTAGTTCTGTTTGTCTCTGAGGACAGCACAAATTGAAATAGGGATTTTATATTTTTTTTAACAGAAAAAGTAATTTTCTTCAAAAATCTGTGTGGACCTTGACAACTGCGTTCTAGCATTTTGTTTTGGAAACTCTCTGCCAGTCAGTTTTCCTAGGAAACATGAAGTATATTTCACATCTTGCTTCTCATCTCTTTGACTAGAGCACAAAACTGCCCTTGAAGTGCACCTGGGAGGTTTTCAGGGGGATACCACACACGCACAAAAGACGAGCCAAGCTGTCTAAAGGAGCTGCACTGGGCTATTGCATGTTTTAACCATTAGCCAACATTTTACTGAACAAAGGGGCTAAAGAGGTGAGATGAGGAAAGTATCAAGGAATTCAGAGGAGAAGCCGTGGGTGGCACAGTACAAAATACAGAGGTCCCAGGCTTGGCACATAAATGCTGTCCTGAAGAAAAAAATCCTCCTGCCCAAATTTGAGGTGCACCAGCCCCTTGGTGTTGCTCATCCCACGAGAACATTCCTCTGCAACCCACTGCAGCTCAGAGAGAGGGACAGTCTTTGCTGCCCACGTGTTGCAAAAGCGTTTGCTGCCCCTTGGGGGGGGTGAAACCTGGGCTCTTAGGGCTTGTCTGTAACAATACAATTTCTATTTCCTTTCCGTCTAAAACTCAGAAATCCTACAACCGGCTTGGTCCCATCTTGGCGTTTAGTTTGAGTTTTGCCTCTAAAGTGCATTTGGATCCTGTTCTTTGAGGGCTTTTTTTGATAGGAATCATGGCTAACTACTGGTATTGAAAGCAGAGATTTGACCATGACTGCAGGAACTGGAGGTTCAGTACGAACCCCTAAGCTGCTGCAAAACCACTTGCCAAGGGTGTTATACTGGCAAGGGGGAAGACCCCTATAACCAAAGGCATCCCCATAGCAGATTTATACAGTCTACATTGCTGCAACTGCTTCATTGCAGTGGCCTGTGATTCATGTTAACCTAACTAGAAGGTAGCAGATAAACATTTTGAAAGACTTGGTATACAAGAAAGAATCTCAGACCTCCTTGCCTATGAAATAGGAAGGTCAATACTTGCCTTAATACTTGGCTTTGAGGCTAAACTAATTATTGAGTGTAAGGCTCTTTGAAATCCACAGGTAAGTGGTGTTAAGTAAATGTAAATAACATTACCAAAACCTCCCCCCTGTTGCTTTGATGCAATTTATTCAGAACATGTAAAAAGGTGTTTGTAGCAGTGAGGGTACAGCTGCACAGCAAAACACTGTGCCATGCAGAGACACCTCAGGTGGCTCTGAATAACCAAACACAGGAGCCCTGCGTCGGCACGGTCCTTTGCTTGGGCTAATATTCCCTCTTTTCCGGAGGAGCTCATTACCTCCCTTAGCAGAAGCTCTCGCTGTTTCTGCTGGACACAATCTGGGCAGGAGGAGGCTGGTGGTGAGAGTGTGGCCATGTCTGTGCCACTGCCGTGTGGGTCCCTCCTAAGAGAGATTACAACATCTCCAAAGCATCCAGCAGCAGTATTAGTAGAAAGTTAGGGCACTATTAATAAAATAATAAAGGGCTATAGATGAACGTAGTGCTGTGTGTGTTAGAAGGCCATGCACTCTTTCCTTCTCTGTCAATATGGCTTTAGCAGAGAGGCAAATTTATAGTTAATGTTCTCCCTGCTCCTCAAGAAATCACATCTGAGTGGATGTTCCCCTTGGGGAGTAGCAGTGTCGTGGTTTAAGCCCAGCCAGCAACTGAGCACCACGCAGCTGCTCGCTCACTTCCCCCCACACCCAGTGGGATAAGGGAGAGAACTGGGGGGGGGTGGGGAGTAAAACTTGTGGGTTGAGATGAGAACAATTTAATAGAACAGAAAGGAAGAAACTAATAATGATAATAATAACAATAACAAAATGACAATAATAATAATAAAAGAATTGGAATATACAAAACAAGTGACGCACAATACAATAGCTCACCACTCGCTGACCGATGCCCAGTTAGTTCCTGAGCAGTGATGCCCCCAGGCCAACTGCCCCCAGTTTATATACTGGGCATGATGTCCCATGGTATGGAATACCCCTTTGGCCAGTCTGGGTCAGCTGTCCTGGCTGTGTCCCCTCCCAACTCCTTGTGCCCCTCCAGCCTTCTTGCTGGCTGGGCATGAGAAGCTGAAAACTCCTTGACTTAGTCTAAACACTACTTAGCAACAACTGAAAACATCAGTGTGTTATCAACATTCTTCTGGTAGTGAACCCACAACATAACACTATACCAGCTACTAGAAAGAAAATTAACTCTATCCCAGCCAAAACCAGGACAAACAGGAACCTCCATGGGCTTCATTTCTTCTGCCAAGGTCATAGTGAAGAAACAAGCCACGATTATTAAATTCTCCAGCATAAAAGACATCAGCAACAAGAGCACATACTGTTTTCATTCTGACAAATTTTCCAACTCTGATGTCTTCCTACCCCATCTTAGCAGCAAAAAGGTCAGGCAGGGTCCAGCACTGCTGTAGCCGTGGGGTGGACTGCAGAGTGGAGGGGAGATCTGTTTTCCAGCACTAAGAAAAGCAGTGACCGCATCTCGGGATGAGGGTGCTGCAAATACACTTGCCACCAGGCTGTGTGAGCGCTTGTGCTCCTTCAAAGGCTTCAAAGCAAAGCCCTGGACACTCTCTGAACAGCATTTAAGCAGCACGTATCAAGAAGTTTGGAGACAAAAAGAGTGTGTCTTCCAGCATAGGAACAATTTTACTCAGCCACGTAATAATGAACTGTTCTATACAGGCAGTAATTTACTTTTGTATGAATTTCTATAATAAGCAAAAAGGCAGTAAGAGTTTCCCAGCCGCTTGACTTACCGGTGCCTGTGCTTTCTTTGCAGTTGTCCAACACAGCAATTCTTCATCAGATTAGACGAGACCAAGTGACAGACACGTGCCGAGCAAACAGCGTATCTAGCAGGAAGCGCCGTGTGCTGACACCCAATGATCTCAAGCACCTAGTCGTGGATGAAGACCATGAAATGATCTATTGCTATGTTCCCAAAGTGGCCTGCACAAACTGGAAGAGAGTCATGATGGTTTTGACGGGAAGAGGCAAGTACAGCGATCCAATGGAGATACCAGCCAATGAAGCCCATGTGTCTTCGAACCTGAAGACCCTCAACCAGTACAGCATCCCAGAGATCAACCACCGCTTGAAAAACTACATGAAGTTCCTCTTTGTTCGCGAGCCTTTCGAGAGACTGGTGTCAGCCTACAGGAACAAGTTCACCCAGAAGTACAACACTTCCTTCCACAAGCGATATGGCACCAAAATCGTGAGGCGCCAGAGGAAAAACGCAACCCAGGAAGCTCTGCGTAAAGGCGATGACGTGAAATTTGAAGAGTTTGTGGCGTATCTCATTGACCCGCACACCCAAAGAGAAGAGCCCTTCAACGAGCACTGGCAGACTGTGTACTCCCTCTGCCACCCTTGCCACATCCACTACGACCTCATAGGAAAATACGAAACGCTCGAAGAGGATTCGAATTACATTCTCCAGCTGGCGGGAGTAGGCAACTACCTGAAGTTCCCCACCTATGCAAAGTCTACGAGAACTACTGACGAAATGACCACAGAGTTCTTCCAGAACATCAGCTCCGAGCACCAAACGCAGCTGTATGAAGTCTACAAACTTGATTTTTTAATGTTCAATTACTCAGTGCCAAGCTACCTGAAATTGGAATGAGGGATGGGTTGGGGGGAGAGAGGGGAGAGAAAGCCTGTTTTATTTAAGATTTTTATTTGTCATAATAAATATGGAGAATGGGTTATTTTGTAAATTAATATTTTTTTTTGAATGATGCTGCGAGCAGCACAGTCAAAATTATTTAAATCAACTGTAAGAAAGGACAGCTCTCTTTGCAGGGTAACAGGATTGTGACGATCTAGCTGTAGAAATGAATAATACTGCTACACTGTTTTAAAAAAAAGTTAATTGTGTTCTGGTGAATTTCATTGATCTTGCATTGCTCCAATTCTAATTAATGTTATTTATACTTATTTAAAACATGGTCTCTTGGTAGGTGTCACTTCAGCAGCAGAGATAAGGTAACATTTGGACAAAAGGAGTCTGGTTTTGTGCTTTGCTCAGTTGAGCTTGTCTCTGGGTAATAATACTCTTCCATTAGCCATTGATGCAGGTAAATATGGGAACGGTTCTTGACACCACACATTTTGAGAAGAGTGGTGGAAATAATTTCTTCAGAAAGTGATATTGCACTCAAGTGTACTAAAAAAATTAAATCTGTCTTTCTAGCCCTGAAAAGGAAAAGTAAAAGAGATTTTGATAGATTCATGATAGCTAAACTCATGACTGAAAGAAATGTGAATGTATTCCTTGGGAAGAGAAACCATGAACTTTTTATAAGTCTGGACTTATTGAGTTTATCAAGAATATGACCAGTCCCATTGTGTCTTAATTTGAAGCCTGCCAGCCTAATTGAATGCAGATTTGCAGATAGTCCATCAGAAAAAAATCAGCATTTTGAAAGTGACTGTAGAGATTTTTGAATGCCCAAAGCAATTAGCATTGACATAATTCATATCCAGGCTGGGGCTGGGGAGAGCTCTGTCCTCTGCAAGTCTTGCCTCCCTATCTGATCTTAAGATGGACAACTGAAATTGGCTCGAAAGACACCGGTCATGATACATTGCTATAAAGGATGTGGGCATGTCATTTGAAAAGTCAGAAAGTCATCTTCATGTTGATCTCTAAGCATGCAAGGCAATAAAAAAGGTCTCACCCTCCTGCATGCTGGTTTCATGGCTTTTTCCTAGGGGGAAGAGGGAGTCGTCTTTTTCTTTAGTTGATGCCTAAATACCATTGACAAGGATGTTTCCAATTTCCAGTGGGTTAGTATTTCATCTAAGTCAGCTCTAGTGTGAGATCATGACCTCTTTACTTAAGGTGAATGTCTGAGTAGCAGTTGTTTTGTGGATAACACCTTGTTGGGATGGCGGACTGTACCAGGCGTAGCATATCGAGCAATTGTTTTGGGCAAGCAAGTAGTAATCTATTCACGGCAAATAAAGAATGAAAAATGAGATTTCAGTGCGGAACTATTAGCAAGCTAGTGAGCAGAAGTACAGGCTTCTCCAAATGCCTGCTTTAATTTGAGGCAGGCGAGGGGTACGGCCAAGCGGGCGGCCGGCGCCTGCCCGGGGACTGGTCTGTAGTCACCCCAAGCTCTCCCGTCCCAGGGCAGCCAGCCGATGGGCAAAAGGAGGCTTAAATCAAGGCACGGGGGGGAACCCAAAATCTCTTCTAAAGTTGATTGATGGTTAAAATGGGGTTTGAACTTGCCTGCACGTCAATCTTAGAATCAAACCAAACCATTCCAAAACTTAGTGAAGATTCGAATAAACTCAGCTGAAGGCAGAGCTGCTTTTAACAGTATCAGAGCCGGATCTTGAAAATGTCATATTGTACAGTAGCCAGTAATATCCACTGAATTGCATTAGTCTCCAGGACAGATATGTGGTTAAAGGAGAAAAATAGGTTCCATCTTATTTTATAAAAATAAGTCGCCAAATAAATCTCAGTGAAGAACAAATTAACATAACAAACAGCAGCTGAAGTCCTTTCACAATTGGATTTGGTCTTAGCCAGGATTCGGGTCATTATTTTTTTTTATCATACCCTACAAATAAATCTCTCGTCCATTCTGGAACAGCCACAGTTTTCATAACCCAGGCCCTATTTATAACCCGGAGTGCTGACCCAGTGGCTAGCGAAGAGCCGGCTGTCTGCGCCTGACAGCTCTGAATTCCTGAGCGGTTGCTGATTGCTGGCTTGTTTTACTTGAAAGCAGTTTTGTCTCATTTAGAGTACATGGAGCTGTTGCAAGTGCCTATCACAGTGTGCCCTGGCTTTCTTTCGTTTGTAGTTCAATGGTTATATATTTGTTAAAAAAAAAATAAAAATCTGTCTGAGGGTAGATTCCCCCTCTCCCCCCCCAAATATTTCCCGCAAGCTGTTTGTGTGCTTGTTTCATCTTGTATCTGACAGTGTTCATATTTTGGTCCAATTCTCTCTTCAGTTAGCTGTTAATCCTTCCAACAGAATGTGATGTGAATTTTTTCATTTAAGAAAAAAGTTGCTTCAGAAAGTAAATCATTTTCAAAGGGAGTGTGCTTCCCCCCTCCTTTTTGTACTTTTCTCTGTCATCACCATGGTTTTGTCTGTTCTGAAATACTCTCTTTAGTTTCACTGCTTTGGAGACACAAAAACCCTATTTGACAGCTATGATAGAAAAGCTTTAGGTGAAAAACATGTTCAGGAGATCTGAGGGGTGAGCGCTGCTCGAGCCGGGATTTTTAGCAGCAGCTTTGGGTTTGATTACCCAAATTCTGCCTCCCCGCAGAGGGCTGCCCTATGGGCGGATGCTCAGCACTGAGATGGCTTTTATTTGGACTTAAGTGGCTACTTAAAAGTCACTTGCCTTTTAAAAACCTTGATCCCAAACTACTACAAACCGTCCATTTAGTGTGTTATATGCATTTTGGGGTGCTGTGAATGGGCTGTAGGTCTGCGTTTAAAATGAACAGCTGATACGCTGGCTACGATCGTGTCCTGCGTGGTGAGCATGAAGCCCTCGGCAGGTCAGAGCTGGACCACAAATGTTAAGAAATAGCCTTTTTTTTTCAGTCTACTGGGTGTGTTGTTTTGACTGAGCCAAAAACTATCTCTTTCCACTGCACCCACACAGGAGGGTGTTCTGGATTGTTCCTCCTTATCTCAGCGAGCTGGTGGCCACTACCTGCTATGCAGGGGCAGCTGGGGAACCAGGTTGGTTTTACCCCCACCTCTTTACTGGGTTTCCCAGCCGGAGGAGAAGAGGGGCTGGTCTGCTCCCGAGCTCTGCCTCCCTCCCTGGTTCATTTCTGCTGTGGCCACGGCTGGTCCTGGGAGCCAGATGGGCAAATCTGCAGCCCCAGCAAAATGCAAAATACAGATGTGCCCATGGGGCCGCGAGGGCCACCCGGGGAGCTGCCGGTTGAGAAGAATGTGCGTTTAGTTCTGGTCGGGCAGTGGTGAGCGCGGAGAGGACCCAGCGGGGAAGGTCCCGCTCCCCACCTCTGCCCCCAGCCCCCTCAAAAGCCGCTGGGCTCGGGAGCAGTGATCCCCATCTCCGAGCAGCTGGTGCCTCCCTGTCATTTGGCTGGGCCAGCGCTGAGCCCAGCAGCGCCTGCGGCTCCTTACCCACAGCCGGGGGTTCGTTCCCACCCCCCAGATGGCCCCAAGCACCTTTACCTGGTGCCCAGGCTGGATTTGGCCCATCTGAACACGGTGGTGACTCCTGGGCGGTAGGAGGTTCCCCCATACCCTGACTTGGTCCATGCTTCAGCCTCTTCATAAACCATGTCCATTATCACAGAAACGTGCGAGCTGCCTGAACCACGCGCTGTGTAAAACAAGTGAAATAATAAATAATCCACAAGCAGAAGTGCTTTTAGAAGTAAGTTGACCCCAGATGTTTTAGGGTTTCACTGTAGTCTGCTGCACTTTTCAGGTACAAAAAGGGACTGTCCTTACTATTACTCTTGTTACAGAGAGTGTTATTTTCTTACATGCATGCACAATACAATGTGTACGAATAATTTAACATCGATGTGGGTTGGATTTTTTTTTTTTAACCTATTTGTATGCAGTAGAAGGCTTGTTGTAGAAAAGTATCTCCTCATACCTAAATATACTGTTAATAAAGGAAAAAGCTAAATTATACATTGCCAACACAAGTGTGAACTGCTCATGAATCTTTCCTTAAAAAAGCCATTCAAGCCTGATTATTTTTCTAAGTAACTTCAATTAAATTGAAGAAAGAAAGTTCCTCTCTGTGTGCTTTATTTCTGGCTCGTGCTTTCAGGGTGGGATTTTTGTCTGCATAGCTTTGCTTTCCCAGAAGGCTTATTGTGGCAGGACAAGCAGAAGACTCAAAATTATCTACTGCTGTGCAGGAGGAGAGCTAAAGTCATCTAACACCGTCCCTCTTGCTCCCTTCCTTCTCAAGTTCCCAGCAGCAAGGATGAGGGCTGTCAATTTAAGACCTGTCACGTGCCCAGAAACATCATCCCACCTCAAGCAAGGATGTTTTAGAGTCAGTCAGATGACATAAACTCCAGCTGTCTGATGAGCTTTAGGCCACGTGCTTGCCCACCTTCATGTGAATTCACTAACAATGGCTTTGAGTTAAAATTTCCCGCAGTCCTCAAATCTGTGTGGTCTCATCTGTGGTTTTCACTGAGGCCACGTCTAACCCCAAAGCAGAAACTTCCAGCTGGGCTTTGAAGACAAACTTGGCAGGGAAATCAGCATCATAAATTACACTTAGAAAAAAGCATACATTTAGGCAATAAGTGCTCACCATCGTGACTGTGTTGTTGGAAGGGACCCTGGGGGTCACCTGGGCCACGCCACTGCGGAAGGTCACCACGACCAGGTCAGCCATGGTTTTGACTAACCGAGGCTTCAACGCTTCTGGGGATGGAGGGCGACCCACCCAACAGAGATGGTTTTTTCCTAGTGGGCTCTCTGAGACTCCCAGCCTTTAACTTGTTTCCATCATCTGTCACTGCTGGAATAAGAGTTTGGATTCACTTTGTAAGTCTCCTTCAAGTAGTTGTAGACTGCTACTAGTCTCCTAGTTCGTGACACCATCACCACACTAAATAAGGCCAGATCCCTCAACATCTCCTCGTAGGTGATATCCTTTAGGTCACTGAACATCTTGGTATCCCATCGCTGTAACCTCTCCAGCATCTTCACATCCCTCTTGAACCGGGGAGGGCCCCAAAACTGAATGCCGTATTCTGGGTGCAAACAGATCATTTAATCTGCCGGCCCCACTCCTCAGAAGGCAAACATCATTCACAATGAGAGCAGAGGCAAAGAGAAAATAGGAAATCTGCTGAGTAGGTGTCATAGCACATGGTGGGCTATCTTTAGAGCCCATTCCCACCTTAAACACCCCACCACCCTGCACTCCCTAATTAATAGGCAGAACTGGAGCGTAGCCTCCTGAAATCGCAGCCTGGCTGTGCGGTATTAAGACAACAACCTTCACATTTCAAAACATCGGCGATTTGTTTCCTCTACAATCTCACCCAGAGAGGGAGATAATTAAGAAGATCTCGAGAAGGACTCGGTGTCAGTGAGCGATTAGCACCGTGTTGATCGCTTTGCCTCCCTCGGCACCTTGGCAGGGCATGGATGACATACGCTTCGAAGTGATGCAGTCCTCTTCTGGCAGCACATGGGTCTAAGCAAGCCACTGCACTGCCCTGAGAGAGTCCCTCAGCTTCGAATAACATCTGCGGTCCCAAAAATGAAGTCACGCAGAAACGAGGGCCAAGAGAAATCCCGTGGCTGCGTGGGGGCAGGTGGGGCAGGGCACGCTGGGGGACTGAGCCCAGGCGAGTGGGGACCAGCGGCTGTGGAGCTCGGCCACGGAGGGGGTGAGCTGGGGGGCTTCAGAAAATTGAAATCACACGGACGCAAAAATGGGAACTTCCATTTTGGGGGTAATGGGGTAAGAAATGGCCTCTCTGCACAGTCATTGGGTGCACAGCTTTTGGGTGGTTTCCTCCGTTGCTTGTAAGATAGCAGAGAAGAGCCTGATCCCTGATACTGCCGCAGCAACTGACAAAATTGGGTTTGCTCCAGTGGAAGGAAGCGTGAGGATTTGTCTTCTTGGCAAGCCTCAGTTTCTCCATTAAATAATTACAGATTTACAAAAATCCCTTCCCATTGGTACCCAGCATACAGCTTCTGCCCCACAGCTGCCAAGACCCCCCCCACCCAGTACGGACCAGGGGCGGCTGCTGTAGGACAGGAGAGCTGGGGGCAGCAGGGCTGTGCATGGCACCCGAGCACTGGGGAGACGGGTACAGAGCACTGGGGGATGCGACCAAGTGGCAGGGTCCTGCACGCCTGAGGTGTCCTCTCACCCAAGCAAGTGACCAGGTCACACAAGTAAGAATTCCAGTGGAGATGATGCAAAGTTTGAAGAAAGCCTGTTCCTGTGGTCGTATCGTGCTCCCTGCGCAGGCGCGAGCTCCGCCAATGCTTCCCAACCTTTGTTTGGATGACAATACATTTCCTTTAATTCTACCATAATTGCAAAAAAAAAAAAAAAAATTTTAAAATCTGGCAAACTGGAAGGAAAGAAGAAAAAAAATGGAAGAAATGCAGCCAGCAGCAGAGTGGGAACTAGAGCGTATGCTTCTCAACAGCAGTGCCGTGCTTTTCTCACTAGCTGGGTTACACATCATCACGTACAAGACTCCTGATGCCACACAAAAGCATCTTGCTTTTCCAGTTACACTTTCAACTTTGCCAAAAGTTGAAAGTTTTGAAAAATCAGAGTCTGGTTTTATTCTTCGGTGCGCTAAAGGACAAAATACCAAAAGCCACTGCCCCAAATTGCATGCAAATCAGTTTTTTAAAAAATCTGTGATAAAAGAGAAAAATGAACTTTACTTTCCCTATTCGCAAGATGAACAGCAGATCTTTTCCCCCATTACTGGAAACGTCAGTCTGCTGGAGTGCTCAAGCCTCCAGACTATGAGATACAACTCACTGTCAATAAATGGCTTCTGCTGACTAAGTCAGAGGCATTTAGGACTGAGAGTAGTGACTTATTCATGGAGGAAAAAAATACAGAAAATATTCTCATTCATTTATACGTTGTTAAAAATATATTTTGCCAGTATTTCAAGAATGTTACTGACTTAGACATTGAAATTGATTCCTCTGTCCCTATTTTGTGAGTAAATGCAGACCTGAGATAACATTTCTTTAGGTGTTTAGTAGCATACATCCAATCACTATGCAAGAAATGGACAGATTATGTTGGAAAAATGAGACATAGCATTTCAAGTAGTTATGTGGGCTTGAAAATCTCATTTCAGTCAGAGTTTTTAATTAAAAAACAAACAACCAGCAAAGCTGTTTTCCTCAGTAAGAGAAAAATCAATCCAAAGTTTATGCCCTTGGTTCTATTTTTTTTTACTAATACATAAAGCTGCCAGGATAACATATGGTTGAATAATAACTGTTAAACCATTAGGCCTCATCTTATTCTAAAAACTAGAATTATACTGTGGCAATTCATGACTTTCAGCTAGCAAGTGGTCTCTGTGCTGTCAGCAGGTATTTGCAGCCCTACATCAGGTCAAAACCTGCAACCCACAACGGGCCCCAATTTGCTGTAAAAGCTCCTGCAAAGACAGGGTTGGGGCATTGCCTAAGCCCTTCTTAGGCTCAATTTAGTCGGACTTATCTTAGCAGATAACTATTCTAGCTAAAACAGGTTTAGTTTTATGTCTAAAGTAGAAGTCTTGGTGTTGTTTTTTTAAAGTGATTGTTTGCTCCATTAATGCAATCAATCACTGCATAGATTTTATTACCATTTTTTTGAACTTCAAAGAGATGGATGTAGAAAGAAAGGTCAAATCAGAGCAAGCAGCCGTGCTATAGAGTGGCAAGCGCTGTTTGCAGAGATGGCCGGGTAAATGCTGAGACACCCATTCAAGAAAAACAAAATATTTTCCCTCCTGGAATTATAGCTGTATGTGATTTATTAAGAAATTTGCCTTCAGTTATATGGAAAGACATAACAATTCTGCTATTTTTGTATCAATTTTACAACGTACTTTGCTATTTTATCATAAAAATGTTACTGCTGTTTGTGCAATATGATTTTACGTGCAATATGTATCATTCCCTCCAGCAGATGCTTTTAAAGCCTCCCTTTGTCACTTAGGAAAATTTCAAAAATTAAATCCACAATTATTTTTTTACGAAAAGAACCCTTTAAGTCAATGGTGCAAGGATTAGAAGGAGGCACAGTTGAGTGCAATTCAGGTGAGAAATTAAGTCTGTCTAACTACAGAAAGGAACACAAGATGGGAGGAAATTTAAGATGGAAAGTCTCTGTTTGGGGACTCTCCTTGTGAGATACTGAGAATTAAATTAGAGGAAAGCATTTGAGAACACAGCGAGGTGAGTAATCTTGCTTTGCTTATTGTAGTATGTTTCAGATTACCTGGCAAATCTTTACCAGGGCTATTGGAAGCTGATTAAAAACTATAAATGACTCACATATAATGTTAATGAGTATTTCCATGCTGGGAAATGCAACCAGATGAGAGTACACAGGCTCAGTCCCAGTTCCTAAGGAAGGACTTACACAGTTTGCAGTGTCTGGATTTCAGTCTTATTTTTCACGAGTGTAAAGATGTCAGATGGAAAGCATTCAGGTGAACGCTTCTGAAATAATTAACTGGTTTCAGGTTTAAGACGCTTCGTGCTTGGTTTTTGACTGGCAGAGGCTCCGTCTCGAGCCCTTAGGACCGGTATGCCCTCCATACCTTAAACCAGGATAAGGCTGCAGCCAAGCCTTTTGCTCACAGATGCTGTTGTAGCCCTTGTCATGAGTATTACTGTTAAATCCTCCTTTATTATCAAATTACCATGCAAAGTGAGCTTTTGAGGTGCGCAGAGCTCTCCAGCTGGAGACAGAGATGTTAGCTTTCCCTCTAGCAGGACATTTCGGGAGATGTATTCAACCAGGTGTGCTCCTGCTTCCGAGTGAAATAACATGCTCGCATTTTTCCTTTGATCACATAAAAAGCCTCGGGATAATTAGCTGAAGAGACGATGGTGATAGCTAATGGTTTCCTTCTGCATCAAAGATTTTGCTGATGTGATCTGGATATACGTCAGGATAGACGTGAACTGAATGCTGCCGTGTGCTGCATGGCCAGATGCTTCCCCCCCCCCTTCCAGAGGCTGTCAGACAGCGGAGAAGCATCCAAAACCTGGGCATCCTACCCTCCCTCTCACTCGCAGCGGTTCATTTCTACCAGGTGACCATCAGTCTGCCATAGAGAGCAAACACAGCTCCTTGTATTGTTTGGCCTGGACTCGAAAATTTTATATGGAGACAATTAAATTTGCTGTGGGTTGTTGACTAAGCATTCCAGGCCGTATCTCCCATTTCACGCGAGGAATTAAACCCGGGTCAGTGCTGTACGAAGCTGTCTCTGCCCTACGGCCATTGGCACCCCCTGTAGCCCTGAGAGGCAAGCACACAGACCCCCCCAAAATCCGCGGGCAAACCGGGCTAGTTACCGACCTCACACAGTCACACTTGACACCGTAGCCCTCCTACTCCTCATCCCGAGAGCTGCTCTTGGAAAAGGCACTCCAGGCTGTCTAGGGGCTTTCAGAGGCTGTCGGCGAACAGGAGACAGCTCAGCGCGGACGGAGGATGCATGGATCTCACCTAGTCCACTGAGCTGTAAGCCATCCCCTCCTAAAAACAGGAGAAATGGAAAAAAAATAAATCTCTTACGTGTGGCAGGAGCTTTCTACATACGTATGAACAGGACTAAATGGGTTACAAGACTTGGTCCTTATCTAGCAGGAGACTTGACCATGAACATATGTGAGGGATGCACACAACCACAACATGGTTGAGGTAGCAGGTATGCTGTGGCTCTGAAAAAAATCTGGTAACTAAAAATGAGCTTACACTGAACACCTCGGTTCCATAATGGACCAGAAAACTGGGTGCTATATTCTTAGAGTTGAATGAGAAACAACAATCAGAAAGGTTACTAGTTTTGTCTCATGAATACGTGTTGGGAGAGGCTTCCTATAGTAATAGGACATTTTCTGCTTCTTGTAATGAGTGCTAAAAATGTTCAAGTTTGTTTCTCTTAGTGCCAGTCTGAAAGCTATACATATTCCAGAGGTATGTACGCATTAATCAGCGCTTTAAGTGCAGCTTCTGTATCTATTAAACATTTATGTAATGCAATAATCTCAAGTCAGAAGGCCTTTAAAATATTTACAGGTCTTAATAAATGTTTAAATTCAATTTTTGTAGCACAGCAGAACCAGACTTCCTTTGAACTGATGGACATTTCTGCATCTTCCTGTTTCTCTAGTAAGACATGAAAATAAGATGGATCGCAGAGGTATCTGCAAGTTCACATCCCTTATGAAGTCAACAAGTTAAAGGAGAATCTAAGCAGATGGCTGAGACACCTTGCATGGGGCAGAGCGAAGGCCCATGGAGCAAAGGGGGGGTAGCTCAGTAAATACCTTCGGATGGGTTAGAGGAACTGTTGCGTGCAGTTTTTCTTTCCCAATTCTCAGCCAAGTCTTACTATGTGCCAGCAACACAGTGGGTGTCTCGGTGTCGGCTCTTCCAGCTGTAGAGCTGTCTGCGGTGAAGAACCCCGCACAGCCAGTACAGCACATTCAGCACAGTGCCAATCCTGTAGAGTGCCATATGCTGTGTAATGGCAAGACTATATAGCCAGGCTTTGCTTAAAGCAAGGAATTTAGCTCTCTCTAAGGGGCGAACGTAGTCATAGCTCGTGTCGGCCTCACGCACAGAGCACATAACCAGACATGGTATCTAACAGAGCAGGGTTTCATGCTCTTTGGCATGGTAACCTTACAGTGCTTTTTAAAAAAGTCTTTAAAAAAAAAGAATCAGCTTTCTAAAGTGGGAATAGAGCAAAGCCCAGCTGGAAATGAAACCTAGGAGTGAGCGTGTCTTTTTGTATCTGAATTTGCAGCATTTGAGATCTGTCGTTTTGCACAAATGACATGTAGGTTTTGTAAGGTTTTTTTTTTCAAAGGCCTTAATGTCTTCTGTTACAAAGGGGGACCACAGTTTCCATATATATGTGGTAGTTACTTATACTACCATAGTACTTAGTGGCCTTAATGGATTGCTTCTAAAGAAGCAGCAATGGCAATCTCAAAGCATTAAGATGAAATGAATGAAACAGAGAGGAGTGATCAGCCAGTCTTCACGTATTAGATAAGTACAAAGCTCACTTGCATCTCCAAATCATCTATACTTTTGTCCATAAATTCAGATGAACTTGGTACCTGAGCTGATCTCGGTTACCTAATGTGGGCAACCTTAACAAGCTAAATTTGGAAATGCTCTAAACTCCAGAGGTACTTTTCTATTTTAAGTAAAAGCTACCATCCATGTCCCTAGAACTGGAATTAGACATGTCTAAATTTTCCTATCTAATGAGTAAAAATTGGTTCAGTCCTCAAAACAGTTGAGATGAAGCACGTTCTAATGTTACTCCAGTATCTTGGATACTATAAGAGAATAACACAATTAGTTGTGTCAGCACAGCGAAAAACACCTGCTTCAAAAACAAACAGGAAAAAAAAGGGCTTTGGATGATTTAAAGCTAACCGTAGTATGAAGATTCACAGGAAAGTAGTGGATGATTGCTTCTCAAGTATAAAACAAGTATTATTGCTCGTAATTTTTGGAAAGCCATTTAGAATGTCAAATTTATTAAAAGGCTGTTCTACTGTAGACAGGACATGGCAACAACTTCATTAATTAAAACCAGGAGAGGACAGAAAAAATTAGTAAACAGGCAAAATCCTTTTTAGATCCTGTTCACAGTAAAACTTAGAATGTAAATCTGAGAACTTAGAAATATTAAATCTCAAGGAACTATTCAGAAGTCAATTATTCCCAAAGTTGTCAACCATATAATTCATTCAGGACCCTATCTCACTTGCAAAAAGCAGATTTAAAATTATTCAAGGAAAGCACTTCCTTGACCTCTCAAGACTTTTAGCAGCTCTTGAAGAGGAAACAATCTCCCAAAGGAGCAAGTTGAAGAATGCCAAGTAAAGGAAGAAGCAAATTTCAAGTATAGTTTGAACTGAGAAATAAAAGCATACATAGACCATATGATGAACTATCCTGTATATTAAATAAACAACTAGCAGGACTTGAAATAAAATTAAATTTTTAACTGCAGAGAAAGTAAAGCCCATCCAGCCCTGCCAATGCTGAATGACTAAGGGGTACACTGCTGCTCTTGGGTACCCATCCAGAATATGGCAATATCTCATATATTTACTAAATGTGTTGGTTCTTAGCTTTAATTGTGAATTATTCATGTTTTGTTAATACTAGATTCCCTAGAGTGTCCATGCACAGCCTGACAATAAAATTTTCATTGAATTTAACAGAAAGACTTTCCTTTATGACTTTGTCCTTTAATAACAAAACACACCTCTTTACTAGTTCTTCCCCACCACCTTTTTATATAGAAAGCTGATTTTTTAACTTTGAGTACGTATAGGAAAATGATAATCCAAAAGATAACTGATCAACAGACTGACTTGATTAGGAATGGATTAGAGAACACAATTAATACCATGTATTGTATCACAGAAAGCCTAGCCAAAAATAAAAAGAAAAATCCTCCTAAGAGACTTCACATTGCTTCCAGTACCTTCGGTACTGTTTTCGAACATCGTCTTACTCTTTTTACAGCAGGTTATAATTCAATTACCATATTCTATTGCCGTTTTCTGCACCTCTAAAGAGACTATCTCCTTTGCAATAGCAATTTTACTATTATAATAATAATAATGAATTTCAAACACTTCATTTCACAGAGTGCTTATACTACTGTTTCCTGATGTGTATTCTGGGTTATTCTTGGATTTAAGAGAGCTTTTCGTGATGCTCAGAATTGAAGTGAAATAGCAAATCCATTAAAAAGATGATAGGTCTTATTTTGAGTCCTGATTCTGCAAACTATTTTGCATTTATAAAGCCGTAATCTCCATGCTGTTTTAATCTCTGTATGAGAAAAGTTTAATTTAGTTGGCAAATTGTAGAAAGCAATGAAATTAATTTGCTGCTCACCAGTTTCTCATCAGCATTCTAAAAGCCCCTGTGAAATTAATATATTAAACACGGGAGTGGAAGAGGATATTGCAAATTTAAACATCACAGATTAAGGCAAGATGTACAATGATGCTATAAAACTCAAAATATTGATCTAAATACATTAAAAAAAAGAATCCTCCCCTGTATCAAACAGCATAATAAAGCTGTGGAGCTATCCTGACTACATAATCACTCTAAAAATAAGCTGGAGTCATTCAGGAACTCACTAGAATGCAAACATCATTTCAAAGCATTACACAGAAAAAATAAAATAAACCACCTATGGTATGAAATGCTTCTGACTCCAAATTTCAAAGCTGCATTTGGTTGTAGTTTAACAAATGAGACTGTCCCCTTTCATGCATGTTCACAGAACAACTGAGATGGTCACAAAATCCTTCAGAACGGCAAATGATACAGATTTCAAATAACCTGCCCCTACATATATTTAACCCTAGAGATATTTCTGAAATAGAGAAAAGAAGAGTAGGCAGTAAGAATGGCCAAACAAGAGCACTCCAGCAGTTACTCAGCATCAGGTTACAGATAGTAACTCATAAAGGCAAAGCAACTGGAGTTTCTGGCTGGTCTAGCTCATCAGGAGAATGAAAATGGTACAAGAAGTTGCAGGAGGAGCTTTACGATGACCTGCAGCTTAAATAAGGTGAATGAGCTGATGTGAGCAAGAGTCAAACAAAGAAAACGCTACATGCTGACACAAAAGCAAATAGATGTGAATTATCTAATTAGGCTAGAAATTATAAAAGAAGGTATGAAAGAATCTTCTAGCAGGTGGAGGGGAGGAAAACGCTTAATGAATTTTAATATAAAAAGCAATCATTTTATCTGCAAGATTATAAAATATGGCTGCTCTGATAACAAGAGACAGAGTAACATCTCAGGACATCCCTTTCAATCATATGCTTTGAGCGTACAAAAAGCACACGACTTGTCACTAATAGAATTTTTGGTAACATTTCTTACCCGCACATACAGTGAAGTAATTGACTGTTACGGGGATGCATTTAAAAAATCAGGTTGGTGGAATACTGTGGAGAGATTGACTTGACTAGAGTTAAAATTGATTTAAGGAGTACAGCTTTTGAACAGATGATAGGTTCTCCGGTATCCAAATACTCTTTCGTGCCTTCTCCCATATTATCCTCATGGCTGGAATAATATTCCCCCAAAACTTGGTGGTAAGAGCTTTTTACCTTCATCACACTAGGTAGCAGAGTTAGCAATCCCTGTAAGTTTTTAAAATGCCCCTTCCGCATAGGAATCAAACCCCTTTCCACATCATAGATTATTTACTCCTTGCTCTTCCAGATGTCAAGGTTTTCTCTGCTTTATCAATGTCATGCTTCTTACCCCACTCAAACTTCTCTTTAACAATATCTTACTGAGACCATTCTTTTTTTTTTCTCTCACTTCCACCATTCTCCAAAGTATCTCTTTTTCCACCTCTTCCCCAACTGCTTTCAACATGACTTAAATTTTTCTTCCCTTCCTGAAAAACAAGTTTGGCTGTGCCTTTTTATTCTTTTCTCCAAATAACTTCCTTTTGTTTGCTCCTGCCTCTCATAATGAATGCTGTGTAAAAGTTTGCACCTTTTTCTTTCCCACAACATGGATTTTGCTCTCTCTCAACCATGCAATGAACTTTCCCCCTCTTGAAGTACCAAATTTTCCCATTACACTTTTCCATCACTTACTGTTTCCATGCCCAGATTATTCCAGTCTGTCAACATATTTCCCTTTTTCAAATTTCACTGAATTTGTCCCATTTAACGTTTCTTCCCCAATTCTGTGATCTAAACACTCACCCATTTGTCAGCAGACTGTATCAACAGTTGCTGCTTATTTACTGGGAAAATACTTAACACACTAAGGATACTGTCAGGACTAAATACTATAGCACCCTCATGCATCAGATAAGCACAGATCACAAGTATCTCAAGAAATTTTAATTTTTAAGAATCTTGCAATTCATTTAAAAAGGACCTTAAAACTTTAATGAGAAAAGTTCTTGAAATGGCAGCTTAGTTGATTCAGATGGCAGTTCTAACAGAATAAAAGAATTTGCATCTACATCTGTACCAAAAATAAATAACCATTATTGAAGAAAAAAAAATTTAAAAATCAGTTACATCTAGTCCACTTTAAACAATTTAATAGGAGTATTTCCCACAATGCTACATACAAGAAACTATTTTAAATAACATTAATACAAACTAAGAAAAGTCAGAGAACCTGAAGTTAGATTTCATCTCTCTCACATAATAAAAGACATAATACATATGATTCATTCAAACAACTATATTATCATAACGGTAAGAAAAAGCTTAAATAAAAGTGTTTAAATGAGGGAGCTGAAAGTCAGGCATCTAAATCCATGTGTAGGCACTGAATAGCTGGTTTAATTTTCAGAATTGCAAACACTTCCAACTTCCACAGAGTTTAAGGTGACCGACACCTATAGAAGTCCCATTAACACTTATCCATATAATTCAATTCATCCGAGTAGGTCCATTCAAATTAAAAGGGAGGTTTTATATGTATAAATCACATGACTAATGTTTACAGGACTATAACATATGCTGATATATGGATTTAGCTGTCTGATTTAAGTCTCAAAATTTAAAACTTTCAATCACAACATTTAAAATATGAATTGTTTATTTAATTATGAATTTAGGATGTATGCTATAGTCTTTATAAACATATGCCATGAGGAACTCCCACTAGACTTTAAAACAGAGCAATTAGCACATTTTTTCAAAGTGGCAACCAGAGTCCTCATGATCAATGTATTATTTGAAATACTGAGGTATACAAATAAGAGAAATTATTTAGAAGCAGTCATTTTCCTTACTGACCATATTACTTCCACAGTTTGAAAACAGAAATCCTGTTAGCAGAGATTTCTGCTTAGAAATGGATGACATGGATAGCTCTGGAATTTTAGAAGTTTATGTAACTTCCTAAGTGCCTAAAAAAGAAACATAACCTTTTATACCCCAAGTTTTAATCAGGGATCAGTATTTACACTTGAATCAACACCTCTAAATACGTCATTAAAATCAGGATACTGGCCATCACAACACCATTAACATCAGTTAGTTAAATATCTTTTCAGTTGCTAAATGAAAATACACTTTCCAACACAAGGAGTTTTAATCATTCATCCATTATTATTGATCAGGTCAGAGTCACATTATTTGTCTTTACTATGCTCTTATTCTAATAAATCACAACAGCAAAATAATTAGGTTGCTCTTTTTAGCACAAAGTGCTTTTCAAGTGTCTAATTTTATAAATGTTGATGGTCATATTAGTATACATAAAATAAAGTGACAAATTGTTTAGACAATCAGGGTTCAAATCACCATAACAGTTATTATTGATATCAAGTCTGCAATGATCAGAGAGCCACAGCACTGAAATTGTAAGATAAGAACATATGATCAACTAATGTCTATGAAACTGAATTCATCTGAGGTCTACTAACCCCTTCTGTGGTAAGATGAAAATATATACCCACTTTGTTCCCGGGAGGGAAAGACAAGGCAAGCCACTGACTGGGTCTTACCCTCTTCTTCATCACCACTGAATGAGCAATTAGAGATTGTTCTTGTTTGCAATGCAGGTAAGGAACTGTTCTTTTAAAAGACCAGACCTTTTAAAAATGTAAAACTTGATAAAGGATTGATCTGCCCTTCATTGTGTCTACTCAGATATTTTCAACTAGCAGCAATCCACCTCGGTTTCAGAGTAAAGGTCTCAACTATCCTCCTATTTCCATCCTGTTTTTTAAAAAACAAACCAAACTAAAATCATTAAGGTTGTTTTATAACTGTGTCAACTTGATTTACTTATACCAAACGGAACGATCACGTTGAGGACCTTCAAGTGGAATGATTGGTCTTGTCAATATTCCAGGAAAAGTCATTGCATCCATTGGAATAATTAGTCTCCAACATCGCCATCTCTGTCACCTATGAGCCACAGAAAATGAAAACCTATCGCTAATAAGGCAGTTCCAAGCAGATCTCCCAGTGCAGTAAGATAAGGGATAGAAAAACTGTCAGGATCTTTTCCTTTTTTCCAGAAGTGGTGCACCATCCAGTCAGCGATCCATAACAGAGTAAACACCTATGGAACATCAAACAAACAAAATCTGTATTATTACCAATTAAGTTACATTGAAAGGAAGTCAACAGCTAACATTATTGTCTCCTTACTACTTAGCACTATTGTATACAACTGCTTTTGAAAAATATTTTCCAAAAATAGTTTTTTGAAACACTCCCCACAACCAGAGATGGGGACACTTAGCCAACTTCTCTCAGTCAATCACGTGCACAGGTAGAAAGAACATATTGAATCATTGATAGCGTTCTTCACCCAGTCTATGCTTGAGGACTTCTGAAAATGGCAAGAGAAAGCAAAAATTCCAACGAAACATGCGACTGCACTTCTCACACAAGACATCATTCTGCACAGTGAGAGCTTAAGCGGGGCTTCGAGATCATTCAGAATCAACGGATGTTGCCCCAGATGAAAACACTCAACACAGGCTAACTCTTGTTTCCACAGGTCTAGAACTGAGCTGAAATCAGATATGATATAAAGAATACCAGGTCAGATTAAGAACAGTTTCATCTGGATTGTATGAACTGCAAAAAATGGCCTAGAAGCTACTTTTATGCATGAAATACCAGCTTCAGCCCTTCTGTAATAAGGCACACCTGCAATATATATTATGAAATTGTTGCTCCAGGCTGAATTTGTCCCAAAGTAAAAGATTTCATTCCCAACTGTCAATGTCTGAACATTCAAGAGGTTTGATCTTAATACAAAAGGTATGCATAATCATTAATCCAGTTTTAGAAAAGAATTCTTTTAATGTTGCACAGCTGTATGATAAGAGATTCTGGTTCAGTGGAATCATGTGGTGTGGCATGGCATGAGATGAATGGAGACAGGACCACTAACTGTGCTTCCATTTCTTCTTGTCTCTTCTAAGGAGCTGCTTAAGATGAAATAAACACTGTATTTTATGTAGTTTTAGTTAATCAGGTCTTTGGGAATGGTAAACGTATGACAGTTACTACCATAATTAATTTTTAAAAAGTCTTCTATGTACATTTAAAAGAATATGCAGTATCAAAAGTAGTAAAAGCTACAAAATACATATTTTATTTAGTAAATGATCGATTACTGGTATCAAAAACATCTTTATAAAAGTATGCACACATTTACTGAAATACTGATAGGATGGTTGCAAGACACTTCTCCACAATATGAAATACAGTAAAATGAATATCATAGAAAACTTGTTGAAAAAGTGTTGAAAAAAAATTCTCAATTAATCTTTGATTTGCAAAAGCATATGTTAAAATACAAGCCTGAATTTCTAATTAAAAAAAAAAAAAAAAAGAGACGGGTATTTGCTTAATGAAAAATGCATGGCTTATTTATATAAACATATCTTCTGAAAAGGGAACTCTGTAGTCTAAGCTAATTATGCAAGTCCTAGGTGTGCTGACTGGAATCCAAACAAATATATTTAAAACAGATGTTTTCTTTGGAAGACTATCAGATTCTTTGAGTCAGCTCCTTCTTCTAACGGAGACAAAAAGAGGCCTGTTTATAAAAGATACTGTACATTAACATCTCCTACAGGATGTGCACAGAAGACTCTGTAGCACTCCACATCAACAACAGTTACGCGTGTTCTATTAGCAGATGAGAGCATTTGTTCCAAGAATAATTTAAAATGCATTTATATGACACAACCAATTAGACATAGTGCACACAGTTCAATTTAAATGACGGTATGCACTTTTGGCTTTTAAAAATCATTACATGAAAACCTTTAATTTGTCTATATTTTTTCCACCCTAAAATAACTGACTGACTTAGACTATTGTGAAAAATGGGTAGTTTAGGAATTAAGTTTTGTGAACCTTCTTGTATTAACTTACAGGTGCATAACACATAACACAAATTATAACAAACCTGGCTTCTCTAAGTAACAGGAAAAAAGTTATACCATATTATATTAACTGATGCTTATGAAAGTATATAAAGTTTAACATCTTTGTCGGTGACACGGACAGTGGGATTGAGTGCACCCTCAGCAATTTTGCTGACAACACCGAGCTGTGTGGTGTGGTTGACACGCTGGAGGGAAGGGATGCTGTCCAGAGGGACCTGGACAGGCTGGAGAGGTGGACCCATGCCAAGGTCATGAAGTTCAACAGGGCCAAGTGCAAGGTCCTGCACGTGGGTCAGGGCAATCCCAAGCACAAACACAGGCTGAGCGATGAGTGGATTGAGAGCAGCCCTGTGGAGAAGGACTTGGGGGTGTTGATTGACAAGAAGCTCAACATGACCCAGCCATGTGTGCTTACAGCCCAGAAAGCCAACTCTCTCCTGGGCTGCATCACAAGAAGGGTGACCAGCTGGTCGAGGGAAGGGATTCTCCCCCTTTACTCCGTTCTGGTGAGATCCCACCTGCAGTACTGCGTTCAGCTCTGGGGCCCCCAACATAAGAAGGACATGGAGCTGTTGGAGCGAGTCCAGAGGAGGGCCACCAAGATGATTAGAGGGCTGGAGCACCTCTCCTGTGAAGACAGGCTGAGAGAGTTGGGGTTGTTCAGCCTGGAGAAGAGAAGGCTCCAGGGAGACCTTACTGCTGCCTTCCAGTACCTAAAGGTGGCCTGAAGGAAAGCCAGGGAGGGGCTTTTTACAAAGGCATGTAGTGATAGGACAAGGGGTAAGGGCTGTACACTGAAAGAGCCTGTATTTTGGTGAAGGAATAATGCTATCATCATGCATTTGCATAGCTAGAAATTCACCAACATTTAAGAATTACACAGATCAGTCTTTGGAAATGGTTACTTATTTGGCCACAGTAGTTGGTGTTGCAACATCAATGTGACTTAAATCTTTAATGAGATTTTACTTCTTAACAATCTTAAAATGGGTTGATCAAAGTCATCAATCAACTGTTATTTCTGAAAAAAAAAAAAAATTAAAAAAAAAATCAAAAGCCCTACTATGAGTTTGCTGATTTTTGAAAGTAATTTGAATTTAAAGTGATAAGAAAGGTCACTCACAAAGATTTGTTAGAGGTCAAAAGAAGAGAAAAAATTATACTAAAGACGTTACAAGACTTGTTACTTTAAGTGGCACAACACTTCACATTTTCTGGGATTTATCAGCGCCCTACACTTATTTCAACAAAATCACGCAGATGGCATAGCAGTACAACTACTGTGCACTTCTACTCTGCACTCATGCTATGAGGAAGAAAGCCTTCATACTTCAAATTGAAAACCAGCTGGTTTTGAGGGAAGGAATCAACATTACAGAAAAGCCTAATAAGATAGTACAAAAATGGTCTGTTTAGCTTGAAATGCTGTAGAAAAGTGATAAGAAAAGCTTGTAAATACATGCAGAACTGTTCAGATGTGAGCTAGTATTTTTAAATTATTTAATATACAGAGGAAAAGAACAAAGAAGTGTTTTTTGCAAAAAACAGATGGAGTAGTAATAGAATTATGAAACAGAGCCCTAGGAATTCTTCCAGACTGAAGAATTAAATAACCTTGAGGTTTAAGAAAGGTAAAAAAATAACTAAATTTCTATATACATAAAAAGATCTATCTAAGAAAAGGGAGACACTCTATAGTCACTGATCAAGAAAAAAAACCACAGAGCAAGGATTACAAAAATACAGGCAACTCCAGATCTTTTGGTATTTTAAAAGGAAGATCATGCTAAGCTATTACTCTTCTGGAAAAAATTATAATCAAAAGTGAGGAAAATGAAACTAAAGATGTCATCAGTTTTAGAATAACAAAATATGAAACAAGTATCCCAATAATGACTGATATATTCTGTTTATAAATGCGTATTTGTAAAAAGACTTATCAGTCACATTGTCAAGAAAGGTCCTCAGAAGACAGAAGCAGCAGAATATAGCAATAAGAATGAGAGGGAGGGAGGGAGGGAAAGAGGGAGAGAGCAAGGGAGTGAAAGAGCAAGAGTGAAGTCTTTATCAAACCCTAATGATGAAGAATCTGAAAATAAGGAGTGTAAGTACACATACCATTTTGTACAACAAAGGACAGAAATAGACAGTAATTCTTGATATTGAACTTTCTGATTCAAATTACGAATATCAGATTGAAACTGAAATTGAATATGAATATTTAAATAAGGGTGAGCCTCACTATTTAAAGCTCAAATCTTATGATTGCAAGACTAGAAATGGGAGCATTATACACTACAAAGCAGTTTTTTTCCTTTATTATGGGGCACAAAATTTACTTTCATTCTTTGCAGGTTTTTAAGTACAAATAACAAGTTTAGCTAAAGAAAAGTTATTTTTGGTCTTTTGCATGAAGTAAGGACCCCTAAAAGCTATTTGCATTTTCTCATGTAATTAATTTCTCTTGATTTCTGAAGTGGGAAAAGAATGAAACTCTATTATTTAAAATAAAAATACATAACTCCCTCCAAACATTCTTAATACTGTCTAAGCTTCCTATAGCCTAATTGATACGTTGCAAGATGCTATAATATTTTTATTGTTTCCTTCATCTGGGATGACCATATTTCATCAGTGAATGCATGTCAAATTCACAGTGATAAAAAGTATAACATTCAAATGCATATTATTTGTACAGCGGATTTTAATCTTTTATGTTTGTATTAGTTTGTACATTAGTTGCTATGATTAGTGAATTCCAACACCAAACTGGAAAGAGAAAGTTTAGGTTATTTATTTGCATATGCTTTTTCACATGGGCATTATCAAAATTCAACTGTAAGATTAGTATGTAGAACCAAGACCATTTAGCAGTTTGTTTAGCATGCCTTGGACAGGATATTCCGCATGTTGCTAGTACTGCTGATTCACCTTAAATTGTTTCCATGTGAAGGTGCATTACAAAATAGTTTCATTCTGTTACTTCAGACAGGAAACACAGATGCAAATAAACTGTGGTGACCTCTTTTCAAATGTATTTTAATTCTCCTTTACTCTCAAACTTACACTACCTCAAAATTCACCTATAATGTAACTATGACAAGATCTGGTAATTACTGCATAAGAACTCTTACAAGTCTATGAAATTCAAAGGTAAGACTTTTTTTTTTTTTTTTTTTTTAAATTATGAGTGGAAACCCCGAGTTAAGGATCTCTAAAGACTACTGTGTCCTGACTCTGACATCATTCTCACCAGATTTATGGCTTAGGTCTTCTAGTGGTTGTGACCATTCATTAAGTTAATTTTTAAATTATACATGACATTTCTTAGATTTTAAATGGCTTTTGATGTCTTCATGTGAATCTAAGTAGTATCTGTAAAGCACTCATAAGAGATCAACACTGAACTTACTTGCTGAATTTCCACTGTCTACAGCCAGAATCCTGTAGTCGGTGAACCCTCAGAGTAGGATCTATGTATATTTTTCAAATGAAATTTTCCTCCACTGTCTTCTCAGGTGGCATATCTGGTGTGTATCGTGTCCAGGGGAAACAAGTCACTATTTCCTCCAAACATACAGAGATTTCCTTCAATGTCTGGCTGCAGAGAAACCACTGAACAGCAAGTTCTTTCTTGCTGCTGTTGTTTGTGTTGTAGCTAAGTGGTATTAGCTACACTATGGTATCCAAGTACCCAGACAGCATAGCAGACATTTGTCTAAGACTAAAACCTCATCTAAGTAAAAGAGAGGATACCATTTTAAGTGAAGTTGTTTCTAAATCAATTTGATCATATTGATGCAATTTTGTGGGAAGGAACTTCTTTTATTCCACAGTTTGAAACCAAATTCCTCAGACTGCCTTCTTGATTTCTTTGTAGCTTTGCCAGACACCCTGGTTTGACCAAGACAGCCCAAATTTCAGGCTGTTTGTCAGCTGTCTGAATGAGGAGTGCAACCCAGACCATTCAGTGTTCAGGTATGCTCAACCCACAGTAGCTGTAGCACAACTCAGTGTGTCATGCTACACACATAAACACTTCGAGTTCAGCCTTCTGGAGACAAAAATGATATATCCCTGCTAATGACTTAGTAGAAGCCAGGTTTCTACCACAGACAGCAATGTGCCTGCAAGTGAAAGAGCGGGTGATACTCACATTCAGATCCCAATGAGTCTGACAAGTCTGTTTCTCGTGCTGCAATGAGAAAGCACTGAACGTGCAGAACTGTCCAGGTTTGGACCTTAGTTTCCATATTTCCTTGAATCATGTAGTCTCTTTAGCAGTTATATGCTCTACATTTTGGAAGTAACTTTTCCTCTTAGAAAAAGCAGTATTTAAAATGCATCAATATTTTCTCTATAAACACAACTTCCCTTATTTCTCTATAATGTACATTATACCCCATGAGTTATTTTTCCACATTGAAGAGACCCATACCATCATTAGAATCCTCACACCAGTGAGAAATCCAAGATGTTTTTGATGTGAGCAGGAAGTCATTATGAGCACTGCTGAATTCTTCATTTTCTATGCCCCAAACAGCCCTGAAGTACTGCAAAAGTTACTTCACAGCAGTAGACATCTGACCTTCACTGGGTAAGAAGGACTGTATTCTGGAATTACTTATTTGCTTGGTAATAGCTCTGGGAATCTCCTATTGTTTGTTTATTCCCCGAGTCTTTAACGTAACTGTGTGCTCAGATTTGGTTAGGAGGTGTGAAAATTCCTAAGAGGGCGTTTTGCTGGCTCGGTGAGAACATGCAGAACAGAGACCGCCTTTGAACGCTGAGCCGTGTGCTAGGACTGATGGCTCGGCAATTCCAGCGCTGCTCTCGTTCTGCTGCAGGTTGACAAGACAGAGGACGAACCTTTGCTCAGTGCATAGCCTCATACAGTTAAAAAATACGTGGGCCTTTGTGAGCTATAAGAGGAGGACTGTTTTTCAATTAACATATTCTTTGTTGGTCAAACGCCAGATTGTCACTGCATGTAGCATACTGGTATGTGCTTGTGTGTGACTACGCCAGATTGTAACTGCACGTAGCATACTGGTATGTCCTTGTGTGTGACTTGTTTTTGTAACATTTTCAAGAGTATTCTTCCTACATAGAAGCCAGTCACCAA
Source organism: Haliaeetus albicilla (assembly GCF_947461875.1). Taxonomy (NCBI): domain Eukaryota; kingdom Metazoa; phylum Chordata; class Aves; order Accipitriformes; family Accipitridae; genus Haliaeetus; species Haliaeetus albicilla. The sequence goes on along the minus strand of NC_091501.1, from coordinate 5,901,184 downwards.
ATCCAAAACACATTTAAAATCAATATACTGGTTTTCATTAATGCACATTGGCTTGCCCAGATACTGTACAATGCATTATGTGAAGTACCCTACATACTTACAGGCTATAGCTTCCTCATAATTTCTTTTTTTTTTTTCCCTGGTGCTGCCATTCATAAACACAGAACAGATTCTTCACTACAGAGCTAATTCAGACCTTTTGAACTCAAGCCTAAAAGTTCTAGTTGAATAAAGATTAATATAAATATTTGTGCAGTTTTCCCTTTCTTTATGAAAATATAATTGTGAAATCCTAGCCCCATTAAAGTTAAAGGGAGTATAGCCTTGGATTTCAATAGAACCAATTTAAAATTTAATTGAAGAACATTTCGAGAATATGTACTTATTTAAAGAACAGAAACAACTGTACTATTAAAGGTAGGAATATTAAAGTAAAAGAAAATAAAACACTTTCTGGATTTTCTTAAGCCTAGAAATGCAGAACTGTTTTGTTCATAGAGAATCAGAGAGAATGCAGATCACAATACTGGCTACTCATATTATTTAAAATATCTTAATTAATGATTTTTAGAAACAACTACATATTCAGTGAAACTGTACTTTGTTTTACTACATAGCATATTTTTGGTCAATAATAACTAAATCATACTATTGCTAATGTACATTATATCATATTAATTACTTATTTCCCATAAATATTTCAATTAAATGACATGCTGGGGAGAGAATATCTAACAACAGGTAGGGAGGGAGAAGAGAGGAAAGAAGCTGGTAGGCATGGGTGGTGAAAAAAACAAAAAATCAAACAATGAAAGTATCAGAATTGGATGAAAATGAAAATAACTATCTGATTGGAAGTTCAGTAATACCATATAGAGCTTGCAATGCAAATAATTTCCATTTTACCACTTTGGGAAGAAGAATATTGAAGTTTACAGGCAATCTGAAAAAGTCTTGTTAAAATGCCAAATAGAATTCACATATACGTTACGAATTTACTGTAGAGATAATGTGGAATAGCATAAACTGACAGAGGAAGAGAGAAATATAAAAGTCATAATTCAAGGCTTTTTGTATTAACATTTCCTTGATTTTTTTTCAGCTTACTGTAACATTTTAGTTCTACTTTTGTCATTTCCCTAACCCCTTCCTCTCTATTTTAAACAAACACAGAGCTGGGCAATCAGAGATAATAAACAGATCTTGAAGTTAATTAACAATCTATTTCAGACCACTGTAAAACATGTCATTAAATAATTTAACATCTTACAATAGTCACTTGAATTTTAAAGATAGAAAATTCACTTTGTTGCTGTTGTTGTTGTTTTTAATTTAGCATTAATTTTTTAACATAGTGGAAAAAGTGTAAATAGGTGGTACATTGCCATAATCATTATTCAGATACCCCTTCTGCCCCCCAGCTCAATATAAGTAAGGAATTGGAAAGGGCAAAGTAGTAATATCAAACCTCCTCAAACCCAGGACTGACCATAATTAACTCTCACCTTTGGGAATCACTATGTTCCATTAAATTATCATCTACCACCTCAAACATAAAAGATACAACCTGCAAGCAGGCTTGTAAGTTTTGACATCCATTTTCATATGCCTTCTACGCAAAGTGAAAATAAATGCAAAGTCCAGTGTATTATAAAAAAGGCCTAGAATGCAGATCTCACTGCTCAAAAGACCGTAAATGGATTTGTTTTGTTGATAATTGAAATGATAACAATTAGCTGTGAGGATTTTTTAGCTTTACAGCAGAACTGGTAAAGCTTTCATTGGGAGGACAAAAATATAAAAGAATTCTGGAAAAATGAGATAGCAGATGTTGGCTTATGCCAAAAGAAATGGCAGGTTGAAAACTGTTATTTACTATATCCAGGTGCATAGATGATGTCACTGAAAAAAGGGAAGAGGAATGAGCACAAATATTTAAGTGTTTTCCTTGAGAAAGGAGAAACTTATAATCACACAACTGCAGTAGGCAAGTGCTTCAGACCAACAGGTAAATAAAATATGTTCAAGATTTAAGGGTTAGAGCAAGAATAATGTCTCTGAAAATTTTAAATCTCCTCTAATTAGAGGTACGCAAAACTACAATAATCACTACTAGAAAAAAGCCGGAATAATTAAAATGGGGAAAAGACTATTAAATATTTTCAGAAGGTGTTAAAAACCATGCAGTTCCAAATTGTAAATCTGTCAAGACCCATGAAAAGTTACAGTGTGCAATACTGTTACTCAGTTTCAAAGTAAATACATCTCAAACTGCCTGTTATGGTTAAAGACAGAAGATAAAGAGGAAAAAATCATCTATAAAAGGCAGTGGGGAGAAAAGAAAAAAAGCTATATGTCTGCTCTACGGGTGAAAAATCAAGAAAATCAGGTGTGGCCTTACAGACTGCAATGGAGATGCATGACTGCAAAACTGAATACTCTAATCAGACCTTGAATTTATAAAAATGAACTTTACACATGTTTATGTGCTGATGCTGTGTCTGAATTACTGTGTAATCTGAAAGTCCTGCCCTAATGCCTTAACTTGGATTTCAGCTGAACTTCTGCATTGCTCACATCTTACCGAATCCTTTGCTGCTGAAGAAAAGTTTTGTATCCCTAAACATATTATGATTGCAGTTCTGTGAGCAGGAGATGGATTTCATATGGATTTATGAATTCAGGTTGATTCCCATGTGAAATCTCTGAAGTCTAATAATGGCTGCAATCACACTGCTGTCTTACCTTCAGCAGAGGCATTAACAGGGACTCTCTCCCCAACCTGTTTTTATTAAGCTTATGAAACATAGTATCACTGAGAGAGCTGGGACTTGGAAAAACTTGACTGAAATGGGCCAAAGGATTCAAAAGTTATTAGAAAGGACAGCCAGTCAGACAGAACAGACAGAGTGAAGGTATAGCATTGTTTCCTCAGGAAAACACATTATAAAACAAATGATAAGGCTGGAAACTAGGAATATTATGTAAGAGAAAAATGAAAAGCGATTTATAACTTTTAGTATGATATTCTCACTTGCAAAGGTTGAAATGTTACCAGTTATATCCTACCAAAAAAGTATAGAATTCTCATATGAAATGAAAATAGTAACAGTTTTCGAAACCTATCTTTATTGAAATAGTAGTGTGATAAACACAGAAAGACAATTAAGGACATTAAAAATTATAATTTTTATTAAGGATTGACTTTATAATTTTGTTTGTATTTTAAAACTAAATTGGTCACAATTTTAGGAGCAGTATGTATATTTAACTTACGGATATTTCACCTGTATTTTTATTGTGTAACATGAACAGTTAATTTTTGTTTTTAAGGTACAATGAAACATTATAATTAATTCAGCCAGGTTTTAGCTAAAAATTGGCTGTGGATTTAATAGAAACATTTCATTTTGTAATACTGATTTCTCTAAGTGAAATTATTTCACTTTAGACATTGCTGTTTCAAAAGGCATCTCTCAAGAACTGCCCTTGCTGGGTGTGAACAGACCACTAGGTAAGACCAGCCAAAATAATGTATCAATGTTTGACAATTAATGCAATTACAATTTCTTGTACAGCAATCACTGTCAGAGTAATTTCAACTTTCATAAATATTAAGAATGCACCAAGCAAGCCATAACATTCTCATCTATTGCATATTTAACTATGTTAACTAAAACAGTAATGTGAACCACTTCCGGAGATTTCTTTGAGAGTTTCCTTGATGTATTCATTATTCATAAATGCTACTTTTCATTTTCTCCATCTCCCCTCTAGTTGATTAAAATTATGGGGGTTTTAGATGCAATGGTTCCAAGAAGCATGTGAAAGAGAAAGCACAAGATGCATGACTGGGAAATAATGCAGTCAAGTGTCTTCTGAAAAGCACTCACAATACAGATACACCTGTGTAAGCTGTAGAGATAATCAGTTACTTCAAAACAGTGCTGGAAGCCTGTATTAACCCATACCTTCTTGTACTATTCATGAGATTTCAGAAATCAGATAAAAAATGATTTTCTTCAAGAACTTGATTTTATACCAGCATTTTCAAGTTGTACTTGTTCTTACCTGTAGCAGAGCTGCAAACAAATATACTGCTATAAAGATAGGAGTTAAGGAAGTGTGTCCGCTTTTCATTAAATGGATAGTGTACAAGAAAATCAGGTGTCCAGGAATCACCAAAAGAAGCAGAACTTGGGCTGATTTGTTATTTACTCCTACAATAAAAAAATAAAAAATTTTGTTAAGCTCTTCAATTACTATATCAGATTTTTATTAATTTTAATATAAAAAGCAGTTTTGGAATTCCACAGCATTGACTATTGTGGAACAGCAGGCATTATTTTCTGCTAAAAGACTCCTTGAGGATTTTCATAGGGAGAAAAAAGCCACCTATAGTGTCTGCCAGAAAAGTTAAGCAGGGCCTTTCCAGAAGAGGGTACAAACTGTCTGCTTTCATTCTGTACTCATGTAATACCATCTACTTTTTTGGAGTTGCAATGACCTCCTAAAGCCTTCCTAGGAAAGAAGAGGTTTTGGACACTGTATTCAAGACATCCGTAGAAGTACCTTATCCTTCTAACAAGTAGTCCCACATCTACCACTTTCTTATCTGTTCCAATTCATTTCATAAATATGAAAGTGTAATACATGCTGTCTACACATCACATTTCACCACAGTTAACCACATTATTAGGAAAGGGGGCAATACGGGGGAGGAATAAGCTGTGAAGCAAGAATCTAGAAAGAAAAAGGCAAATGGGAAATGGAAAGCAGGGACTTGGCTTAATAATAATGTTAGATATAAAGTTTCATCCTAACAGGAAATTGGTTTGAACTTCTGGAGTTAAATGACAAAGGCTAGGAGCAGGTAAACAAGCTAAGGAAAGATGAAGGTTGAAATCCTTCTGAGTGGGTACCATAGCATCCCGCTTCAACAGTCCCTGTCTTCCACCCTTGCCAGGATTAGACCTTTCTCTGTGTTTCTCTCTACGCACCACCTCCTGCAGGGAGCTCTTTGTGATTCTCACCGGCAAACAGCTGCAGGCAAAGGAAGCTGCCAAGCCTCTGCTCCCTTTAAATTGCATACAACAAATTCAGTTTGTTGCCATTTTTCACTGGTGGTACAGTCTGGCATACAGGGAGAAAAAGAGGAGACATGAGACATTAGTTTTAACAATTAACTGACTAATACGTACCTGTACCATAATAAGTTCTGCATGGATAATAGCAACCCTTGGCTTCTTCTGGCAGCTCTCCAGGAATGCTATGCAAATGGAGGTAGGTAGAAATTCTGCTAGCTTGAATAGCTACTAGATTACCACCAATACCTGAAATACAAAAGGGAACAAGTGGTAAATTTTCAACTATTTTTTTCCTCTAGTAGGCAATGTTTTTGCAAATGTAACAACTTCCTCTATGTTTACCACAGTCCCCTACATACAAAACTAAAAAAGAGAAACATCTTTAGAATGTATATTAGATATACAAGCTAACACCAAGCATTAAAATAAGTCAAAAAACTTGGGCTAAAATTTGGTATATCATTGGATATTTGGACATCTGTTTTAATTCATAAGTGCAAAAGATTCCTCCAAAAGGTTCAATCTGATGCTTTCTCATAGGTGAAGCTCCCTTTTATTGCTCCCTCTTCTTCGGAAATACCTCTTAGAACAACAGAAGCTGTTCTAAGCATAGTTGTGCCACTGCTGGATTACCTTGCCAGGTCAGTATGCAAAGCAGATGCACTCACTACCACAAGCATAAATGCAGATTTCACACACAGAATCACAGAATTCACACATGGGGCTGGAAAAGACTTCAAGAGCTAATCTATCCATTCGCCTTTGCCACAGAGCAGGATTAACTATAGTTTTCTGACACTCATAATTCAGGTTGAAAGGACAAGACAAGCGGCTGAATAACTGATTTTTAAAAGAATGGTAGTGATGGAGATTCTACTTTCCTCATGACAACTGTTGATATACTTCCCATTAGAAAAAAGATTTCTATGAAACAATTTCTATAAAACAAAACACCCTAGGATGCAAAGAGAAGTGGCTGGCATTGTTACAAGGCCACTGTCTATAATCTTTGGAAAGTTGTGGAGATCAGGGGCTACCCCTGATGACTGGAAGAGGGCAAATGCCACACCTATCTTCAGCAAAGCATTTGACAGTTTCCCACAGCTTCCTCCTAGACAAACTGGCAAGTTACAGGCTGGTTGGGTAGTCTGTGAATTGGGTAGGAAATTGGCTAACAGGTCACACTCAGAGGGTGGTGATCAGTGTTTTTTCCAATGTTGGAAATTATTAGATTTTGCTATATGAATGTTTTTTTAAGAAATCAGGGATTGATACCGGGCCTCACACTGTTCAACATCTTCATAAATTACCTGGATGATGGGATTGAAATCACCCTTACCAAGTTTGCTGATGACACTGAGTAGTGAGATGGACATGTCAGAAGGGAGAGCCATCCTACAGAGAGACCTGGACAGGCTGGAAGAGTATGAAGTTTAACAAAGACAAGTGCAAGGTCCTGCACCTAGAATGACATAACCAAAGAGCCCAGTACAGGCTAGGATCTGTGTGACTGGGGAAGCACCTTGCTGAAAGGGACCTGGGGGTCCTGGAGGACAAGATGATCATGAATTAGCAGTGCACTGCTCCCGCAACGAAAGCAAATTGGGGGCATTACCAGCAGAGATAGACATGACCATCCCACTCAGCACTTGTCAGGCTGCACCTGGAGTATTGTGTCCAGTTCTGGTCCCCACAATTCAAGAAAGATGTGGACAGACTGGAGAAGGTTGAAGAGAGGGCCATGAAGATGATCAAATGGCTGGAGAACCTGATCTATAAGGGAAGACTGAAGAAGTTAGGTCTTTTCTCCCTGGAGAAGAGAAGGCTCAGGGGAGACCTCATCACAGTTTTCCAGTACTTAAAGGGCAGATACAAAGAGGACAGAGGCTCTCTTTTCACAAGGAGCCACATGGAGAGGACAAGGGGAAATGGGTACAAGTTGCACCAGAAGAGCTTTCCTCACAATGTAAGAAATAAATTTTTTACAGTAAGAACGATCATTCACTGGAACAACCACCCCAGGGACATGGAGTCCTCACCACTAGAGGTTTTTAAGATGTGACTGGATAGGGTGCTAGATAGTCTCATCTAGGCTCCCTTTCCCACAAGAGGTTGGACCAGATGATCTTTCGAGGTTCCTTCCAACCTAGGCTGTTCTATGTTCTATGAATTTTTACTTCAATGAATAGAAAACTAAACCAGCTTGTTATATCTACATTACAGAATGCAGTGGCACTAGCATAAAATTCTCCTATTGTTATTATACTCTAGAGTTGTCTGCTTGCATATCAAGCACATGCTTTTTTTTGTTTTTCTTCCAGATGCTTTACACAGCCATGGGTTTCTCTGAGAAGATATGATTAGGCAGAAGTAATGCAGATCTTGTCCCCACTTCAGAAGGAGAAAGCCCTTGTTTATTGTACTTGAATGGATTTGTTTATCTGATGCTTAGGGCTTTGTTTGGTGCAGAACAAGTATCTGTTGTCACCAGAAGACACTATTTGCCAAATCCTTTTGGTGACTATAGAGTGGTTAGGACAAAGATCTAATACTGAGAACTCAAAGAAGCTGAGTTGGCAGAAAGGACTGTTCATCAAACTTATCTGCATCTTCCCAGTCAGGAGATACAGAGACAAAATATGAACTACCAAAAGGTTGAGTCAGTGTTTGCAAAGAAAATTAAAACAACAGTAGCTTTTTTTCCGATGAACTACAGAAAGAGAAGTAAAATAAGGGATTTGTCTAAACTACAAAAGAGGTTTAAACAGATTAAAACCAATCTAAGTAGGGTCCAAAGTCTGTCCTTTGATTGAGAACAATAAGTTTGAGACTTCTGACTAATGAGAATACGGTATGGAAAAGGAGGCAGAAATAAAATTAAGGATCAATGCACTACATTTGGATGGGGATCAGATAACTTCTGTGACTGAATTACAAAAAAGCTGTTACGTAAAACTGCTTCTTAGTAAAGCTACAAAGCTGGGGATTGTGCCATATGACTACAAAATACAAAACAGTTTCTGCTTAAAAGAGAGGGGATAAAAGCAATCTGCATAATTACAAGCAGGCTAACAACTGCAATATCTGATATATTCAAAACAATATTAAAAGAAAAAAATTAGTGAACTCTTCTCTCACTCTCCATATCTCTTATAGCACTACAAGAAGAAATAAAAGATAGAAGTAAATAGGGCTGGTTTTCAAGGTATGTTTTGAGGTTCGTAGCAATGCAACCGTAAACCACATTGGCACAAAAAAATAGATTTCAAGTATTTCCGAGGATGTATGCAATTTCCTCTCGTGACTGATAATTATCTGCTTCAACAAATTCAGACAATCAGAAATATGATAGATGATTTGGACCTCTTTCCCTAATTAATAACAAGGGAAACTGAGTGAAAGAAAAGAATTAAGGAAAATGGAAATTTGCCCATTTGAAATGGTGATAAAAAAGCTGTCTGGATAACAGAGACATGGACAAGTCTATGAAAGAAGGTATAAGATTGGTTGTCAATCCTTTGATGGATAGCTATTAATCACAAATCTTTTTACTTTTATAACCATCATTTAGAGAAAGTATGCCCCAAGTATGCATGTAGATAACAAGAAAAATGATTGAAAAGTATTAAAAGTGATTCTAAATCAAACTGGCCAGCCACGGGACACTGGTAAAAGGAGGTGTTATCTGTTCTGCAAAGGAAGCTGATATGCTAACCAAAACAGCCAGTGTGGAGTGTGATTTCAAGAGCTGTAACATTCTCTCTTCTATTTTAATTACAGCTGAATTGAACATATACAATTTATTTTAGCTAAATGGAAATGCAATATGCATATCTTAAGCAAAATTATTTTAAATTTCATTTAGTCTGAGTCTCAGTAATCTAATGTCAGTGGTATATGTTTAACTCACAGAAGATATGCAGGTGTACTGAAGTGTAAAAAGCTTCTCGAATCCATACATCCTGCTCAGTCTCAACCAGCCAACAACATATGGTGATGGACAGCAGCAGTCACACTGTCTTTTAGTTCTGTCCATTCATCTACCAATTCTTGCTTCTAATTGTTTTTGAACTTTGGGCCCATTTCAACCACATCTGACACCAGGATAGAGATACTAACCACCTCCAAGTATGGTTAAACAAGCTAACAAACAGGAAACGGTGGCTAGGTAAATAAAGAGAAAGATTCAAACCTGTGCCCTCAGTGAGAGAAAGGCAGTAATATGAGCTGTATAGTTAACAGCATAAGCATGCCAGCTGGCAAGTCAGCACCTAGCTTGGAGCTAGGCATGATGCCTCTTGCTCAGCCAGTAGTTCAGTGACACAGAAGAGGAACGATGATGTTGTGGAAAGCAGAGGGAGAATGGAGAGAATGTTGTGAGCAGCAGGTATTGCAGGGGCATGAGGACATAGGGAACACCGGGCGGTGAAAAGGCTATCTGGTGCTCTAAAAACTCGGGGTACAAATCAGCATAGAATCACGTTTCATTATTCTGCTGGTCATAGAATGATTTATATAAAGCTGTGCTTGCATTGAATGAATCACTTCAACATGTACAGAGATACTCAGTTTGTTCTGTAACAGCAGTTACTGTGCATGTGAAGTTATCTCAGCAGTATCAGATTAATCAGATCCGTGCAAGAAGCAGAAAACATGAAACTGCGTAGGTTGACAAGATGTCAATACACAAAATTGATAGCTTCTCAGCATCTTCTGGATGCATAAAATGGTCATGTGCTCAGTAGCTGCTCATATTATGAAAATCTCTGTAGACATATATGAGGACTGTTTCCATGAACATTTAAGTCAGAATTTTTTTTCTCCCGGAAAACAGTATAGCAAACACTTTATAATAAAGACTAACTTGTTAGCTTCTCTTCATTCTCATGAGAACTACAACACAGAGGAAAACAATTTCTTTCAAAAGTAAAGTCCTGCAACTGTTACTGCATTCCTCTCAGAACAGCAGATGTGTTTAACTTCAATAAGAGAGTGCTACTTTGTCAATAAGCAGAAGAGATGTTGTCTGGTAAAGTGTGAAGGATGTCATGCTGACTTACAACATTAAAAGAAAATTGAAAACCTCATCATTTTATCGAGCCAGTTAAGGGCTATGCAAGAATACTTCTGAAAATTGTTATCACAGTTCTTTTTTGTCTAACAGGCACAGAAAACCAAAAAGTAGAGCCAAAACCATGTCATGTATTTCCGAACAGGCCTGCGGGCGTGATTCTGTTAATCATTATCTGGAAAAAGGACTTTTTTCTAATAATAGAAGTAACCATGCTATTCAGAAAACCGCTTTAAAAGTACTTTACATCAATGCATATTAAAGAATATGTCAAAGTAAATCTGTGTCTCATAACCCTCATTACAGGTAAAAAACCAGAAGTTAAGGGAAGCTGGATGGGTGTTGCTCTTGCAGACTAGTCTGAGACCATCCAGTGCTCTGGGTAACACACCGGGCTGGTTTTTTTCCTCAGCTCTTATACCGCATGTTTTGATAAACAGGGTAACATTTTCCAGGGAAAACTGGGAAGAGTCGCTGATAAACCAGAGGGTTGTACTGCCATTCAGAGGGAACTGGATAGGCTGGAGAATTGGGTCAAGAGGAATCTCATGAAGTTCAACAAAAGAAAATGCAAAGTCCTGCCTCTGGGTAGGAGTAACCCCATGCACCAGTAGAGGCTGGGAGTTGACCATCTGGAAAGCAGCTCTCCAGAGAAGGACATAGGGGTCCTGGAGGACAATAAGTTGACCATGACCCAGCAATCCGCCTTCATGGCAAAGGTCAACAGCATCCTCAGCTGCATTAGGAAAAGCATCAGCAGCAGGGCAAAAGAGGTGATGCTTCTTTTGTGCTCTGCACTGGTGAGGCCACATGAGGAGTACCATGTCCATTTCTGAGACATGATTTTTCTTTTAAATCTATCAAGAGAAGGAAGACAAGAAGATTCTCACTTTTGCGTACTCCTGAGCACAATCCATAGTTCAAAATAATTTTGTCTTTTTGGAGTTCAACAACAACTTGCTTTTGGATGTCATTTGTATTATAAAAATGAAATGAAAAGGGAGGAAAAGAATGTGTTACAATAGTGACTGAGCTAAAAAAGCTCTAAATTTTTGAATAATAGTATTATCTTTCAAAAAATTCAGGACCAATTTTTGCTCTGACCTCTCTACCACTAACTTCAATAAATCATGTTTTATGCAAGTGAAATACTTAGATTAGAAGCCTAGCTTAACTAGCTACCTTTTTATGGGTGTTTTTTATCCACATTTCTTCTATCTTCCTTTTTACTTTGTAGCATTTCTTTTAATACTTAAAGTTTGAGGGAAAACAGTTGGAAATTATTAGCTTTTCCTATATGAATGGTTTTTTAAGAGAAGTCTTTGAGACAACATTATATATGCAAACTATTACATTTTATGTTTGATTTGACTCATAAATCATTTCCTTCCTATGCCTAATAAAAAATTGTTCCTTGACTGTCAAAAAATGAAAATATTCTGGATATAGTTGTGTTGTGAAAACTAATGATTACTGAAATCTAAAAAATTTAGAAGTAAGACTTAAAAGAAGGAACACACACATCTGTAATAGCATAGAATATGCAGATTTACATGTACAGGTTAGCAATTAAAAAGTAGTAAAACTATCACGCAATAATGCATCAGAACTAAATATCCAAAACCAAAACCCTCCTTCTTTTTCATGCCAAAATAAAGACTGAATTATAAATTTCTCATACAGTATAGGTGCCTTCTGAGATTATCACATTCTTTCCAATTCAGGATGCAGAAAAATTAATTTGTTACTCTACTACCCTACAGGTACACTAATGTTTTCCCTTGTAATTTACAGAGGCAAATTTCAGATGCTCAACTGTCTGAGGCAATGGTTACTTTCTAATCAAAGCACTAGTCTGTTGTGTGAAAGCTGACAGTACAACTATGCTATAAGTGATTAAAATATATAGTTATTAAAAATGCCTTTTTTTTTTTTTTTTTGAGGTGGAATGGTTTCTGGGTATTTTCTTTCCATATGCTCCAAAACAACTTAGAACTAAAGCTCTCTGAAAAACCTGAATGTCATTCAATTTATCCTACTAATAGATAAAAAAGGTATGGTTTGGGGAATATATTACATAAGCTTAACTTTCATCTCCCAGACAACAGATATTCGGTAAGTTTTGTGTTAAGTTTTCTCATATGGATTTCTCATATTCCTTGATCTACATTTATTCCCTCCAGATATCAAATACTCTCACAATATGTACAGCCAAAGAGTAAGAAATATTACAACAGGTTTGTGTTACCCTTAAAGAGTATTGCTTCAAACCATCTGCAAAGGCAAGTTTTTCTACATAAAGCCTGCAAAGCTTCTTTGATTTTCAGGTGTTTTCACAATTAATTTGCAGAACCTCCATTCTATAAGATGCATAAAATGGGGTAAAGTCTACCAACATTTTGGTTATTATGCAGTAACTCCTGAAATGCAAATACTTAGAAGATATCTCACAATGTTTTGTCTAAGCATACAACAAAAATGGAGACAAAAGTGGGTCTATCTGGTACCTGCACCTTAGTTCATTTCTGCTGAATATTCAGAAGCATATAATTGTTTAAGGCATTACCTTTTTTCTGCACAAATGAACTTGGCTACTTGCAAACTGCAATTCCTGAGCCAAATTCAACGTGCTGTGATGCTGTAAGAGGATTTGCAAATTGTAACCATCTCATCCATTAGAAAACATAAAGATCAACTTGAGTATCTAGGCTGAAGCACAGCCACTCTTGGGCTTAGTTATTTTATCCAGAACTTCAGTACATCACACACAGACATCTAAATCTCAAGTAGTCTGTAAGTACCACAATGTCTGAAACCACAAAACCATTTATTGATTTTTTAAAAAGCAGTTACAATTTAACCCACCCAACCATAGAATTAAAAATAATTATTCATCTCAAGAAATGTGTTTAACGGGAAAATGGAAAAGCAGTTGTGAAATACTTCTGGCCACCAGCAGTAAAGCTGACTATAAATACCTGTCTGCTTAAGAACTATTTTAATATTCTTGACAAATATTTGCAGTTATTGTTAATAGAGGTAGGAACTTTGAGGTTGCTCAAATTCCAGACCAATAGTTCTTAACCCAAAAGGCTTATGGTTCCACACTGTAACATTTGTGATGAAAGTAACCTGTCTCGCATCTAAGAATAGGCAATCCATCTAGACAGAACCAGGTTGAAAGCTACTTAATGGTGCACATAGGAAGCCTAACACCTGACAACTTTGCAGTGCGTACTGTTTAGGATTTCAAGATATGACAACTGGCACTGAATAAAAACAGTGACAGCTTGAAATCCTGAACAAATTTACACTGTCCTCAAATTTTGGCTTGACACAATCCCAACAGGTTACAATATTTCTTTCAGGTTTCCCTGGTTTCTTTCAGGTTTTCTGTGTCACAGGAGCAAGAAACTTTAAGGTAAGAGAAAGGAAAAGGTATGTGAAAAACATTTTGAGGGGAAAACCCTCAACTCTTTTCACTACTTAGGCTTACAATGAGAATTCCAAGACCAGGAAAGTACTTGTAGAGAAAGCTTTCTGCAACACTAATATTTAAAAAGCCATCTGTTAAGTGGTCTAGCACACCTTTTATGTCAGTAAATGAGTGTCAACAGATGTACTTTTTTAACTGAAAGATTTCCTAAACCCCAGTTTACTACACTATACTGACCAGCAATATCAAAAGGTGCCAGCAGAATTATGAAACCCAGGAGAGGCTAATCTAACAGCAACCAAAAAAATCACCTACCTACAATTTCCTTTTCCAGGAGGTGTACCATAAAACAGGCCCACTCTGCATCTTCTACACAGAACATATTTTCTCTATATTTTCTGATAGAAATGCCTCTATCCTTAGAATACTGAGGGTTAAGGGGGTGAGCACAAGCACAGACAACATTACTCCCCTCTGCTTTTTTGTGCATGAGGGAAAACCAGAATTCCTTAGTGCTTCTGTTGCTGCCTCGTGGCACTGCAAAAGCGTTATCGCTATTGGTAGTAACAGGCCATGGGCCTTAGGCTAACTGAACCTTTTGCTACCGTTGCAAGACTCCAGTCTTGGCCTAGTAGGCTTGTTGTGAGCTTGTTATGAGCTCCAAAATGGAGCCTGGTATGAGGTTTCTCTTCTTACAATGTAGAGTTTAAGTCTGGGATAATAGCAAAGGTTCTGAAAATATGGACGTGGGACTGTAAACAACTCGCTGATGGTCCGTTACTAGTCACTGTTTAAACTTTGAGAGCTGGGAAAAGACTGCTTTATGCATATCAAGAAAAGAAGGAGCTAAGCATGAAAAATCCAGATGAACAATGGAATAAGGCACCTGGTGTGGCTTGGAAAATAACATTCTCAGGCGCTGCGTAGTAGTCCAGGGGGTAGATGACAAAGGCTAAGAGCACTCTAGAAATACAAAACTTCTTATGAAAAAGCAACATTTTGAATGCAGGTCATACAATCATCACAAGAATCATCAGCACAGAACCACTGTGGGACTGCCACAGCTACAAGCATGCCTTTTGCTCTCCCTGCCTGCTCCAATAGCCCCAGCTTTCCCTTTCTTCCACCTGCCTAATTCTTCAAGGATCTTTTGACCTTTCGGCTAATCATCCAGGGCTACGCATAGCTTTTGGCTAGTTCTTTTTCTCTAAAGATAGTTCAAAAGAATGTATGCACGTTGCCTTAATTCTGTTGATAACTTATGAAAGAAAACAGGAAACAAAGCGGTACATTTGTCCTTTTCTCTAGAGGCATATAGTAAGCTGTCATTCTTAGTGATTAAAATTATTTACTTAAGTCCAATCATTAGCTAAAAATATTAAAAAGGTAAAATGTAAACATGCAGGCAATCCAGGTTTCAAAGCCTTTCTGTGAAAGAAAATGACCTTGAATAGGATACACAGTTCCACTTACAAGAGCAGTCCATAACTGCTACAGGGTAAAAGACCATCATCACTGCAACATCTGGTAGGAGCCTGAGGCCTTGAGAAAGGCGTGTATCCGTGAGACCTGTATCCATTGTAGGTAGCAAGTCTAGAATAAGCGAGTCTATAGAGTAAGTGAGTCTATAGAGAAAATCCAGTAGTATTCTGGTGCTGTACTGGAGCAGAAATAGAGGCCTATGGGGAAACTGTAAGAAACAATCACCAGACAGTTGTTGGCTTTTGTAATCAAGGGATGTCATCTAGGAAAGCAGGACCTCTGATAAGACTACTGGTTTGGGTACACCTGCCTAAAAAGAAAAACAATCCTCTTCTCCTAGGAAGCAAATCCAGGGGGTTACCAAAAAGGACTATTATAAGAAAAGTTATAGGTATAAAGCAGAAAAAAGTTGAAGATCGACATGTCTGCCCTGCTCTTTAGGTATCTGGAAATCAAAATGGAAACACACAAAAGGTAGTTGCAAGTACTTGCAATTTCGAACTAATATAAAGGCACAGGCAAGAAAGCATAAAGGCTGAAGTGTAAAAATTAATTTACGGTTACCAAGGAACACAAGTGGCAACACAGAAATGCTTCATATTAAAAGTAAGAACAAAGGAAATACAGGACCTTAATGTGAAAGAAGAACAAGCAGCATGCTCTACGAAGACTGAAATACTCAGTTCCTTTTGTCTACTGCCTTCATAAAAATGGAGATGTCTGATTACAAACTGATATGTATTAGGGCCTGAGGGTAAGTTAAATGTAGCGCATCCTCAGAAAGCTAGATGATCAATCCATGAATTATCAGTGACCATTTCTGCAAACTGATTATTTTGGAGGTTAGAGAATACCAGAGGGCTGTAATGGAGAAAATAGAAAATATATCTTTAAAAAGGGCCAAAAAGGATGATCTGGGGAATCGTATATCAGTGAAATTTACATTCCTACATAAGTATTCGAACAAATTATTAAAAAGACAATTTATAAGCATCTAGAAGATATGAAAGCTGTAAAACAAGAGCTAACATGAATTTACCAAGAACATGCTTCTGTCAAAACAATACCATTTCCTCCTCTAACTGAACAGCTTGCCTAATGGTCGCAGCAATAGATATACTAACTCTCAACTGCAGTAAAGCTTATCAAAATGTTTTGGTGCTATCCCATGCTACATTTCCATTAGCAACCTCTGGAAAATTAATTATATCAGGGCAATGTGGTTCAAAACTACAGCTCAGTGTCCATATTAACATTTTCTTATCAAGGTGGAAAACAAGTGGTTGTAATTCATTTAATTGATAGCTTAGAAAACAGCACAGAATATACCCATGTGGAATTTGCAAAGGCCAAGTTAAGTCAAAAGCACTTTGTAAGCCAAAAATTAGAAGCCAGAATCATCTTGGTAATTGGAGAAATGGTTTAAAAATCAACAATACATAGAAGTGCAAAATAATGTAAGAAATCAAACAGAGAAATACAAAAGGGGAAAAGAATAGCTAGGTAGCAATATAGTGCAAACAGATTTGGTGATTATAATTATTGCAAACTAAATATGTATCAACCCTGTGATACTGTAGGAAAAAAAAGTATTTTCAAACTGCATCAGTCTAATAAGATATTAACTGTTCTTATAAAATTCGCCTTGTTATTGTTAGAATACTTAACTTAAGGACCAAATTTTCACAAATACATTCTTACACACCTGGAAAGTGCATACCAAGCACGGGAAACAACACCCATTTTTCTTGAGAAATCTATTTACTTGTCTGTAGCAGCCCTGCTAGGTCTTATATTTACGTACACTACATGTGAATAATAAATTACTGGTTTGAAAATTTGTCCTTTCATAAGAAAATCCTTTGAAATAAAATTTTATCTACATTTTCCTCAGCCATAACCCTTTTAATATAATATTTGATCATTTAATATTTGAATATACTACTCCAATATTTACACTTTCAGTTTCTTAATGCATACTTTAGGTTCCTACTTCTCACATTCTCTATCATGTTTTAATGGTTGTAGTAAATAAGATCAGGAAGCACTCCTAAGGTGTTCAAATAAACAACTGTTGACATCAAAATCAAAACTTGAAATTAATATACCAGATACTAATTAGGATAACAGAAATTTACTGTAATAGACTTTTCTCAAACCAAAGTATATCAATTGATACATAGTAGCACATAATCCTGTCAGAGTCTTACCATTAATTACTGGGGTATAAACAACAATTCCAACTAAGTTAGGATCAGATACAGTTGTGTCCAGAATAAGGCCACCAATACTGAAAAACAAAGTACAATAATTAGAATAAGGCAAGCAGGTATATTAACCAGTATTTAAAAACTTTTTTAGGTCTGTCTTAGAACATCTTCAAGGCACAATTTTCTTCTCAATTCATCTTTCCCCCGCCCCATCACTTTGTTCTCAGCTACAGACTAACATCACTATAGTTATTTATATATTAAAATCGACTTCTTGTATAACAAATACCATAGGATTTCAGCCAATCACTCCACTTTTAAGATTCACAACTTTCACTGGATTAAACAATCTCTCAGATCGGTGTATAATCTTGATTGGAAACTGCAGGAGATGAATAGTTCACCGTTTCCTTCCTTTGATATGGCACAATTCTGCTCAGTCATTGCCACAGGCTACTGCTGGCTCTCCCACTCATTCCCACCTGTCACTTAACTTTGCAACTTTCTTGTTTGGGGAAGATTAAAGTTTATTCACACTCTACATTCTAGAGGTGCCTTAAATGTTTCTTTTAAGTACAATCAGGTGTTAAATAAGATATACAGAGACACAGGATGACTATCAAGATGAAGCAAGACAAACAGACTTACCTGCTTATAACCATGGCAGTTATGACAGGCTCCCATCCTGAATGGAGGACAGTTCTGGTAGCTGGGTGTTTGGCAGCTATGACAATCCCCATCGGAGTCAGAGCCAAAAAAAAGGCACCAACCAAAGGAGATACATAGAAATATGTTTCTAAAATAAAAATATAGAAAAAAACAAAACAAAACAAAGTGTTACTTTCAAGATATTCCTATATGTTTTTCCTAATTTAGAACTCTCAAATAAATTATAATCTACATCATGCAACTGAGGAATTTTAATAGCCTTTATCACTACTGTACCTAAAGTTTCAACTACTGCACTAAACAATATGGTTAACATCTGCCATCTGTGATTACCATCTCCCATCTTCTCAATGACAAAACTATCTGTACAAAGAAGGAATTTTGAAGAGGATTTTTGTATGACGCTTTATGATAAAAATGCAGTAAGGATGTGGAATATAAAACATTATTTTGTAACATATCTACAAAAAAAAAAAGAAATTGAATATATTGAAAATGCATTTTGTTTATACACAAATTCATAACATATGTACACCCCCTTCTTTCCAAAGCACAGATAATAATGATAATCCTCCCAGAAATAGCACATCTAAAATGATGCAAGCACAATGTGTAATATTGAAACATTTATATCAGTAGCTCAGTTGGTTTATAACCAGCCTGAGTCTGAAAATTCATAGCCACGATTCTGCTGCTTGCACCTATCCATCAGAATTGTATCATATTTCATAGGAACACAACTGCAAACACCAGGGAATACCATCATAAAGCTGAGCTTATAAGGCAAACAGCTGCCTCCACAGAAAGAATACTATTTTTTTTGATTACTTGGTTTTATAATCCCATCCATACAGAAGTTATTACAGTTATCCAAGACTTCCTAATTCAACAGTGAGGTAAATAAAGGAAAATTTATGCTAATGGCAAATATATAAACTATGCAAACATTCCACTTTTACATATATTTAGTTTTGTGAGAAATGTGGTCATGTATTTAATGGTAAATACATTTTGTCTAAACTTTCAGAATTTGGACAAGTCTTAATGCAAAATATATTTTAAATTACAGGTTGAAGTAGTTAATGTAGAACACACAAACACTCTACCAAAGAGGAATATCTAGTGTATAAAGAAGTAGTCTCACCCATGTATTATGGCTTATTACAAAGGCTGCAAATTCAAGCAATTACTACTTTGATGTTATCTTGGTGGAGCTAAAATTACTCCTGGAAGAATTGCTGAGGAGTTTTTAGAAGTTACTATCCTTCTGCATTGACTGGTAACAACCTCTGCAGCAGAGCCAGCAGAAAAGATAGTGAGATACCTTTCATTGTATAAGCTAAAAGTGGAAAGCTATTAGAATGAGAATGAGACAAAGCCCAAAAGAGAAGTAATTTCTTCCTTTCCTTATCTAACTATTCTCTAGTATATTATCTCATGCTTCCTTTGTGGTGCCTGTGCCTTTTTTCCTCCTTTTTCCTCTTTCTGTGAGCTAAGAGGTGGGCCTAATGTAGTGTTCTTACTCAAAAGGGTACACACAATACATGATTCCTCTATTCGATAATTATAGTTTTGTTTTATCAAACTTAATAAAAAAAGACAAAAATGTACTGATGTAAAGTTCTCGAACTACTTACTGCCTAGGTAAACACATCTTTCCCTCCAATTGCAATGAAGAAAGATCCCTGTGTGCACTAAAATTTGTCACATGGAAAGGCATCATTCATTCTACATCTATTTATTTAAAATTTTGAAACTTCTCTCCTTTTCCTCTCTCTTTTTTTCTCCTCTATTTTTTTTTCCAAGCCATAAGTCATGCTGTATCCCTGCTACATCTTCCTTTCTCCCTGTCTGTTCCTCTCATATGGAACCAAGGTGAGGCATTAGGATGTACCAGATGCCCATAACTGATTTAAAGGTCAGAATGAGAGAATAGCTCTAATGTAGTGTATTTAGTAAAATACAAAGGGGCACAAAATATGTTCCAAGTCTTTGCCACATTTTTGGAGAGCTTGCCAATTTTATTAAAAGGTAAAGTCTGGTGGTCAGCAAAGATCCTCTGTTGCAAACAAACATTGAACAGCAAAATACGGATGCAATGGTGAGCACTACTGTAATTAAACACTAATTTTTAAAATTCTTTCACTTGTACATCAACAATTAGCCCACTGTACTCTTTATTTTAGGGCTTCTACCAACACAGGAAAGGAAATTAAAGTTCAAAAAAGTATACCTTTTACAATAATTTCATTTTTAATCCCTCTAACAACTAAAGAACTTGTTAGAATGTGTTCATGAAAAAAGGGAGAGCATTTAACTATCTGCATCAGTCTCCAGGCTTGGAGAGCTAGTCCAGTAACGTAGTCCAAGAATTACAAAGAACACTAAAAATAAGTAAAGAATATCATATAATTCTTTTCTTCTGAAAAAAAATGAAAGCGCACATGGATAAAACTGAAATCAATCCAGCAAATGAACAATGAATAGTAACCAAGAATTATTTAATAGGTAACTTCTAAATAAATAATAACTATGCAAGTATAAAATACACATACACGTCATCCTGCCACAGAAATGTTTTGTAGCAAGTTTAAAAAAAACAGAAAAAAAAATATGAGAAGACAGTCTCGCTAGTGTATAATGATTCATGAAATATAACCAAAATAAATATAATTTATATCTGCATATTTAAGCCAT
Organism: Haliaeetus albicilla; assembly: GCF_947461875.1. Classification (NCBI taxonomy): domain Eukaryota; kingdom Metazoa; phylum Chordata; class Aves; order Accipitriformes; family Accipitridae; genus Haliaeetus; species Haliaeetus albicilla. The sequence continues at coordinate 5,880,532 of NC_091501.1, read as the reverse complement.
GTTCTGTGAGAAAAAAGGAAAGCTTTAAATGAAGTCTTCAGATCATTACTGATAAATGACAAGCAACACGGACCTCCACATTTAATATACTGGGTCTTCCTATTCCAGAGCATTCCCCATGTTGTGTTCAAGCAAGAGGAGCTGGGTCCCAGCACGGTCCTGAGGAGCCCTCTAGTGCTTTCCCCCAGCTATTTAACAACGATTCACAAATACAGGTTTTTTTAGGGAGTTGTTAAGACAGAAAGAACCGTTAACCTTTTAATATTTAAATCCCTATCCCTCTCAAACCAAAGGCTGAGCACAGGGCTACAGCTCTGTTACCAACAAGCTGAAAGCTTGTACAAAAATAATTTCTCCCCTTCCAGTCTTGTTACATGAAAACAACTCTTCCCCTGCAGAAAGGAGCCAGAAACTTATATTTTGTTTCCGTACATTTGAGTAGTTAGGCTAATAAATCATAGGGGAAAATAGTTAATTCAGAATGAAGCTCAGGGGTGAATCCCACCTGCTTCATTACTAGCCCATAAACTGTGGGTTTCTTTATAACATTCCCATTGGGCTTGTTATTCTAGCATTGAGAAAGCAGGGAAATAACAGAAAGAACATAAGAACATCTGTGCTGGGTGAGGCCAAAGGCCTTATCTAGTCCGGTATCCTGTGTCTGACTATGGTCAATACTTCAGGTTTGTGGAAAGAAGAAAAGAAAATGACAAGTTTAGAGTGATGCTTCTTTCGGTGTGCTCTGCCAGCTTCTGCTGCTGTTTGCCTCAGGGATTTAATCTCTCAGGTTTCTGTCTGCATCTGTCTGTTCAATGCTCCTCAATGGATTCTTCTCTGATTAATGTATCCAAATAATTTTCTAAAATCACTTTGGTCCTCTTAATACATCATAAGTTCCACATCCCAATCACATACTGTGTAAAAAAGTTTAACTTTTTTTAACTTGTTGTCTAATCATTTTCTGAATGCCTCCCAGCAGCTTATCAAGATAGCCAATTCAACTCCTTCCCCTCAGTACAAGGGGAGAACAATTCAAAAGCATTCTGGGAAGCAAATATTTGATTTAGGGGTGAGCATTCAAGAAAAATTGGATGAAGACACCTTCCCTCCTCCCCAAGAAAGCGGAGTAAATTCAGCAACTACAGTTTCTAATTCACATGTAGACTGACTGTGATACTGTGAGAGTCTTTCAGACATTAGCAGATTGTGCCAAGATTGTGGTCAGTGACTTCTATCATCTTAAAAAAAAGAAAAAAAGAGAAAAAAAAGATCACGACATAATGTTGCAACCCAAGGTTTATCATTCAACGGTACAAAATGTCGACAAAAAAGTCAGTCAAACTAAAAGCTTTTCTGAACCTCTCCCTCCCTGCCTTCTCCCTCACCCTCCTAACCCAAAAGAGGTTCCTAGGGAGACATACACACTTAGAAACGTACTTACCAAGGCAAGTATAAAGACCCTGACTTATCCATGCTAGTATAGCAAGAGTGATAAGATCTCCAAAACTTGCTGCTATAGGAGTGGCAACATTGTCAGGATTAATACCAGTCTTCTTTGATCCAACAATAACTCCAACCATTATTATTCCTAGATTGAACAAAGAAGACAGTACAGTAACCGTATCTACTGTTGTAACTCCACAGAAAATTCCAAGAAAATGGCAATTTCAAGCTTAAGAAGTCAGTGCTTTTGTCCCAGGATGATTGTTCTTCCCACCTGACTGACGTCTGTATTTTTAAGTTCTCGCCATTCTTAAAAATGAGGTTATATATTAAAAAAAATACAGTAAGCACACACACACAAAATCAAGAACCATCTGTACAATGAACTATTTTGCTTATGAGTATAATTAGCAGTATTGAAACTGTAAATCAGCCATTTCCTGAAGAAAAAAATATGCAGTGTATTATTTCTACACCCTACTAACTTTCACTCACTGAAATTTAAATTACACTAGGCTGAAAACAACAGAAGATTAAATACTTCAACATCTGATATTGTGCAAGATTTTCAGTCATGGGCTTAGTACCAAATGTCAAGAAGCTACATCATATATTAAAAGCAAGACAACATATAAAAATGTTACTTGCTACACAGTTAAAGAATTTTAAGTTAGGGATGTTGCTTTCTATTTTTTTCCCCATAAACAGCAACACTAACTTTTTAAGAGGCATTTCCCTGCACAGTGCAAGTGGCTACTAAAAATAAAATTCACACTGTTATTAACAGTTGTCTTTGGCATAACCTGACTAATTTGCCTCTCATCACATAATACACATAAGAGCTTCAACTGTGTATGCTATTGTTTATGTTATTTTTAAGAACTTTTTAAAAATTGGTATTACAATTTTTATGTATTTTAGTAATATTACGTATTGTAGGCTACCTTAGGAGTTCACTTTCAGAGAAACTGCCTAAAGAGTTACACTCCATGAAATTCTCAAAGAACTGAAATGATCCGTTAGGATCAAAATATTTCAAAAGCACCTGTTTCACGTGTAGGAGGATGAAGCTTGGAAAGTAATTTCCTGTGCTGGCCCACCACCAAATAACAAGAAAAGTTTCTCTTCATGTCCGAATTATACAAGAGAAGTGGAAAAAATGCATTCATGTTCCCCAGTTCTCTCACTGCTCTGAATTCTGTGCATGATCAAACTCAATGGATTTGTAGTCACTAAAAAAAGTGCGTGCTCTTAATTCCATGGGAAACTTTAACAATTTTGTAATTTTCACATAAGTTAGCATATCAAATTAGTAAAAAAAGGAAGTTAAACATTTTACTTGACTTGATATTAATTATGACTACTGACTATGTATTTTCATTAAGAATATGTCACAAGTAAAGGTACTTTTTCCCTCCCCTCACGTCCATTAAGTACTGTCTTTTATGGTTAAATGTTTCCTGACAATTGGGAAGAGAAGATTAAATTCATCATGTCATATGGCTCCAGACAGTCTTTGGCACTGTTTGTAGAGGGGGACTTGAACTTGGCCCAAACCCTTCACATAACAAGCCAATTTCCTCACTTCAGATACAAAGCAGAGCACAAACTAACATATAAGCAGCACAGGCAACCAGGAACTTTGGATTCAGCTGAGCTAACATCTGGGCTTAATTGAGTTTAATTACAAATAAATTCTACCTGTTTAGTACTAAGAATATATTTTGTACATTAATGAGTATAGAAAGCAGGGGAAAAAAGTTCTCCATCATATTAGGTAAAGTCTAAAAACATACTTTTTGTTTTAGATATGCTCAGGAGGTCATGCAAATCAAAACCTTTTCAAAGAATATGACAGGAGAGGAATGCAATATGCAGGCATATGGAAATTGCAAAAGGGCATCCCATCTTCAGCTGTGTTTCAGATGTATTATACCTTACTGGATTTAAATTTTTAAGGAATAGCAACATAATATACATTCAGCTTCCACAGAAAACTAAATAACTGTAAAAAGTAACATATATACACCTTTTACCTTGCAAAAGAGAAGCTATGAAGGCAGTTGCTACGCTGCTAGAACACAGAAGGACTGAATGATCAAAGCGATATTTGCCTTCTGGAATCCAGCCCAATATAACTGCTGCCACTGCTGCCAGAAAACCAACTACTGTTGCCTGAACCTGGAAACGAAGAAGGTGGTGAGCAATTCTTAAAGTAATTGATAGACTTAAGAGGACTACAGAATCATTTTCCGATATTCTTTCCTTCTATCTACATTTATTTGCAGGGTGTAAAGGGAGCATGCTCATCCATTTCGTAGAGATGATGATAACCTTGGATGATCAAGAAGAAAAATCTTATGCCAGCAGAAAAGGCTTTACCAGCATTTCAGAGACTCAAGAATAACAAAAGTAAAATCAGGGAAAAGAGCCGAGGATTTACCAGAAGCCAATGCCTGAAGAGGCTTCTAAGCCACTTAAAACAGTGAAGTCACAGCATAAACATTTCACTTATATTTTGAGCATGTTGTATTACATGAACATGAAATAGTTCTTAATCTTAAGAAATAGTTGCTTTGGAGAACAAGCACTCCTTTCTTCAAATGACCCAGCTATTTAAAATATTGTTTATTATCCAAAAGCTCTATCACATACTTCCTTTAAACATTGCATCCAATGCAAACACAGTACTGAAAACATTTGAGAGGACAAATTTAAAAGGTTTTGCCAAATCTGAAATTTTTCTCTAATCATCCTCAGATCTTCTCTCATAAAAATTAAAAAGGAGATACCCTTGGTACAGTCACAAAGAATACTTTACCCCTTCTTCTGATAAATATAAGCTCATATTGTTTCAGAGAAGAACTACACTGTTCAAAAAAAATCATGATGCAAACATTGTATGTTAAGTATGAGCTAGTGTAGTAAGGCTAGTTTCCCATTAACATTGTCCATCTCCATACTTACCAATGTTTGTGATGGGCTTTTTCAATAACTTCACTCACTTACAAGAGTTAATCAAATAAATCCATTATATTTACCTGTTTTAAGGCCAAGTTGCCAATTATTAGGTTCCATTTCTCAATGGGAGAATCCATTTTTCCAATATTTACCTGTCAAAATTATAAAAGGATTTCAGATATTTGAGTTTAAAATTGTATTACTTTAAAATGCACTAACAAGGTAGAAACCCACAAATAATTCAACTCATACAAAAAAAAGAGACATTCTGAAAGCAAGTTAAAACCAAGCTACACTTTCTTCAAATCAAGCATTGCTGTTGATTTTAAATTGTACTTACAGTCCAAAAGTAGCTAAACTTGATGGAGTTTTACATAGTAACTTGTTTAACATCAGCTTACCCTGCAAGATATACTAGCCACCTTATATTCCAGGAATGTCCAAGCACCACCAGTGATTAGATCAGTGGCTGGAAGGGAAACTTATCAGTGTTCAGTCACTTTAGACTGAACTTTTTTCTATGGTCCTTAAATTCTACCGGCCAATAGAAAAACGTGTAGAAACATAGGTGCATGGACACACACGCTCTCATGCAAGTGTGTTAATTGACTGCAGTGAAACTACCTGCATAGAGAAACTGCAAGTGCTTATGGAAAATCAGAAACCATGTCTAATACTGTTTAGAATTCTAACTTTTCATTTATACAATACAGCTACCGACTTATGATGCTGTAAATTATGTAAGTCCAGTCCTAAGGCAGTAGCTGGCAAGATAGCTAATAAATTATTCTTAGAAATGGAGAAGTACATACATGCTCTTTTATAACGTATTTCCTACTTCTACTTATTTTTTTGAGTTAGAGGACAAGATCTGAAGAACAGTACATACACTGCAGTATGACTATGTTTAAAAAAACTTCTTTTTTGAGATAACTGAACAATTTTTTACATGTTGAGCATAAATTTTAGCATTGTTTCCTATAGAATACTAATTTATAAGATACCATACTTCTCAAAACACAGAAAGCCTTAGTGCATATATTTTCATCTTTTGATAATTTCTTTTCAGTTGGTTTTACTTCCATTTCTTTTCTACTTTGTTCCATTTTGTGGTAGTAGTGACTGGTGTGGTGGTGCATTTCTTTCTGCCTCTGTGGGCTGATCTACGAAGTTGGGAAGTCTCACTAGGCTTTAGCATAAGTGTAATGAGTTGGGCAGTTAAGTGTCCCTTGACCGTACCAAGAAGTCTCACAGGGCTAAGACAGGGAATCATGTGGACTGTCTCAAGGACTCCTGCTGCCCATCCAAAACAAAAAAAATGAAAGTAGAGGTAATTTATTCTCTCCTGACAACCTTGAGACATCCCAGTCCTCCCCTCACAACCTTGGAGTATCCCGTATCTGAATCTTAAGTCATTCTCTGACAGCCCTGGAGTCTTCCTTATCTGAATTGTAATTCATGTGAAATGGTACCAGGGCAGCTGGAATCCCAGTAAGTTGTTAATGACTAAAGCTAATCATCTCCCGAACCTATAAACAGCACTACTAAGTGAGACCCTTTGAGCTCTCCTGGACCACAGTGGGCTGCGACCAGCATCTCCCTCAGAGTAGGATGCCTCTCAGAGCTCGCTAACTTTCCTGTTTGCAAAGATTGGAGGTCTGTCGCCAAAAGCCAACAAGACTTGGGCTGATACTCTCCAATCCTTGAGACTCAACCCTTCGCCCATTGAGAAAGAGATGCCAAAGCATTCGACGTGAATATTTTCACTGAACTCAAGGGGAATTTTTAACAGGTATACCTCTTCTACTTGCTTATATGTATATGTCTCAGTGCCTTTATGCACGTGTGTGTGTACTAACCTGAATATTCTATAGCAAGAATATTACAAGTTATTGCTTTTCAAATCTATACTCAAATTACTGTTGGGAACTTTATTCAACTGTGAATGAATCTCAGGCTGTTATTATACTCATAATCCCTTTAGATATAAACTGTTGACCAAGTCTGTGACTAAGAGTTGATCCAGCTGCACCTAGACTCCAAAAGGAGTTTAGAAAGCAAGGGGGTCTTCTCTGAACCTCGTGACTCAACGGGAGGGTCTCCCTTACCCTTTTACAATCCCGATCTCTGTACGGATCATGAGAAATCAATTCTAACTTGATTTTTCTTTGTATATTCCTCTTTTACCCTATTGCATTTTCCTTCTCTGTATATCTAATTATAGTCTGATTCTAACTTAATTTTCTGTGTACATTTCATCCATGTATTAGAGTGAGCCTTGCCTTTGAATTCTGTGAAGTTGCACTTTTATATAAATTTCTATTAAATCATTTTTCTTTTGCTAACACTGTTGGAAGTGATTCTTTAAGTGGTCCAAACCACTCCCTTTCACAACAACTGGCAAGGAACAAAGTATTAAAAGAAATGCTAACTTAAAAACTTAGAAATATAGTAAGATACTTTACGTCAATCTACACTATAAATATATTACAGTGTTCAAAGTACAGTCAAAGCTCTGCAAATACATGCATTAAGTTTCAATATTACAGCAATATTTAAGGAAGTGGAGATAAGAATCTCCTTTGCATCCTTCTTAATTATATATGCTAAATGAACGAAATGGCAGGCTATGGAGAGCTTCACTCTTTTTCTCCTTTGAAGAAGTTTTGGAAAAGTGTCCAAAAAAATCCCCGTTGAAACAGTAATCTTACAAAATGCTTAACCCAGCCTAAAAGTGGGCAGCTTCCCAATGGCATAGTTCTTCTCTCCCCCACTATCAGCTACACGTTCACGTTTTCTTTCTTGAACAAATTCTACTAACTCCATGAGTGAGTTCATGGCAACACAAATTTGCTTGCTGGTTTGATGGAAAATGCTTTTTTTCAGGGAGCAAAAAGGGGTTATCTTCTACAAAATGATCTGATCCATCAGATGCAACCATGTAACCACATACAAATGCTCTAGAGTTTGGAAAGGGGAAAAAGAGCAGGACCACCCCTTTCAGCTGCAGATTTGCATAAAGTAAGATAAAGTTTATTGTGACACTGTGGACTAGATGGATGTAAATAAAAGGTTTGTGAAGTCATATTGCTAATGCCTAACCCTGATAACACACGTTCAAAACAAGAGTCTGCATAAATTTACAGGGATGACTGGATGAGTGGCATTTTGGTGTTGGTTTTTTTGTTTTGTTTTATTTTTTTTTACTGCCTCTTAAAAAACAGAAAAAGAATAGGGAGAAAAGGCAACAGTGTGAACTGAGACAATGAGAGTGACCCAAACTACAGAACAAAGCTGAAGAATACAAAACACAGAATATAAATATTGGGCTTGAATGGGCAGTTGATGTAAGTATAGCTCACACAGTTACACCAGCACAGTAGTGGGCAGAGGGAGAAGGGCTTACGTCAACACTAACACCAAAGAGAAGAACAAGCTATGCCCTGAAGTAGATTAAAAATACAGTCTTGAGACAGATTTAGTGAAACGACTGATTCTAAAGTGGATGGGAAATGGTGAGTGACCAGTAAGAAGCAGCTAAAGTAGGAATTTGGGCAACAAGTTGAATGAAGGTGGTCAGACAACACTTGAAACCAGATGTATTGTGGATAACAGAAACTTGGTAACAAGACATTACTTTCTGGATGACTACATAACTACAAAGAAATAAAGATAATTAGTTTACAGTCCCAAAGAGTATAGAAGTCTACAAATTCAGATGCAATTATAAGCTAACTAAGCAAGGGTATGAATTAGCTCCAATGCTGAACTCATGTTAGAAATTTCCTCGTCAAAAGGTAAAGCTATTCACACGGGCACAGTCTTGCATTTACTGTAAAGACAGTATCTGGTGGGGAGCCAGCTAGTGAAAATTTAGGTCAGAGAAGGGAAGATTAATCATACAACTGCCTCCAAATAACTGTTTAGATATGCTCTGAATTAATACACTCTTTCTGTTTTCACCTAGGATGAGGATGACAGGACCAAAGACTGGATAGTTAAAGAGAGTAGGGGTCAATGAAATCAATGTGAAGAATGCAAAGGTCAGAATAACCTCTTTCATAGAGGTCTGAGAACTGGCACATAAATTGCAGGTCTAGCAGTAAGCTTTTTGATTAAACTCTCCAGTAAACAATGATACAATATGACACAGCACCTGTTTTTAAAACCTGGGGGAAGCAAAGCAATCAAGGCAACTGTCCTGGAGTTCAAATTCATAATCTGGCAACTAAGCCCAAGCTGTCACCTGTAAGAAGTTACAGGTAACATATAACAGGTTTCCACAGTTTTCAGTTGTTTTTTTGTTTTTTAACTAACGATCAGAAATATTACAGAGTTCCTGTGTATTTGTTTGTCTTTGCAGTATCACTAGGGGGAATGTGGCTGGCTATCCACCAGCTCGCAGACCTGTGCCCATTGCAACTGGTGTTGAGTGTGAAAAAAGACACATAAGAGAAAGTTGGAAGGTTCTTTGCAAGATAAAAGCCTTTTTTTTTTCCCCTGTTTTTGACATATAAAAACTAAATATAATCTTGTTAGCATTATCTTGATAATGAATGATCTATACTATTCTTATTTTGTACAGTATCGGTCTCTTAAACCTCCACTGTGCTGTGCACATGCACATACACACACACACTCTACAACATTTACTGATGGGCTCTTCACCAGCTAGAACAAATCAGAGCCACCACCGGCAAAAGTGAGAACATTCACTGAATCATGACAAGCCTCTACCTCCTCCCTGTGAAGGATGTCTAATGAACTTACAATATGACTAAGGAAGTGCTGGAAAGTATTTCAATCACCTGTGTAACTTTGGCCAGGGTCTGTCATGATTCTTGAAGAAAACAGGTCATACAAGGAAATTAGAGGTATTAGAAAACAAACAAACAAATGACAAAAAGAATCCCACAAGTCTGTTGATGCAAAGCTGGGAAGTAGCTTGGTGCCAGTGGTGCTGTGACTGTGACTTCAGGCAATGCCAAAGAAATTGGAACTCCCATACACCATACAGCACTGTCTGAAGGAATGTACACTTCACTGACCTCTTAGCCAGCTAATTAACCTTCATGGTAGAAGGATGCGAACAGAGCTGGCTAACCTGATTTGGCCAAGACGGACATATGACAATTTCTGCTACTGGGGTGAAAGGAAGCCTTCATGGCATGCTTGAGTAAAAACCTCTGAAGCATCAGCTGATTTATGTCTTGGTGAGACTTAATGACAGTGGTAAGTGGCCCTGGTAACACTACTCAAACTAAACCCTCTCAGAATGGACTGTTTGAGTCTTGGTAGGAGCTTGGGCTTCAAATGCCCAAACTGCCTCTGAAAAATCACGTTCAAGACATCTACAGATCATGTTATCACACAGTTACTGGGATACTCTTAAGAATGCCATTTTGGGCTGAAGGGAAGTGGCCTGAACCTCATGATGTCAACTGTAGTTAACCACTGAACATGCAGCCAGTGTTGCAGAAACTCCAGTATCCTTTATCTGTGTGTGTGAGAGGAGGATCAGCTCCTTGACCTTTGGTAACTGTTGATGGATAATAAGAACCAAGGTCAGGATTCCCAGTGTAGAAAAAGGGTGTGCATGACCCTCTTCCAAATGTCCCCTGAGAGCTGCAAGGTTTACAAATGAGATGGCATTAGTGAGGATGGGGAAATCAGCCATTGATTAGCCCAGAGGAGAAGTTCTGGAGTCATGATCTGGCAAAGGTCATAAGCTCAATTGAGACAAAGAATTAAAGATCCCATTAACTGAAGCAGAAGTGATAGAGCTGATTCTGACCCTCTTTTTTTAAGCCTTCAGTAGGGCACTGGTAGATCTTGGACTTGGTATACATTTCACTATGCAATACAAGCACTTTCAATCCTCAGGCCACAACCTGGACCAGTCAGGAATATATTAAGCAACAGGTCAACATAAAAAAAAAAAATTAAGGCAAAAGACAGAAGTATTCATACCTGACAGTAAAGGCGGTAAGGTTTAAACACAAAATATTCTTAAGAAACAGTAAGAATACTCAGAAAAGTAAGAGCATTAAAATCAAACAGAAAACAAGACTGAATAGCTAAGGCTGCCATTGATAAAGATACAGCACAACATGTCAATTCTTACATATGAAAGAATGCATATGGGGCAAAAGTAATCAATTTCTATAATGAGCATGACACAAGCAAACCTTCATAGGACTGCTAAGGCTATGTCCATCACAGTGTGCATTTGGGCAATAACTCAATATAACGTGGCAGTGACATTTATTAATGACAGAAAACTGGGAGACCTTGTCAATACAAAGCATTGTAATATCATACAAAAACTGAATGACCTTGAGGATTACAGCAACGAAAACAGATGAAATTCAACAGTAGAAATGCAAGGTCATGCACTTATGGACTAATAATATTTCTGCCAGAAGATGGGAGTGACAGCTGGAAATAACACAGGAGGAGAAATACTGGGATGCAGTCATTGATCACAAAGTGACTGTGAGGTCTAAATCTGACGCTGCTAGGCAAATAAGTACATATAAACCTACAAAGTTTCAAGAGCAATTTCTCGAGAGAAATAGGGAAGTGCTACCCTACAAAGCCATAGTAAGGTCTCATGTGGAGTTACATACACCTTTTATATACACCTTTGACCAAACATTTTCTTGAAAGATTCATTCAAGCAGGAACAGGCAGAGAGTGGGGGCCTTGCTGGAGAACGGAAAAATTATCTTACAAAGGAGAAACACTGCATTAGGCAGTGTCTTACAGAGATACCCAGTTCAGGTACCAGAAATAGTTTAGCCACATTATTAAAACATTTTATTCACTATAGTTATTCACACACACACAGAAAAGATAGATGGTAAGGGAAAAGATAGATGGAACATCCCCTGAGATGTAGAAAAGAACTATGACAAGTATGTAAGAAAGAAGACATAGAAAAAAACCTAGTTATGCTGTGTAAGAGTGTTGCCACACACAAAAAATAAGCAGACCCCAAAAAACCACCACAACAAAAAAGGAATAAAATTATTCAGCCAGAAAGCCACAAAAGAGTTTCTTACAGTTTGATCAACAGGGATCTGGAGTAGCAGCGTTAGCAATGCTTTATTTCAGTGCCACACAAGTGGCCTTTAGAAAAATGTGTCCAAAACTTACACATTTTGTTAGTCTATTTCAACCCCCCTCAAGGCCAAAGAGATCTGTCAACTTTACAGAATACACATATAAATCTCAAAAATCTACTGTATCTGTTTTGAATGATGACTCAGAAGAGACAAAAGAAGTAAAATTTTGACATGTGGAGATCAGAAGAGGGTTGCCTTTTTAAGTTTGCTAATTTAATAACAGATTTAAAGAGCCCCCATAACAGCCAGATATGGCCATAAACGTAAAACACTTGTGTTCCAAAGATTTGTTTTCCTTTTGAAATATTTACAAAACATATCTGAAGAGCAAAGGGGAAGAGAAAGTTACTTACAGCAGTTGACAGCCGGGATGCCAAGGTCATTTCCAAATTTCCTTTGAGACCAAGAAGTGCAGGAACCAAGATAAAAACTTCAGTAACATTCTTGAACACATCCCAGTGCTATATAAAGGATACAGTAGGAAACATACAACTGAAAAATTGTCTTTAGACCATCTGCAAAGTACTTAAAAAATTCTGTAACTTGTAACTTAATCCTCTAAAAAAAAAAAAAATCAATCTTTTTATATTAGACCTAAAAGTCTAAAGCCAGAACTGTTATCTATGTAGATAAAATAGATTTATGACTGCATATTACTACTTCAAAGATGAGAATACTGAAAGTAAGAGATACAAAACTTGGCCTTAAAACAAACCTAGTTAAAAAAAGATGTCATTAATCTGAAGTCTTTTTTTTTCATGACTTTGAAATAGTACCAGGTACTATGACTGCTCTTGAATTCTGCTCTTAATTTACAATAATATTTTCATCTTTTCCCTTCCAGCTGTGTAGAAACCTCACATAAAACCAGCAAGGAATTAATCATCAAATGAACAGAGCCGGTAAGTGAAAAAAGCTTATCTTTATTCTTTCACCTCTACTTAGAAGAGTACAGTTTTCCAAAACCCAGATTTTATAAAGCAAACTCTCCCATAATTTTTTGTGCACTGAGTTCTCAGCACTGAAATGCTGTGCTACTTTGTATGTCTATCAATCCATGTATTTAATTTGTAATCATTTACCAACTTTAACTAAACTAACAAAACTGTAAATTGTCTTTCTATTCTGGGATTTGCAATCATTCAAATTATTATTTATTTTAATTAAAATAAAAGGATTCAATTCTCAAATGTAAACAAGATCCAAGAATTACCTATATGTGAAGTTACATGAGTATTTACTAGGGGGAAAGAATAGCCATGAACTGGTTTGTAAAAAACAAGCTTGGAATGCTTGTTGTGTTCAAATTTTCATTTTTAAAACATATCCTGTCACATTTCAAAATTCTGCTTTACTGACATCACAGTTTAATGCTTAGTTTAAGGTGAAAAAAAGATAGTACTGACAGTAGCTATTTATTTTTGCCTTTGTGCTACATCTCTCTCATTCATGGTGAGCTGGACCAGGAAACCAATAAGGATTAAAAGTAATATAGAAGGAAAAATCAAGATATATCTCAGTCCAACCCCCAAACCAGCTATACAAACACATTCCCTTAATGGAAGGAAGACAAGGTGAAACCTTGTCCTAAAAATGTTCCATGTCAGTAGGGTCTTAGTGATATAATACTCCAAAACAGGTTTTGAAAATATTATTAAACTTCAGTCTTAAAATTGAAAGAAAGTTCTATTTTATCTCAGCCCTGAATAACTATCATCAGTTAACTCTGCTACCACATACCAAGATAATCTGGCTTCTCTGGACCTACTACAATTATATTTCAAGGGGCACATGACTTTGCAGCCCTCTTCAGACCACCAATGTTTGTAATTCCAAGTGTTTGGTATACCTAATTTTATATTTTAAAAGTCACTTACATACACCTGAATATTCAAAAAAGCTCTAAATCACTTCGTATAAACTTCATATAACATATGAATGTAATGCATATTTTCATATACCATATGCATTATCACGGACCAAATCTACATAGTATTTCAGAAATTGCATAGACTTGAAGCACACAAGGAGATGAGATAATGCAATACATACTTCTAATCTTTTTAAACACCTATGTATCGTGGCATCACGGTTAATTACAACTCCCACTTGACTATGTATACATTTATTAGTGTCAACAGAATTTTGAACCCTTACTATATTTCTGTCCTTAGTTAAAGCAGAAGGTAACAGTTTTATTCACCAGCTCACTGTGGCTAAGCGACAACACTTACCAAGACTTGAATGACTCCAAATTAAATATTGGAACTGCTTAAGACGAGGTTTGGGGAAAGGGAGTTCATAGCAGCAGGACCATACACAGGCCTAATTATTCCCCAACATTGTAAACATCTACAATATCACACATCACAATTATAAACCTCACAGACTACCTGTTAAAAAAAAAATCTTTCAAAGCAAATACCAACCTGTACAATATCCAAAACCATGCCAGCAGAAACAGTTCCAAATCCTGCTAGCAAAAAAGGTACGAGTATCTGTAATGCCATAATACTACTAGATTCTTTGGGTTGTTTTCTACTTCCTTCCACAATGATATCTTCATTACTGTCACTGGATAGATTGTCTTCCTGCAACATAGCATCTGTTTCTGAAGTGTCCATTCCATCACAGTAATTATAACTGGTAAAATTATCGTATTTAGGGCTACAGCTAGATGGGCTGTGTCCATTACTACCATGAAAACCCGGTTCTGAGAAGTGATGGTACTCTGTGTGTTGTTCAGACCTAACATTAAAATTGTGTCCTGCTGGTTGTAATCCATCTTGCCAGACACCATTCACTTTTTTGTGTCTTTCATCCTGGTTTATTTGGTAAACAACAGGAACCATACTCAAAAGCAGTCCCAAAAATTTATCAGACTGAATTGTATTAAGATTTATGGTCCAGTTTACAAAACCTTCTCTGTCATGAACTTTACTACTTGTTTTGGAGACGGTAGATCTGCCTTTACAGTTAGTCATAGTGCTACGGAAGTACAGGTTGAAAAGCACTTTGTTCTTCAGATGTCAGCAAAGAAATCTTGTAGATTAGTCATTGAGTGCCACCCTTGATTTTAAAACAGATAAGCCAAAATGATCCTTTTTTGCATGCAAAAATGTTTTTTCATTGATCTCAGATCTTCAACAATTCCATAAGCAAGACTGGATCTGCAAAAAAGTAAAAAGCATATATTCAAGATCTAAAATATTTTAACTCTACAGAAAACACAAGATACTGGTTTAAATTTACAGATCACCAAGTATCTTTCCAAAGCAAGTATTTGTAGCAATGTCAATCTCCTCCGACATTTAACTGCCTAAGATGAAAGAAATCAGAAGGTAAAAAGGGAAAGTTGGTGGGTGAGGAAGTTTCACAAACCAGTGTACTTCTCAGTGAAAGAAAGTGACAGCAATGTGGACTGTAAGTGAATTGGTGAGGGCCTAGATTTTGCCTTCTGGAAGCCCAGGAAGTCAAAGTCTTCAGGCAGGTACTCTGTGTAGACCTAGACTTTCAGTGCCCTTGAAGGCAGCAGGTCCCCAGGGAAAAGTATATCTGCAAGGTGCAAGGGTATGGACAAATAGAACCCACGTGATGCACTGCAGGGCCACTGTTGTTCCTCCAACTCTATGCTAATGGCAAGGAGCCCAGAAAAAATAAGGAAAAATCCCCCAACTTTCAAAATGTTATCAGAGGCGGTAAGCCTAAAGCAATATTCTGGGTGGCAAAGGCCTTATGTGTTGACAGTCCCTGCCCTCCATCCCCATAAAAAGGTGGCAAGCCAATATATGTAAAATTCAAAAGCACGCTAATTTAAAATCATAATAAGTGATTTTTCTCTGAAGCAAACATACAAATTATGTTAAATATAAAGAGCTACTATATACATAATAAAACTGGACATTTTTTCATAAAATACTACAATATCAAGGAACTACAACAGTACTGAAATTCAGACCAATTAGTCTAAAATAGTTTAAATTAGTCTAATATAAAAATAAACCTACAGTACTGGATTCATAAATATGGCATATTAAAATTTAATTAAAACTAGAAAAAAGGTTAAGAGGATAATTAAAACAAAGGTATTAAAAATCTTATTTTAATTTAATTTTGCATGAGGCGTAGGTTGCAGATATTTCCTGAAAGATAGGTTATTCTAACGTCTAGTAACCAGTAAAATATAATTATTTGATCAATATTAACACTAGATGTGGTCAATTTGTTTTGCTTTCTGCAAATCATGCAAATACAGTCTTTTACCTTCTATGTTTAATGTGATCTAATGTGCATTTGTTTCTACCTTGAAATTTCCATCATGATAGAAAACTAAACAATGATATATTGGCAGTCTCAAGTCATTTGGTATTTTCTCCACCAGAAGCCACTTTACCTTCCTCTTCTTCAATTTTCATTTTGTGATAATAGTTATGCTAATTTACTAAAAGAACAGTCTTAATTTCACTTGGAGCCTTGTTGACTTTGGTATTTATTACTAGACTCCAAATGATTGGCATAAACAAAGCAACAAAGGTCAGGCAGACTACACCGGCATGATGTGGGATAACACAACTCCACAAGCTCAAGACACTGTATCTATGCAAAGCTGTGAAAACATATTTTTACAGACTGCAGGAATTAAAAATAGTTTAGGGTTGGAGGATTTTTAATCTATGTTTCCTAAGAAAATTGAGCTCCTAAGATCATACCGTTAATGTTATGATCCCTATACTTTCCCTCCCTCCATTTCAATGTTTTTAAGTCATCCAGTATTTCTGGAGCAATCAGAGAGTAGAGATGTCAAAGCTTTTAATAACTAACAGCCTGATAAGAAATCCAAATTTGTGCCCTTGCTGTAAGGCATCTTCAAACATTTGTTACGATAATTCACTCATATATGGCCACAGCAAATCAACTTCAAAAGTCCAGCTGCTCACAGAATTACTCGTTTTGGGTTTTTTGAGTGAAGAGATGACTCAGAAGCAACATGAAGATTTTTCCCTCTACCAATTGCTTTATCCAAGGGAGCTCTGACCAAGAAATGCGTATTTAAAAAATGACAATGGAGTTTCTTGCTTGATATAGAAAGAAGTCAAGTTTTGCAAGAAAAAGCAATCTTTTTTCCACAAGACTGACAGAGGAATTTAAGTAACCAAGGTTCCTGCAACAGCTTTTGCTGCTCTGTAGAAGATTGTGCTACGTTGAACCTTTTAGTATAAGTGCATAAAAACTCCTAGGCCTCAGTTCTGGTTTTCCACACACTTCAATTAAGAATAACAAAACAACTTTTGCTGCTGTCCCAGAGGAGCTCTAACCACAGGCCAAAATGGTGCTCTGTTAAGTGCTCCAGAAGGAACAAAAAGAGGCAATTTTGTTTCTTCCTGGCCCAAAGCTGGCATTATCTATGTAAAAGAAAAGAAATGGTGCATAAGAAAAGACAATCAGAAGCAGATGTATCATTAAACTATCAACCTAACTATTATCAACTTCTAATGACAACAGCAAAGAGCTTTATAGCAGGATTAAGAGGAATACAAGACAAGAGAAGTTCATGGAAGTTAAGGAAAATTAAAATTTCAGGAAGGGTATAGTCTAGGGTGCTGAAGGTTGCCTACTGATTAATGACAATGGGAAGTGGCACACTACTTAGGAAGCTTGCAGAGGGAAAAGCTTTGCATCACTTCAGCCAGCTGAGTTTCAGCTTGTCACAAGAAACATCTACATTAGAGAAACTTTATGACAGAATTCAAGAATGGGATGTAGAATTAAGAGGTAAAAGTGTCCATGATGAAAGACATGTACTGAGACCCACAGCAAACTCACTGGTTTTTTTGAGGGGTCGTGGTATTTTACTTTTTTTTTTAGGAGAGGGGGGGAGTAACAAAGGAAGGATTTTATTTCACTCACAGGGAAATACATTGAGAAAATTTCCCAATAGCTTTAACAAGGCAGAGTCTGGCTCTCTCTGTGGTTTCTCCAATATGTCCTCCAGTCACATCACCAGAGTGCTAGACCAGTGAGTCATGGAAATTATTCATTGGTCTGGAACCCTGGCCAAAAATATTTGGGTTAATTATCCATATCTTTCTAACATATGGATTTTTCTCCTTTTAAGTTTTTACTTTTTTTTTTTCTTCTTTAAAAGAAACAAATCTTTTGGGAAGATTGTGGTTTCATTTAATATGAGAAAGTGTTAACAAATAGAAATGGCACTTAAAATAAAGAGTAACAGAAAAATGATTCAGTCATGTAGCAAGTTACAAAGGGAGGAAGAGGCTGGCATGGACAGCTAACAATTGAAATAGTACAAAGCAGTTTGGATGACAGTCATTTATGTTTTTTATACCAAAAAGACTTGGAATGACAAAAAGTGAGCTAATGATAAATGCTGAAAAATGAGAATTTAAGAAGAGTAATTACTTGCTCAGAGCATACAGAGAGGAGATAACTATGAAGCCTTCTGAATGTAACTATTCATTTCTGAAAACCTGTTCCAACAAAGATAATTCTCCAAATGTCATCTGATGCAATAATTTTATCCTGAGTTACAGGATGCTAATATTGCTGTACTTCTTTTTTTTCGGGAGGGTGGGGGGGTGGGTTGTACCTGCAAAATGCAGCAAGCCATCTAAGGAACAGTATGATCTCAGGGACAAGAACTTCCTAAGAAGCTTTATCATTGACAAGAACAATGCCAATTTTATAGTGTTGTCTAGAAAATATATGGTCAGCTAAAGAAGCAAGTTCTACTCGAGTAACTCATATGAAGAAAAGGAGGTAAAAATCTCCAAAACCCCATGTCCAGTTTCTGTAGGAAGAGGAGACAAGTGAATCTGGTTTCTTGCCATATAATCAGGAAGTTACAGAGAAAGTTGAAGGACTGAAAAAAAAGAAAAGAGAGACACAAAGATCCTTTGAGAAGCCAGGAAGCAGACTCAAATTTATCATACCTGGCATGCTATAAATGAAATGAAAGGACACCTTGTCTTTGTCCCTACAAGCAAAATAATGAGCTATGCCTAGACTATGAATATAATGATTTCCACTTCTTTATTATCTCCTAAGTACCTATGTTTAATAGTTTCTTCTTTTCCTTCATAAATTTCATACCACATAACAATTACTGTGTATTATTCACCTCTCTCAGTCCCACAAACATACATAAACACAAACATACATAAACAAATAGCCCTGCAAACATAAACAAATAGGAAATACAGCCATACTCTGCTGTTTGCTGAAGACATGCTCCTGACAAGTGAGACACTTAGCAATCCAACAGATAAAAAAAAACGTTTTACCCAGAAGGCTTAATACAATTGATGCATACAGCAATTTAAAAAATACACATTGACACAGTATATACGATTTGTAAAATGGACAAGCAGAAGCAGATGTTGTGGAAAATGGACAGGACTATGAGCTGGAAGAGATGCTGACTTTTGGAAATGGATAGCTGCTTTAGAAAAATCTCAGATACTTCAGCTATGAAACTGAACACCTGATCATTATCACATTTTTCCATCCTTCACCTTTGATTGGCTTGATTGGTCTTGATTCATCTGAGAAAGATGAAGATGGCAAAGAAAATGTAACTGTTCAGGAAGAGGCACCAAGAACGCTCTTCATTAGTACCCAAACAAATTGCCAACATTGCTTCAGACACACCCATGATTCAGTTCTCAAGAGCATGGGAAAGAGATGCTTCTATACTTTCCCAGGGTTTAAAGAACATCTAGCGCTAGCAGGATTAAGGGACCAGATTCTACAGCTAGATTTGATCATATAGTGATTAGACTGCTGATAATTTATTTAAGGCATGAAAACAATTAGCAATTAGATCACCATGCTTTTTTTAAGAAAAAAGGGGAAGAGGGAAGATTGGTGAATCATCAAGCATGAAACTTTTGTAGAGTCAACATTATGACAGGCTAAAACAAATATTTGTCAAAGTCCAGGTCTAGGAAAACTAATTTTCTGATTTCTTTCAGAGTGTGGCTAACAAAACCAAAAGATAACACCTATCGAAATAATACTGAGGGCTTTCACAGGATCCAAAGCTAATCACACCACAGTCAAACCCAATTTCTCCTAGAAGCTGCAAACGTTTTTTTTACAGGTAATCTTTTAAAGCAATAATAATCTCTACGTTGCATTTCTAGGCAGTCCACAAGAAAATACAATAGCTTAAACATGCCTGTCTGAAAAACACTCTCAGTACAAGAATAAGACTTGGAAAGGGAGTCAGGAAAGTAATATGAAACATCAATGAAATACTGAGCTTTAATATTTTGCCATAATAAGCAAAGATGAAGCTGGATTATTTTCTGGCTTCAAAGACTCTTTTTCTGTCTTCAAAGATGAAGCCAGACTCTTTTCAATGAAAGGATGAGAGGTAGGGGGCACAAATTGAAACACAGGAAATTCCATTTAAACAGAAGAGAAAGCTTTTTTTACCATGAGGGTGGTTGAACACTGGTCCAAACAGGTTATGGAGGCTCCATCCTTGGCAATACCTGAAACCCAACTGAACATGGCCCTAAGCAACCTGCTCTACTTGACCCTAGACTGAGCAGAGGTGGCTGAATAGAAAATTTCCTGAGATTCCTTCCTACCTCAACAATTCTGAGATTCTGTAAAGTTTGAAATTTGAGGGTTTGGGGGTCTTCTTTAAGTTCAGAATAAGTTTACACAGGTGATACAGGAATTTGCATGGCCTCCTCCACTATTGAGTCCTGTACACATACAAGTTCCCAGTATCACACTGACATCCTTATCACAGCTGTGGCTAATCATTTACATTGCTGTAGTGGACATATCAGTAGACAGTGAAGGCTACATCATATCATCTCAGCATTATAGAGAGTAAACAAACAGACTGTATTATCATTAACCGTTTTGTAGAATCTGGAACCCAAGGTGGTATCCTGGGCTAAGATTATTTATACCAGATACTTAATGCTGAGTACTAAAAACTGGAAAACATGCTGAAAATTAACAAATGTTGCATGCAAGGCAGATATATGGGCATTACATACCACTTCTCAAATATTATGCAGTAAACTGGTTAACATGGTGCTTATTGTATGGCAGTTGTAGGTTAAATCAATAGCAAAAGAAACAAAAGCAAAACTAACGAGGAGGAAAAAACAGATAAAGAACCTCCAGATGCTTTCTTGAATATAAGACACTGAAAGAGCTGCTAGCCTCAGGCTCAGTTTTCAGACAAGTTTGAGACTGCTGCATTCCACTTCCTGAACACGGCAGCTTTCGATTTTGGCCCCAAGGAAAGAAAAAGCACCTGTGGGAAAAAGATTTGGTTTGCCTCTACACTTTCAAGGCAATGCAATTAGAAGAGACCAAAACACAGCCAGAAACAAGGTAGCAAGGCTGTGAAATGTGGTCAGGTTGTAAAATCACCCAAATAGAACACCAACATGAAAAATACCAGGCAAATCACATCCAGCCCATCAAAAGCAGGTGGGAAAGTTTGAAATACAAGAGCTAATGCCATCCTCTAGATGAAGTAACCAACACGTACTTGCCAGGATGAGTCCTAACTGTACTATTTGGGACCCTGATTACAGGTTTCTA
Organism: Haliaeetus albicilla; assembly: GCF_947461875.1. NCBI lineage: Eukaryota > Metazoa > Chordata > Aves > Accipitriformes > Accipitridae > Haliaeetus > Haliaeetus albicilla. Next base: position 5,859,407 of record NC_091501.1, on the reverse strand, counting down.
CTGTCATCACCAAGGAGGGATGAATTGCTTATTAACTCAGGCACTAGGATACAGACTTCACATTGGTTTTTTGTGGATAATATCCTAAGGTATTTGAAAAGAAAATGATACACTGTTATTTTTCCTTCTGAAGTGTCTACCAGTCACACTGCAGTATTTATGGTTCCTGTTTCACAATCTCTTTAAGGGAGTGTATATAGGGAATGCTGCCAAAATAGGTCTTCCCACCTGCTCTCATCTTTTTACCAGCATTACTGAACTGGTAAAGTGAGGATAACTTTGGATGTCTACTAAAGCTTGCTAGGACCCTACCTAGAAAAGATGTTTGAGCAGACTTTTTTCAGGTATTTATGTTTTGTTCCTGACTCTAAGACTAAACTATTATTTAATTTTGTATGTTCCATTTATCAGAGCCCAGCTAATGTAGCGTGGTCTATAACCTAGGACCAAATGTGAGTGAAGAAGACACATCCTGGACAGCGGGGCGGGGATGGGAGGAGACGAAATTATAATATTCGCTGAACTTAAAGAAAGAGACCCAGCTAGAACTTGAGCTTAATTGAGAATTAATGACAAGAGTAGAAAGTAAAGTAGAACAAATCACAAAAAGCTCCTATGTTTTGGCAGAAAAGTACGGAAAGAATAAAAATGTACCATCACATGTTAATTACAACTCTTGTAAACAACAAAAAAAAAAGAGGATGATCGTTGAAGGTTTGGATACAGGTTCCACGCTTGTCTACCAACTGCATCTGCGGTGGCCGATTCTGGCGTATTTTTATGGGCGCAAAGGTGGGAACAGACATGCAGGCACACAGGGATGGAATGAGGGCGGCTGGAAACGTTGTTGGACCTCGCTCACGCACGGGGAAACCAAAGAAAAGGCTCCTTGTCCAGGCTACCTGCAGCGGAGCGTATTTATGCGCACACGACGAAGAAGAGCTCCGAGGATTTGAGGAGCGCAGCGTTCCCGGGCGGCCTTACCGCCCTTCAGCACCCCTTGGGCCGGCCGTAGGACTCCCGGCCGGGCCGGTGAGGAGCCCCGGTGCCGGAGACGGGCGGCTGCGGGTGAAAGGAGGAGCTGTGAGGAGGGGCGGCCGCCTCAGCGCCCGGACGAGGGGGAACCGGGGAGAGCCACACCGCCCACGGCGGGGGGGCCGGCGGCCGGGGCCGGCCCCGCGCCTGGAAGGCGGCCGGGCGGTCCGGTGCTGCCCCGCAGCCCTTTACGGACCCCCCTCCGCCCCCGGCATTGGGGGTGAGGCGCAGCGCTGCCGGAGGAGGCGGGGATGGCAGCGCCGCAGGCCGGGCGGCGCCTGCGGCCGCTCCGCCACGCGTGAGGAAACTTTCCCGCCCGCCGCCTCCCTCGCCCCCGGGGCGGCAGGTCACCCCGGCCCCCCCCCCCCCCCGCCATCATCGCTGGCGCCCACCCGTCGCCTCGGTCGGCGCCTTCCCCTCACCTGGGCGAGGGCGATGCCGGCAGCGGCCCGCCGTCCCGCTCCATCGCTGCGGCGGCGGGCGGGGAGGGAGGGAAGGAGGGAGGGACGAGCCCGGCGGCGGTGACAGCTCCGGAGCTGAGGTGAGCGCCGCCGCCACTGAGCAGGCGCGGAAGAGGCTCGGAGGGCGGGCAGCCCCCGCGATGATGTGGCCCGTGATGCGGAGCAGCCGCCGCCCCGCGCAGCTGAGGGGAGAGAAAACGGGACGGGACGGGGCCGCGGTCCCTCACAGACCGGCCCGGCGCCCCCCGGGACCAGCTCCCGCCGCCGCCGGCTTCCTCTTCCCCGCTGACGCCTTCTCGCCCGCCCTGAGGGGGTCCCTGAGGGGCTCGGTGGCGGCAAGGGGCGAAGCCGGGCCCCCGTCTCCCTCCCTCCCTCTCTCCCTCTCTCCCCCCGCGGGGGCCCGGCCGAGGCTCCGCAGCCCGGGGAGAACCGGCAGGCGGTGGCCATGCCCTTGCTTCCACTCGCAGAAGCTTTCTTGGCGACCTAGCACAGGAGCCACCGAGGCCAGAATGCCGGCTACTAGGGCATTTTTTTGTTCTTTCCTGCCACCTGGCTAAAAATAGCTGCCTCAGGAACGCAGTATTTTACGTATTTGGGTCAGTTGGAATATTCTTGTTCTTGCCCAGCTGGTCTGTATAACCTGCGCGCGACACCGAGTGCTTAAATGTGAGTCTGCGAGTAACTGCCTTGGCATCAGCTGCCTGTGTTAAACTAAATCGGAGTCAAGGCCTTGCTGGGCCCTTTTAATCGATCCTCAAAACTCTTGGATTGAAACACACTTTATAGTAATATGCTAAAATAGTCAAGCCGGCTAAATTTGTGCGTTTATTATCATTACTAGTAGTATTCCTTGGTTGTTGCTCATCACTTCGAAGTAGCGAGGATGCCTTAAGTGGAAGGATAGAAAGAGAAAGAAAAGAGAAGCGGGATTTATCGACGGTGACAGCAGCCAAGTCTACAGCATCTCTTTTCCTTTCTATAGACAGAAAAAAAGATGGCATGGGCAAGTCACCAAGTGTCTGCCATAAACTGGAGCTAGCTGCTGTGGGTGTGTGTGGAAAAGCAGAAACTTAAGCACGGGAGAATGTATTTGCAGCACTGGGGCCAAAACAATCTGCCCTACAATAGCGGAATATAGAGCATCGGCCTGAACTCGGAGTCGGTACTGCATCAGACAAATGAAGCAGCCCAAAGCTCAGAGCCATTAGTTCAGTGGTGAGTGCTGTCTCAAGCCTGAATTTATTGGGAATTTGGGCTACGGATGCTGTTGTCCCCCTACCCTAGTATATCCATGCCTTGTGTGTGTTCACTTGTTAGGCAGCGCTGGGTACATAGTTGGGCCACCTTGCAACTCAGATAAAGATCATGTCTGCCTCTGTTGCCAACGGGTTAGACTATAAACCTGGCGTTTGGAAATAGCACCTGAGGGTGCTATTTCTGGCTTTTCTAATTGCTTGCCTGGTGATCTTGGGCAATTGTTTCATTGCTCCCTATTACAGGTTTCTTGACAGTATTATGCCCTTCCCTCCACTGAAATCACATAATGCCCATGGATTAAATATATTATTTGAGGTTGACACACTGTTATTTCAGGCTGTGTGCAAATTCAGAAAGACTCACTTTTGGGGCCCAAGGCAAAACCCTCAGTCCTCCAGACTTTTCAGTCGTCAAGGCTAGCAATGGGATTTTTCTGGGAAACGGAATTCTGGAGCACAGTTGAGTAGAAAGGTGCAAACCAAGGAGCAAATTCAGAGGAACGCACCTGGCGCTGCAGGTGGCCTGGCAAAGCGGCAGAGGACACTTGTTTGGGCAGGTCTGTCAGGAAAAGAGCAGTGCAGTCTCTTGCTTGAGGTCTTGCAGGTTTGCTTCTTGGTATTTGTTATGTCTAAGATACTGGGATCTGTTTGGTTGGTTGGTTTTTTTTTCTTGTGTTTTTTCTTGCAATGAGGACGTATAAACACCACTTACCTGATTACTACTTTTTCTCATTTTTGGCTTGGACTCCCTGTCTCGTCCCCTATGAACCGTTCAGTTCTCTTTTTACAGTTTTCACAATGTCTAGGTGATAAACAGACAGGGACGGAAACTGCAGAACAAATCTTGAATAACAGGTTGGCCAGCGCGTCAACTGAACTTGACAGCCGTGCAAGTTTCTTTTCCAAACGGTAATTAAAATTCCCCTCAGGGTCTGCAATTTAATGTTAGGTGGGTTTGCCAAATTCTGGCAGCGAAAACGGGCAAGTTTTCAGAGAAGAGCAGCTGCTGGCAGGCGTGCAAGTAGTGTTGCCCGCTTCCAGCTGGGTTTCATGCTCCCGTTTCTCCTCCAAGTGACGGGACAGACTTTTCATGCCAAGTCGTTTCATAAGGATTTAAAAATAGGGATTTTTTTTTTTCTCTCTGTAACGTGAATCGTTTCCCTTCCTGCGTTATTAACCCAGATTTAGAGGCCCGTGCCGGTGAGCCCCTCACCCCGCCGCCGCCTCGGGGCGGCTCTAATTCCTCCCGCCCTCCAGGGGGCGCTGCGCTGCCCCGCGGCGCGGCGCGCTCCCGGCCCGCCCCCACTTCCGGTTCGGTCCGGCGCATGGCGGCGGACGGCGGAGCGGCGGGCCCGGCCGCCTCTCGGGAACTGCTGGTGGTGGGGCGGCGAGGAGGTGAGCGGTCCCCCCGGGGTCGGGGGGTGGGAGCCCCGCGGCCGAGAGGTGCGGAGCCGCTTTCCAAGCTGAGCTGGGTTCCTCCGGCCGCAGGGAGCGGCGCTGCGGGGCTCAGCCCGGCCGCCCCCCCGGGACGGGAGGTTGGGGAGAGGGGGGGTGGGCTCGGCTTGTGGTGAACCTCCGGACTCTGGCCTCGGGGGCTTTTTAGGCCGTCTGGCTGGTAGTCCTCCACTTGTTATGTTATCTCGCGGGGTTTGAAGAGCCACCGTTTTCCCGGGCGTGGCTGGTATAGTTCGAGTAAATACGGGGCGGGGGGGGGGGGGGGGGGGAACACCCAAACAAACCTTAAAGTAGCATCCATAGTTGTAACGATATTCCTGTGAGGAAAAAAAATGTTAAAAAGCAATAAAGCTCCACTTCAGTTAAGGGGGAAGGGCCGATGGCTGTGTTGGCGGCCATAAGAACTGGCTTGTCTAATTAACGGAGATTTTTCCTACTTCGTTTGGATTTTACGATGCTACTCTTGTAAAAATAGTTACTTCAGGTCATGAGCATCCCTTTATTGGTCACCACCGCAGTCACACGCATTAGGGAAGGGATTTCAGTCAGTGTCACTAGCACATGCTAGCTGTTACCTCGCTATGTTTTGCTGGGGGTATTACAGGTAGTTTCTCTGTGTGTTGATAGCTATCACTAAATAAATCTTTGACAAAGACTTTGAAAACAGTGGGAGCCTGTAAGAAGTGACCTGCAGGGTCAGACCAGTGGTCCATATAGCCCAGTAGTCTTTCTTCCAGGAACTGCAATAGCAGATGATAATTACAGAGAACTCATTAGTTTAAGGACTGTGTGCTCCCTGTCCTTGTAATTGCCCAGTGTCTACGGTTGTAGGGTTGGGGATGATGGGGTACATTCCTGCTCAGTCCTTTTAGTACCTGATGATGACTTTGCTGCCCTGAACTGGTCTAATTCTGTGTTGAACCCGCTGATCCGTCTGCTTTCACAGCCTCTCGTGGTAGCAAGCTCTAGCCTTTTGCTACCTACTACATACAGAAATACTGAGACAAGCACCCCAAACAAATATCAAGAAACAGTATTTGCCGGAAAGCAGAGTGGAATTCCTGGAGGCAGAGACAGTTGAATCCTCATGTTTAGTCTTGTGGTAGAAAGGTGGAAAAGTAGCAGCAAGAAGAGAGCCTCACAGTTAAAATGTGACATTTGTGGCTGAGACAGGTAAACATTCAAATACTTTTTTGTTTCCAGGGCTGGAAGAAACTTTGTTGATTAGTTCAAAATGTAGCAGCAAGAAGGCCACAACTTTACAGACAGTTAGGATGCCAAGGAGTAATGGTAAGTAGGTGTTGTGGTTTAACCCCAGCCAGCAACTAAGCACCATGCAGCTGCTCTATCGCTCCCCCTCCTCAACTGGACAGGGGAGAGAAAATATAACAAAAGGCTTGTGGGTCGACATAAGGACAGGGAGAGATCACTCAACCAGTTATTCATCACGGGCAAAACAGACTCGACTTGGGGAAAATTAAATTAATTTATTGCCAATCAAACCAGAGTAGGGTAATGAGAAAACGCAATTCTTAAACCACTTTCCCCCCACCTCTCCCTTCTTCCTGGGCTTAACTTTGCTCCTGATTTTCTCTATCTCCTCCCCCTGCAGCGGCACAGGGGGATGGGGAATGGGGGTTGAGGTCAGTTCATCACACGTTGTCTCTGCCACTCCTTCCTCCTCAGAGGCAGAACTCCTCACACTCTTCCCCTGCTCCAGCGTAGCGTCCCTCCCACGGGAGACAGTCCTCCACAAACTTCTCCAACGTGGGTCCTTCCCACGGGCTGCAGTTCTTCATGAACTGCTGCAGTGTGGATCCCTTCCATGGGCTGCAGTCATTCAGGAGCACACTGCTCCAGTGTGGGTCCCCTGTGGGGTCACAAGTCCTGCCAGCAAACCTGCTCCAGCATGAGCTCCTCTCTCCACAGGGCCACAGGTCCTGCCAGGAGCCTGCTCCAGCGTGTGCTTCCCACGCGGTCACAGCCTCCTTCGGGCACCCACATGCTCCGGCGTGAGGTCCTCCCCAGGCTGCAGGTGAAGATCTGCTCCACCGTGGACCTCCCTGGGCTGCAGGGGGACAGCCTGCCTCACCATGGTCTTCCCCACGGGCTGCAGGGGAATCTCTGCTCCGGTGCCTGGAGCACCTCTTGCCCTCCTTCTGCACTGACCTTGGGGTCTGCAGGGCTGTTTCTCCTACATGTTCTCACTCCTCTCTCCAGCTGCAGTTTTTGTACCCCAGCAACTTTTTTCCCTTCTTAAATCTGTTATCCCAGGGGTGCTACCACTGTCGCTGATGGGCTCGACCTTGGCCAGCGGCGTGTCCGTCTTGGAGCTGGCTGGCATTGGCTCTGTCGGACACAGGGGAAGCTTCTAGCAGCTTCTCACGGAAGCCACCCCTGTAGCCCCCCCCACTACCAAAACCTTGCCACACAGACCCAATACAGTAGGACTTAGTTATTGGAACAGTGTCAAGTAGTAGGTAACATCCATTTCAAAACTTTGGCTTCAGTGCTTTCCTTGGATTAGTAATGGGACAAATTCTTGCGTTCTGTTTTTATGGGTGCTAGGTCCTCCTTTGCTGTTGCATATCACCCACAGGTTAATCATGTAACTGCTGCTTCTGCAAAGCTAGATTTTGCGATGCTAGGCGTGTTACAGCTGTAACTTTTAGGGACTTAGTTCTCCTTGCAGAAATACTCCTGCTGTCTGCATATAGTGAATTCACCAGGTTGTAGCTCTGGTCTTCATTTAGTCAGCTGCTTTCAAATTGATGCAAGTTCTGTAGATCACATTCAGAACTTTATTTTTAATGAGTGTGCTGGCAAAATTAGTAAGCCAGATCATATAACCATTCATTAATAACAAATTAATTTGAATGCATTAAGAAAACTTTTTTCTTTAATCGAGCTATGCTCCTTCTTCCTTTGACTAAGCTACATATAGGTTGCTAACATTGTCTTCTCTGTAACTCTGTGCATAAGAGGACATAGTGTAAAAATTGTTATTCTTTGAAAGTAGTGTATCTTCAGGAGTTTTTCTTTTCATTAAAATATACCGCAGTTCTTTAGTCTCAGATTGTTCTTTTCCACTATAGAGTTGTTGCTTTTTTGCCAATCTGGGCTTCTTATCTTTTCAGAAGTAATCTCTCAGTATAAAATATTTGGTGTATAAAAGCATTTAATTTAAAACAGACTCCTGTCAAATTATTATATTTTTATTTTGTGATTGAGCTCAGATTTAAAAAGTAATACAAAACCCAACTTGTTACATTGAGTTTTCTTGGATAAAAGTCTCAACAAAGATGACAGTGTTTCAAAGGTAGATTATACCTGTTAGGCTTCTGTGGAGCTCACTCAGAATAGTACCTCTTACTCACGGAGAATTAAACCAGTGATTGGCTCATCTGCATGTGTGGAGCAAAGATTATTTGAAGAAACTGGAGCTGGGAAGTCCCACTGAGCTTAGAGGGATATTTCTGTAGGGGATAAGTGCTTTACACTTCAAAACAGACATCCGTCTCTCTCCCACTGTCTTAATTTCAGAGCCCTTCTTGATAATTTTGTTGAACTTTTTTTTAGTATAGCATGACATCTGTGGCATCTGCCACAGCTAATTTTTCCATCTTCTTTGAGACCTTCAGTCTATACTTTGTAACAGGGAAGAAAGGAGGACATAATTATATTTCCATTGGAGATAATACTGATGTGGAAGTTGGCACTCAAGATGTATTTAAAACCATGGAATTTACAAGCAAGTTTTCTGTAAAGTAGTCACATTTTGTTTTAAGAATCCAAATGGAATTGTTGAAGTGATTTCTTCCTGCACCACATGCTGACCAATAGATTTTATATCTTTTTGCTGTTTGTGTCTTGGAAAATTGAATACTGTAATAAATCCTTCTATTAAAGCATCTTAAATATGGTAGACAGCTGGAAATTACAGTTGAAATGGAATCTGTTTAAATGCTCAGATTTCTGAGGTATAAATGTATAAACTAATGGGCATCTGTTTGTATATATACATGTGATAATTATTTCTTTTTCAGTTTTGGACCGAGTACAGAGCTTTTTACCGCAGATGGCCCATGCAAATGATGAGCTGAGAAGAAAAATGGTAACAGCACCAGCTCATCAGTTTGATATTGAAAATCTAGACACTGCAACAGAAAAAGTTATAGAAATGGTAAATACTTTCTGTATTTTTTATTTTATAAATTAAATTTAGATGTGATTAAAATAATTCTCTGATCTTAGAATGAGCTAATTTGATAGATAAGGCTAAGTCTTTACCATCTTAGTCCGCGATCTGCAAATTCAAAACATAGATGTAATAAAAATGCTTATTTGGTTAAAATTTACTACTTGGTTTTCATACTTGCAGAACTTAATGACTGGGGATGAAGTAGTTTAAGGCCAGAATAAGACATACTTTTGAATCAGCAACTCTGAATCAAAAGTAAGTCACAAATTGTATTTTAAATGTCTCATGAGTAATTTGGTTTAGAAACTGGATAACGTAAGGCGTAGTAAGGCATAACAAGGCTTTAGTATAAGAGTTAATAACTGGCTTTCAGCTGTGCTTTGTAGGTATTTTTAGGACTGGCTATAGGTGTTGGGTTTAGAAAAGTTGTTAGTGTTGTTGTGATCCTTTATAGCTGGTATCTATCTATTTACATTCACATCAATATTTTCTTTCTCTTTTTTAACTGAAGTGCTGCAGCCACATGCTCACGTAAGAAAATTTTAGTATGAGGGTGATGCGTGTGATATGCGCATGTCCCAGACAAGTGCCTTCTGGCCTGCAGACCCACAAGATAAAAGGCAGAAATAAGGCAGCCTGGAGTTTGGTGTGAGCTGTCAGAACAATTTATTCGCCACTGGTTGGAGTCAGAGTTCTTGTAGATTCTACCCAGCCTACATGCAGTAGGTTGTCCAGTGCTGGTATATGCTGAAGAATTCCAACTAAATAGTGAGAAAACAAAGTGGATCGTGAAAATTGTTTGTTTCAGTATGCTGAAGTGGAATGGGTAACTTGGACAAGATTTTTAAAAGATTTTTCATGTGACAATGTCTGACAAGTGTCTTGGCTTTATAATAAGCAAACAAGGAGACCTAGTGATTAATAGCTTAATGCTATTTGCAGATCACTGAAGAAATTTATTTGCATCTCAAATTCCTGTATTTTGCTTTGCTGTATATGGGAAATTTTTGTGGTGAGGATTATCAGTTTAAGACAGATATTTTCAGAGAGAAAACCAGATCTTAAAAATCGTGGCTCTGCATATGGAAATATACGATCACTTTTACTTCAAAAAATATCCTGGTGGTTTAAACTACTTGCTATTTTGCAGTAGTTGTAGTGCCATGAACACTACTAGGTTATAAGATATGAACTATATTAATAAATATATATACACACGTTTGTATATGTCATGACCACTTATACACTAAATGGTTTCATTTGAATTCTTTACTGAAAATTAAGTTTGATACCTCCTTCTTGTCAGTTTAAGTACCTGATTTAGACTATCTGAATTCAGCTTTTGACTCATTTCTCTCTTTGATAATGATATAAAGATGGCCTTATATTTGTTACAGGGCAATATAAATTAACAATTTAAATATTTAGGAATCTGTTCATGATATTTGTCATAATCCTAGGAGAATGCAAAAGTCTTTCTAGTTGTGGTTGTGGTTTTCTTGTAGTAGTAGGCTGTTTCATGTGTTTGCTTTATGTTTTACTCAAATGACAGAAGTGGTATAGAAATGTGTAATGTGTTAACTAAGGTCTTTTTTTCCAGAATGTGGCTGTAGTTGAACTGAGTGATTCTGATACGGATGAAGAAATACTAACTTCAGAAGATGAATCAGAATCTGAAGATGACTGTACAACTAATGAAGTGACAATAGACAACATTAAGTTTCCTAAACAAAAAGGAGAAAAGGGCAAAATAGAAATCTTGGACAGCAAAGTGAATGAGTAAATCCATTTTATTTTACTTAAAACAACCCAACAAAACAAAACAACAAAAACCCAAATCATGTTTTCTTACTTTGAAGACTTGGCCCTTAAAACTACCTTGTTTCCCAATGTGGCATCATCCCTCAGGATCATATGAAATGCCATAGTTTACATGGTGGAGAATTCAGGATCCACTCATGACTGAGGCAGGCTGGATTTCTGAAGAATTAAGTGCGGTTTTATTCATCAAACATGAAAATGAACTTCAAATTAGGTTAGACTAAGAAAGCAGCTAGAATTTGGGGCACTTGGACTAGTTAAGTTAAAATTCTTGTTCTGTTGCTTTGTTGAAGAAAGATTTTTGTAGTGTGCCGGAAGTTTTTGCTTCAAGGGCAGGACAGAGTTAACTAGGGAAAAAAGCTTTGTTTTTTATATTCCATGTCCTGTGAGGTGTTATGTACAATGTCTTCAATATTAAACATTATCTTAAAGTACATTAGAGGTATGTCTACATTGCATTCATGACAATAACTGTTGAACACTGAAGCAGTGGCTGAGGTCATTTCAAGATGAGCTAGCATGGGTAAGGACAGCCATGACTCACGAGGGAGTTCAGCAAAGGATCACTTACCCTCTGTGCCTGCACTGAGCTCTGTATCATTACGGGTGGGTTACTAGCTCCTGTCTGGAACGTTTGTGGCTGGAGTGCAGATACCCTCAGGACTTACTTACAGAGTCAACTCTGCCTCTGTGGTGTTACAATTGCTTTAAGCTACACTTTTCATCTCCTACTTTCCCCGCCACGTTTCTGTCCTCTCCATTTTGTTGACAACTGTCACTTCGGGAGAATAAAAAGGTGAATTTTCAGCTGGGCTGTACTTACGTTAGCTTGAAACAATTCTGAAACCAAAATCCGTGAAAGTTATGTCTCGTACTTGCCTCAGATTGATCAAATACAATGATTTGGGCTGTTGTATTTACTTCATAGATTGGTTTGCACTTCAGAAGTATCTACCATGCTCCTGGATGTCATCATTTGTTTCTTAAAGGAACTTTATATTTTCTATATGATTAAAGTAAAATTTTCTATATTGTATTTGCTCAGATATTAATGTCATGTCTTGAAACCTGCAATTATTTACAGGACTTATTTTGAATTCCATACTTAAAGCTATAGTTTTAATATCTGTTTCTGTAATATTTGTGATAAGAAATAACAAGGATTCTGGTCTTTCTTTCACAATGCGGCTTCTTAAAAATAGAAGGGGGCATGATTTACTGGGATTAACTGATTAAAACACAAAATATTTTAGTGAGTGGGAAGGATGGGAATCAAAGAATGGGACTGCTATTTTTAATGGCAACCCACAGATCAGATTAAGCTTTGGGTGGCGTTGCACTCTAAGAAGAGCAGGTGGTCTGAAGTAGGCTTAGTTTGTTAGATGAGCTCTCAATCTACGGAATACTCTTCAAACTGAAGAAAGTTTGAAAGCCAACATCCTAACTCAGTCATTTTACAAGGAATTTTCCTTTAGATTAAAAAAAATATGAAATACAAAGTAATAATAATTCTGTATAAAACAGTGATAACAGTCCATGTGCACAGACACAAAAAGTGATTTTAATCTGTTAATGTAACCACCTTTCAAATTGCAGGCAGATCACACGTTCGTATCAACAAAAAGATAGAAAATATTTTCAGTAACTTTAGCTTGATATGCATAGTTTAACACCAATGTTGAACTCTGTATGTACTATACAAAGATCATAGTAAGTGCACTTTCTTGTATTGATTTACTTCTTATGGCACAAAGGTTTTCTGTACTGCTGAAGAATCACCAGAGCAGAATGTTTAATTGCTACTGTAAAACTTGAACTGGTTTATAGCAAAAATGGCATAGTCAGTATATTTTAGTTCAACTTTAGAGAAGCCTAATGACTAAGGATTTATAATGGCCATGTAAATACGTTCACACAAATAAGAAGTAGACATGTGAGAACTCATTCTTCAGTTGTATTTAAAAAAATAAAACCAAACCACGTTCTTGGTTTTTGGGGGAGATTGTGCTAACAACTGCTGCTGCATAATGTAAAGAACTTCAGGTTAATTTCCAAATGCTTTTATCTGTCAGCAAGACTAAAATTTTGATCTGATTTATAGAAACTTAGCCACGAAATGGGTGTTTTGTTTTGGGTTTTTTTCAGTTGTAGCACTGCAGACAGCATATCCTGTGCCTGGTATGAAGTGCTTCATGGAGTCATTAAGATTCAAACTCTGCTGAAAGTTTACTTTCCAAGTGAGGCTGTTACTTTTAGTATTCCACAGTGATAGCCTTGGTTCTGAGATATTCATGAAGAGCTTCTTCACCTGTACAAACACAATATTCACCAGTTAGAATGGCAGCTAAAAGAGAATGTTGTCAGAGACATTAACTATATTATTAAGAAAAAAATCTAAAATGCTTTAGCCAATATTTGAGTCCTTAAGGAACAATGGAAACTGATTAACTTACTCTCCCACAGAGATTTACAGAACTGGTTTGACAAGAAGAGGCCAAACCCAACAAGTGGAAAGAAAAAGGGGCTGGAATTTAACAAACCACCTGGGTGGGACTGAAGCAGCAGAAGTTTCTAGATGGCCACTGGGGGCTCATAGTTGAATTTACGAGCTTTGGTTTGCCTATGTTGAAGTTTTTAGGTAAAGAAGCTGCATAAAAAATTGGTAATCTTTTTTTTTCCTGATACTATTACTCATTTTGGTTTCAGGAAATGTCTGATACTTGCTAGAGATTCCAAAGGCAAAAATCTGTTGTGTCACTGAAAACATTTTTTCTTTAATTTTTCTTTGCCAGGAGGCTTGATCTGTCCAGACTTGTAAAGTTTCTTTGACACACTAGACTTCACTTTTTCTAAAACTGGTTTTGAAAAGAAAAGATTTTTTTAATGCATCTTTGTGGCTGTTGGCAAATTTTGATGACATTTTAAGGCATAAAAAAGTTTCCCATGCTCTTACAAGTTTAGAGGGGAAACCTAAATTAGCGTTCTTTCTCAGGGAAAGGAAAGAAGATTTTGGCCAATACCTTTGCTGCTTGACAGCATTTTGTAGCCTGTATGGAGCTCTGGACAAGCTGTAATTTGACTGCTCTGAGAGGAGTCGGAGAGGAATATTCTGCATGCTGTAGCATTATTTAGCAAATGTACAGGAAGGGCTGAACTGGAGGTATTGAGGTGGGACTGTTGTAGGGATGGGAGAGGAACTAGACTGCTGCAATGTAGGATGGGAGGAGTGTAGGAGATGCAGGAAATGCATCCATAGCTCACGTTTCACTAGAGGCAGTGTACACAGCTAAGGTGTTTTTTTCATGGGTTTGGACTGTCAGATGAGAAATGAGAGAGGGAAAGAATGACTTACCTAAATCTTTCCCAAAGCCAGACTGCTTAAATCCACCAAATGGTGCTGCCACATCAGTTTTGTTGTATGTGTTAATAAAAACTGTTCCAGCTTCTAGCTTTTCACTGATGTAGAGAGCTTTGCTTATGTCTTTTGTGAAAACTCCTGAAGCTAAGCCATATTCTGTGGTATTTGCCCGTCGCAGCACTCCGTCAACATCCCTACAGGGGAAAGAAATCTAATTGCAGCTAGGTAAAATAAACAAGTGTTAGCAACCTTCCGCCTTCAATGTCACTGAAGCACCTTTTCCCACGCTTGCTCTTCTCCGGTTAGTCTTTTTAAAGACAACTTACTAACGACTAATCTGTGTGTCAATCTGACAGATCTATGGAAATTCATACCCTTGCTTCCAACTTGTAAAGCTTGTAACCTTACATTTCAGTGGTTAAGATCTACACAAAGAAATGTCAAGGGAAAAGTTGCAGTACGCATACCAACATTGCTCAGCTACAGTACAACTTGGGGATTACAGCAATACAAAAATACTTGTAAAACTATTAAAACTAGCAGTCTACAAAATATACAGAGGGATTTTCATTTGCAATAGTAACGTGCCAATGTTACACAAAGCACAACAATGCTATGTGGTCTTTCGTGACAGAGAAAAATAAGCAATTCCACTGGAAAAACCACACATTTTGTAATTTGATCGAGCTGTTGCAATTACCACATCAACTTCAGTAAAAACATTTCACTGAATACTAAGTCTTATTTAAGAACTGGCACTTACAGTTGCATTCTATCCTGTCACTGCTAATAGCATTAGTTCTATATCGACATGGAGCAGGATACCCCCTGCTAAAAAGGGTGTTTTCTCTGAATTTAGCTGGAAGAGGATCTAGGGATTCCAGACTGGTCTTACAAGATTTAACAAAATCATACTACGTATGCTATCATTTCTACACGTAGGGTGAAAATGAGAAAGTTTCTAACAGTAACTAGAGGAGAACATACCCATTTTTAAATTTAGAAATCACCATCACAGGACCAAAGGACTCTTCCTGGGCAATATACATATGGTCTTCAACATCTGTGAATACAGTGGGTTCCATGAAGAAACCTAAACAGAGGATAGAGCATCATTTGAGTGTGGCGAAATGCTTCACAGTTTGTATTGTCCAGGCCGTCTCTCTTCCATACTTTGACGTCATAGATACATTGAAAGAGAAAATACCAGGATTGATATGAATGAAGTATGAATGGAAATGCATGTGTGGAAGCAAGCACCAGACAAACAGCAGAAAAAAGGTTAAAATAATGGCCTGTATTGACCAGGCCAGAAGGTCTGCATGCCACAGCCCAGGTGACTCCTCAGGGGAAGACCCTGCACCCTGACAGCAGGAAGACAAGGTTACAGCATGCCGCAGAGGCCACTCTTGTTATCCGACAAGAAGATAGACTGTAGCCATAAAGATCTGTATATTCCAAACAACGAAAAAACATGCAACTGGCAGCAACTTTGCCTAAGATTTATGGATGCTGAAGTAAAGAGAATTCTGAGGCAAGGGAACGCCTCATAATGACTGTTCGTTTCTGAAGGTTGTAAAGACCTGTCCAAAAGCTAGTTCATCGTTGCTAATCAAGAACTGTCCTGGTGTTATACACAAGCGATCCTGGTTACCTACATCTTGGTCAGTGACTGTATTCCAGTTTGAGTGGGTAAAATCAACTTCAGAGATTTTATATAAATGCTGCTCCCTTCCATAAGATTTCCCATTTAGCTTTGTTACACTGATTTCATATAGTTATGAATCTACACGTTCACTTTATTTAAGGATACGGTCGTTATATTTTGAAACTCTGATGCAAATGTTTCTCCTTCAATACTGATATAGGACAGATGTCCATGAGAAAATGTTGCTTTCATGCTGGCTCAGTAAACTTAGCATACATATTGTCTGTATAGCAAAAAAGGCTTTTGATAATAATACCTTACGCAAACTCTGCTAGTAGTTTCCTCAGTCAGCTTTAGTGTTAGTGTGATCTAAAGGGATATAATTATACTTATGGCTCTTCACAGTTCAAGGGTGTTACAAAAAAAGCCTCAATGCCTCACAAGCAACAGGTAGAAATGAACAAAAGATTTCCATACAGACTAGATTCTGATTCAATTTCATATGTTACGCTTCAGTTGCGCAGCTTCTCTTAATATGAGACTTGAAAGCCCTGTTCTCAAGTGGTATCTTGGGCTTACCTGGTACTGTTCCCACATTGCTACTTCACATATTGCAGCAGAGACAATCATGATGGCTTTTGTTCAAAGTGTAAAAGCTCCAAACACCTCTGAACATTATTTTACCTGGTCTACGTACTTGTCTTCCTCCATACACTAGGGTGGCTCCTTCTTTTACTCCAGTTTCACAATATTGCAGCAGCTTTTCCAAATGGGCCTTGTGATTTTGTGGACCGTGATCTGTAGATCTATCAAGTGGGTCACCAATTTTCATCTTTTTTATTTCTTCTACCTATGGGTTACCCAATGAAAATGAAGTTAACATAATGTGGCAAATAGTTGTTAAAGTGACCCATGATTCGGGATACTTCATGTTTTGTGCTATGAAGTTAGGCTCAAAGAAAAGGCTGGGTTCTTAGAAAGTGGAATGCTCCTCCCTTTCTAAAATGAGGCTTTGTCTTACGTTTGATAATCTCTGGTTACTTCTGAAGGTTTATGATCCTGTTTTCCTGTATTCATTCTCTTCCGCTTTTAAAATAGGCATGTAAAATGTTAGCTTTTACCAGTGGTAAATGAGTTATGACAGTGATTTCCTGTTCTTGAGCTAAATAAATGAATTCTCCTGTGGCACAGTGTGGTGACTATTGGATTTTTAATAATAACCTTTGATTTATTCTAGCTACATTTCCAATATGCCTTTTTTTTAAACTTCACAGCAGCCTTCAATCACATTGACCTAAGTTCAGAAATTTTTTTCCTCTTACTTTCCTAGTCAAATATGAAATATCACTGAAGGTACAATATCTATTTCAATGTCATTTATGTGTGCATTACTGATGAAAATATCTCCCTTTGGTGCCTTCCTTTTAACCCTGTAAGAGGTTCCCAAGAAGCTGCATTGCCTATCATAAGCAATAATGAGAAATTAAACAACTGAATATAAGAAGAAGTGCAAGTGTCTGTAAAACTACTGGATCTTTGTGCCATAGTAAAGTATCTGTTTAAACTTTAGTCCTTGATTATCTTACCACTTTTCTAACAAATTCATCATGGATTGATTCTTCCACAAACAGCCTGCCAGCTGCAATGCAGTTTTCTCCTTTGTTGAAATATACTGCTCCCATACCCTGATCAGGGGAAAAAAACATTAATATTTATATGCATCCTTTTGTTCAGTTTCCCATTCACTCTGTTCCTTTGGGTTGCATTCTGTGTTTGTGACCCTCAAAGCTTAATGCTTTATGTGAAGAAACATCATCAATGCAACAAGCAGACTAATCTTATAACGGGCAAACACACTTCCATGGAGACAAATGGCTCAGGATGAACCCATTAGCACTGCTCTTTCCATTTCCATCAGTGTTCCACAGAAACACCTGCTGCAGCATCAGAGAGAAGAGGGCTGGCAGCACAACCACTGAATATAAAACTGTGCTAATCCACTGAGCAATATTGCTTGAGTCAAAAGTCACATGTAACTGGGTGAACATTGCTTAACTCTAATCTGCAGAGAACCTCCTATGTCGAGTGTGGATTCAGACCCTGTGCGGTTTGTGGCTTTTTGTTTACTAAGAACTGATACTTGCCATTGTTTTTTCGAGGGCGGTAGGGAGGTGGGGGAAGGAAAAGCAGGACAAATAAAATTCCTAAAATGCAGTTTTCTGGAAGCTGCAAAGGCCTAGGGTCTTGGCATTAGTAGGTATGACTGGGATCGTGTGCTAGTGTCAAGTGTGTGGCAAAAAAAGCATTGTTTCACAATCATTTAAAGCCATCAATGCCAGGTATAGCTCAGGCCAAGCTCTACGTCACCCTCTCACTTCTACAGCTGAGAACAGTGGTGGGGCTAAGGAGTGAGTTGACTAAGTTTCAGCTTTTATTATTTTCCACATATACTTCACTGAACAGTCACTCAGACTCTCATCCTGCCAAAAGACACTCCAAAACCAGGGAAAGTTTATAACAGTTTCTTCCTGGTAGCAGTACCTGCTTACTGGTTTAGAGAATTCACAGAATTAGCATTTTGGGTAAGTACAGTGTGGAAGACCTTTGTTTGCCTCTTAGTGAGCAAACTGCATCAGCTGTCATTTTGATGAATTAGATTACCTGAGCAGGAAATAAGCTCCTTAAAGCCACTGAATTTCTCATTTGCACATCTTATTTATGAACTTTAAACACATTATGGCTGGTTGGGAAGGTGGATTATGATGATTGATGGTGAATTAAGAACTATATGGCAATAAGGAGCTCAATGTATATTTTAACTCACTTTCAGGCTTTAATTTTTTAAGCGCTTTTCTTTTGAGTATTGGATTTTGACAAATCAAGTTTAATGTGTTAACTTGAGTAGTGAAAATACTTTCCAGCTATATTTCTTTGTTTTGTTGTATTTCCTGATGTATATTTCTTGTAGTACTGATCTCTGCCTTTCTGGTGCAGCATGAACAGTTTAATTATGCTGGCATAAAGAAACATCCTGTAGAAAAAGAGTCTGTTTTCTAACAGACTACATGATTTTTCATGCAAGGGCTCCCTACTGCAGTTTTTGGCAGTATATTGCAGTACTGTGAGGATGTATTACAAAGGTTTTGAATATATTGTGCTTGGAAGTAAACTTACCATTTTTACAGCTCTGTCAAGTTCACAGTCACTGAATATGATCAATGGTGATTTACCACCAAGTTCAAGAGAAACTTTCTTCAGATTAGTGGCTGCACTGTAAAAAATATAAATAATCATATAAAAATAACTTTTAAATAGCTTATTTCACTATTTCCTTTCAATCATATCTAGGGAAATTGTATAAACCTTTATTTTCCAATAGTGACTTAGTAAATTCTACATAAATGTAAACAACCATATGTAGTTATGCTTTTCTATTACTGCTACATGCACAATATAGCTAATAAGATACTTCAGAACTAGATTAAGTAGTCTTTATTTACGAATCTTTTGCTGAGAGTACCTCTTCATGATCTGTTTACCAGTTGGTGTTGAACCAGTGAATCCAACTTTACGAACATCTGGATGTTCAGACAGGTGCTGTCCCACTAAGCCACCTATTGGGGTGAGGAAAACAGTTTAACTAGACAGTACATAGGCAATTTTTCCTACTCCAGCAGCAGGACTGTAATACAGAAAGAGCTAATAATATGTCAATCAAGTACAATATCACATACTTATTTACATTTTCAACGTTATGCATATGACTATAAAAAATATCATATCAGTTAACTTGGATCACATTAGTGTCTCCAAATTCCCCTATCTGGACTGAAGAACTTCCTTCCTAATATTCCACTGTAAGTGTAACAACCTAATTTGTAACAGAGCCTGCCCCATACAGTTACTTTGTCACTTTTCTTCCTTAGGGGAAAGAGGAAAATGGTGACATCAGGTAACACGGTCTGGACCATGACTTACCTATAGTGACCAATACGCATCTTATCAGCTTGCTCTAGGTCTCACAGTCACATTTAAATACATCCAAGTGATGATGAGATTAGGAGAAAAAAATGAATCAAGTGAAACATGTTTCTCTGTAATACATTCTTCTTCAGAGTGTTCATGCTATTTGTGTGAACTTGTAGAGGGTATAGGCTGACAGCTTTTACCACTAGCTAGTGACATATAGATGACATATAGATTTTTCCAATTCTGTTCTGGAAACATGTGAAATTGCTGTATGACATAGATGCAAGCCTACTACCTATGAAGATACATGCACTTATGTAATAGGTCTTCAAAAAGGTAAAACGATAGTTCACCAGTTTTAGCATGACCTTCTCTTGCCAGAAAAATGATTAGCTGAAGTTTTACCTGAGCCAGGCAGAATATTTATAACGCCCTTTGGAAATCCAGCTTTAGCTGAGAGCTCTGCAAACTTCAAGGAAGTCAGAGGTGTAACCTAAGTAGAAGCATTTAGATTAGGTTTCCTGTTTTAATTAAATGCACGATATCTTTTACATTCAATAAATCTTAATTTTGATACAATATTCATCTTCTTACTCACAGTATTGACAAATTAAAAGTGATGGCTTCTTGTGGAAAAGAATTCATTCTTGAAAATGAGAGTAGCATCAGAGCAGAACTGAAGACAATCAGTACTTTGTATCATGGTGGCAATTTGTATTATTATACATGCACTTTAAAACATATGACACGGTCAACCTACGGGTACATGTGACAGGTCAATCTATGGGTGAAATCCGCCAGATTGCCTGAATTATTTTGCCTGAACAAATAGAGGAAGACCTGAGCCATCTGTACATTCCTTTTCATTTTTACCTGAGCTGGCTTGAGTACGAGTGTGTTGCCTGCAGCCAAGCATGCTGCACTCTTCCATGCAAGCATCATCAGTGGGTAATTCCAGGGGATAACTATTGCACAGACACTTCAGGTAGGGAAAAACAGGGAAAGATTACATTTTTGATGGCAGCATTTGAATGGCTTTTCTGTATGTCAAGGCTGTCGCTAAGAAGAAAAAATTGACACTTACCCTATTGGCTCTTTCTTGGTGAATGTTAGATTATGGTTTGGCCGGGCCTGGTTAATTGGAATTGTAGCACCCTAAAAGACAGAGGAGGGACAAATCTTGGTACTGTTTAATCATTTTTATTACAAATATATTTGCCATGTAAGTGTGTTTTGGAAAGTCACAGAGTAGGCTTCAAAACCAGAAGCATTTTTGCATCAAAGAAAGGGGCAGGGATGCTTCTACTGTATGATTTCCTACTGTGGATACCGTAGTCAACTCCTGATTTTCAGCTGGATGAAATCAAAACATGGATCACAGAAGTATGGAATAACATACAGTGAGGGCCTATGGACAAAAAAAGCTGAATGATATTCTTGATTGTGGATCTTAAAGATACTTGAGGAAATGCTGTTGAACCTATGCCACGTGCTGTGCCATCAAGGAAACTCACCAGCCCTGGTCAGAATGTAACATAGCACACAAGTATCTGCACTAACCTGCATGACGACCACGACAACATTCTGCTCCATGAATAATCAAGAGCTGACTAAGCACGCATATCCACTGTGACACCTCAACTGATTTCTTAGACATTTAGATTCACATTTTAAATCCATATTCTCCAACTGGAAGCAGACTGTCCTTTTGTATTGCCAGGGAGACCCATTTTAGGTAAAATTTGAATTTTGCTTTATTTTTTGATTCCTTTGATTACTTTTGCTAACACTGCTTTTTGGGAATGTGTCAGAAAAAAAAAAAGTGTAGCGAAGTAGAGAAGCACTGCCATTGATTATTCCTTTCACATATTCACTTGCCTGAATTTTGTCACACCATCCAGCGAAGTATCTGAATGTTTGCACAGACATTCCAACGTGGGTCTTCAAAGCTAAAGTGTAGACAGCTCCTGAGTCAATAGACTCTATTGTTGCTAACTCTTCTTGATGTTCTTCCATCAGGTCTGCAAGTCTTTAATAAAAGCATTACAAATCCACATCAAAGAGGAGTGACATCTAACCACTGACAGCCAAAATTCTATTTGGTATGGCAAAGAACCGTAATTAAAATTGCATTCCCACTGAATATGGAGGTGGAGCACTGGAGCCACTGCTCATTAATAACAGTAAGAGCTTGAAGAATTGTCTGTTAAAGTCTGCAAATGTCTTCACATTGACTGTAGTAGACACTGGATGAAGACATGAACAGTGAAAACTTACCTGATTGTTCAGTTATGGTTTTGTAACTAAAATAATAATTAGAAAATTTGTACTCTTTTTCTGTTGTACTACAAGGAGCCAATTATAGAAAATCAGACAAGTAAGCCGAAAGCAAATACACAATAACATAAGAAATGTCAAGTCAGCAGAAGTACTGAGAAGGAGTACTCAGAGTCCTAGCTTAAGATTTGGGAAACCTAGCTTCATAATGCTGGTTTGTATTTGTTTGAACTTGGACTAAAATACTTAAGTGTTAGATGCTTCAAAGGCACTCATATGTCCAAAGAGAGAGCTCCTAACCTGTAATGCAAATTGAATTTTACATGCCTTAGTACATTTGAAATCTAGCCCGTGGTCTCCTTGTGCATCAAGTTCTCCATCCGTTAGATTTATGAAGCAACACGGTGAGGTATAGTAAGACTGTGGTAAATACTATTGAGTTAATGCTAGCTATCAGAGTGTCTCAAAAATGCATCTGCACAGACAGATACCTATACTTCTGAGGAGCTCTTGTAATTTATGGTGGTCCCCTGCTCAGGCAGAAAGGTCTGTTTTCATGAACAAATTTTTACATTCAGGTCTTCGATCTCTCACATGGCAGTGAAACAGATGCATCAATGTTTTTCTTAAGCTTCTCTCCGTGTTTTGGTACTCAGATGTATAATCAATGCGCCCATGTGATTTTAAGAGCTTAACTGAGTGCATTTTAGACCCTGTAAAGAGTATGCAAAACTGGGTGTGAAGCCTATTTTTCCATTATGTAAATTCTGCCCATTTAAAGCATTTGCAGAGATGTGGAAAAATGCTTTTTAATACTTAACTGTATCTTGGAGACCCAGCTACAGGTCACGGCATCAGCAGTAGTGTGTAAAAGAATGGATATGGCATGTCAGGGATAAAGGAGAAAGTTCCATTTAATGCTCGCCTAATATCTTCTATTAACAATTCCTCTTAAGACAAAGTAGCAGAGCTAGGGGCTTTAATGGTACAAACCTTCCCTCTGGTTCAGCACGAAAAACTCTAGTTTGACCAAAGACTAGAGAAAAGGGGGCCGTGTTTGAATTAAAGTGGACCAGTGAGGTATTTCATTCACACTGGGGATGGTTTGCAACATGAACACTCTGGTACAGCTATCCTAGAGAGCTAGTAGCCTAAGCAGAGAAGAGTTTAATCCAGGAATAATCTATGCAGTGTAGGGGAGTTATATTTTCCATATGCTTGCAAATCTTTCAAGTGTAAACCAAAGAGCAGTAGTTCTAAGACCTTAAAAGTTTCTCTTTAGGGCAGAGTTAACTTGGGCTCTCAAGTTCTCTACATTCCTAAAGCACCCTGTGTTCCTAATACAAATTAAACTCAAGTTTGTACATGCTTTGAATCTGTGCACACTTGTGAAAAATTTAAGTGATCGACCGTATTTAATTTTAATATGAGTTCTGACTCACCCATTTTCTGTTGTGATGATCACTCGTTTTTTACAGTCCTGCAGGCCTTTTTCAAAGGCCTGGTCACATACTTTATAAGACAAGCAGAATTTTCAGGTTTGCTTTCATTCTCTTTTGCTAAGATGCCTGCAACGTCTTAAAAAATGCCACACATTTTACAATACTTTTTTATTTCTAATTACATCTACTTGGTCCATATGGATATGGTAAAAGAGAGGAGGGGAATTTACATCCAAGGCATTCAACAAAGTAAAAATTACAGCTCTATTAATGTGGTAACAAATGACCTGCTGCATACACTACCAGCAGACACAGACCCATGTTTCCCAAGTGCAGCCTTACACTTCCCTGTGCTGCTCCTCCTTAGCAGCCAGAGCACAGACATGCAATGGATTCCCTACTCGCTACTGTCTTGCTAGGCTAAGCCCAGCCTTATGAGGACAGGGTCATTTTCTAGTTGCATATTCCAAACCTCTAAATCAGCTGGATCTTCAGTTTCCAAATCCTCACAGAAGTTATGCAAAGAGCAGTGTGCAACAATAAAAGGAAGGGCAGTGACCCACCCCTGCACCCAGCCAAACTGCCAGGCTGTCTTGCCATGCAAATACATAGTCTGCTACCATCCTGCAGCTGCTTACCGTGTCACTGATCCTTCTTCTGCTGCCTGTTCTGGTGTCCAGGGCTAGCCTCCTGGCACAGCACAATAAAGGCTTAATATAGCAGCAGTTATGGCACACTATTGAAGATTTTTTTTTTTTTAAGGTGAAAAAAATTCCTTCTCTTCCCTATAGATATATATGCAGTCTCCTCAGCACAATTGACTTGCCCAGGACATCCAATGGTAATGTTGATGAGCCTGCAGACTACAGCCTGCAGAAAAAAGGTGTTTGATACACAGGACCTACTACTTCATGAGCTCCTTGGGGCAGGAAGTTTCAGCTCTGTTCAAGATCCTAACATCTTCAAAGCCAGCTACTATGTCAAGCACAGTAACTAAGCCCTCCACCCACTGAATAGGAACTAAATTTGCCTAGTACATCTCCTCTGTGCTGACGATTGATTTTCCATCATCCCATTAGCTAAATGTGGACCTGTGGCAATCAGGAGTAGTGATCTTCTTTACTCATCTCTACTCTACTTACTCTTTTTTATGTCCTGGAAAAGAAAAAGCAGTGAAAATGCTTCATACACCTCCACAAAAGAGGCTTTCTTTATAGGGAAGCTCTAGAGCTTCTAGTCATCTCAAGTCCGCAAGACAGTGTTCTCCCTGCACTTGCTGTAAGGCACCAGAAGCATCACACTGCATATGGAGAGTCCATAGTAATTTGGCTTTTATTAGCTGCCTCCAGTTCCGCCCTCACAATAGGTAGCTAGCATCATCATCCTTCCAAGACGACCTCTTGCCCTTCAAGGTTCAGAAACCACCACTGAAATGATTCACTCAGCATAACCTCTGTTTATCTTCTGAAATAATAACAACAGAGCCAAAAAAAGAACCAGGCATTATCTAGGGTTGACACAGTAAAACAAATACAAATAAGAAATACTGAGCTGGAAGTGTCTCAGATACATGTGGGATTCAGCTTAGAGTGTTTCTACGCAGGACAATTCTTCCACAACAGACCATATCACATCTCCTAGGACGGGTCTTTAGCCAGGTGAGAAGTATGCTGGGGTATGATCCTGGAAAATCTAGCATCAGTTACAGTGTGTTTCAAAATTAGTGGCAATGTGGCTGTATGTTTACTGTATGGAGCACAGACTCAGGCAGACTTTGCAAGGTCAAAAGTCTCTGTCTACCTAACCTAGGTAGACTCTGTCTGTAAAACTTAGCCTCATTTATACAGAAGGATTTGGACTTTACAATGGAGTTTTCAATCCTTGCAACAAAACCCATATAGATTAAATGAAGCCATCAAGTATTTAAAAGACATTTTCCTCAAATTCTTTGTTTCCGCTCATAAATAATTTAAAAAAAAATGGTAGCAGTGAGAGATCACAAGATTTTTCTCTGCCACAGGAAAGGTTAGGCAGCTAAGACTGGGGGCCAGTACACTGAGGTAAATTAGGGGATGAAAAGATGACTAGTCTGGTTCCTCTGACAGTGGGATTATGAATATCCATTATATTTGGAAAACGTATGCAACAATTCTTCAAAGGAATAAAACAATAAGATTTAAGAAAACAAAACAAACACAAACTGCTTTCGACATACCTGTACATGAGTCGCCCTCTTTCCCTTGCATTCATTCTTCCCCATTCACCATTCTCAAATGCCTCCTTTGCTGCTGCTACTGCCTTGTCAACGTCAGCCAATGAAGCAGAAGATACACTGGCTATTATCTGTCAAAGGCAGCATTGTGTTAGCTCAAACTGAAAGGCTGGGATGCAGAGTGTTACTCTTGCCTCCCAAACTTCTTGACTGGGTGGTAGCAAATACTTAATATCCTCAAGCCCAGCAGTTGGCATGGGTGAGTCAGGCTGCAAAAAGTTCAGAAACAATTGAGGTGGCAGAATTTGGAGGACACTACAGGGTCTCTGATTCCTAGATCTATCTCCCTCTTCACATCAAGGTCCATCATCCTACTTGATTTCACTCTCTCTTTCCAGATGTAAAATCAATGTGGTATTACAAAAATTGGAAGTCTTTATAGGTGGTATTATGATCTAATACCCAAACATGCTAAAATGACTCCTGCATGTTCCATTTCTTAGGAATGGAGCTTCTGTTACCATAAGGCACCATATACACGTAGTATTTTATGATGATTGTGTTCTATAAATACACACATTGTAAATTCTAACACAGAATTGTTATGACTTTTATTCAATTCCATAATGAGTTTCAGGAAAAGTACCAGAGTCTGACTTCTAATGACAATGAAATTTGTGGTATTGATTTCAGCAGAATTTATTTGCTCCAGAATTAAATGGCAATTACATGGACAACAGAATCACTACTCCTATTTATAATACATAGTTATGAGTTGCTCAACCAAGATTCAGTAGTTCAGGGCTGAAGTGCAACTGCATATATTTTCCTACTGAAGAGTCATTTTTCTTAGTGGGAATTTAAAAGGATATTTTAAAGTTACACTTGCCCTAAGACATCAGACTTGCGAAAAAAAAGTAAAGTAAAAACTGAAGTTGATGACTGAGAGGAAATTTATACCGTATCCTATCCTTTAGCAACTAAACTACAGCAATTTTTGTTTGCAAAGCTAAACAAGAATGAAACCAAGGTAAAACATATGGCTGGGTATGGAAATTGACATAATAGTTGAAGTCGAAGTAGGTTATTTTTACTGTGCGGCTTGACTGAAATGCAAAAACTGTAAAATATACAGACTGAGAATTAAATGGAAATGTCAAATTACTTCTAGGGGTTATTTAAAGTGTACTGTATGATTTTGAAATTGGCAATATTCAGTTAGTGGTTTAGATTTTTTAATAGGCAAAGAAATTGAAATAAACTGGTATTGATCATATTTAGAAATTACTCACTGATCCATCTGCTGGATTTATAGTGTCATATGTTTTTCCATCATCAGCATTTATGAATTGTCCATTTATGAAACACTGGTATGGCATATTCACAGTCATGTTGTTCACATTTTTTGAAACCTAAGAGTGAAATAAACAACAAATTAATTTAAACTTTTAATAACTAAGATTTTAATGTAGCTTAACAAGCTTTTGATATCTTCAGACAACATCCAGCCACATTTTACAATGTACATATGGCTGTTAGAAGTGGACAAAAGACTAAAATGAAATGGAAATCATATTCTCCATGAACACCAGTGACCATATTCTGAGATAGTTAAGCAGATTTCTGGTTTTTTTTTATCATTGGATCTCTCTGTTCAAACCAATACTAAGCCCTGGTTAAGGCTGGTCCTAGTGGACTTCAATCAAATGCATAATTCCCAAATTCAAGAAATCCTGACTTACTTAATGACTTAAAAAACATGCAATCCTCCTTCCACACAAAGTTTTCAAACAGACTATTAGGAGAAAAATCTAGCATTGTTTGCCTCAGGAAAGCAGAAGCTCCAAAACTGTTCTGACTGAAGCATACTGGCAGGAGGGTGCAAGGGAGGTAGGAATATCTGCCCACGTGTGATCTACTCTACTGCATGTTCTTGATCCTCTGGTTTCTGGTACACTGTAAGTGACATTACATATATACTTGCATTCCAAAATGCACATATATAAAAGCTGGAGAAAAAAGTCACAAAGAAGAGTTTGTATGACCAAATATTTGTTTGCTTTTCCTACTGCATCAAGCAGTCTAATAGAATGCATTATTTACCCTCCCCCCAAAAAACAAGAAAGAATAAGCAATAAAAGCAAAATAAAAGGTCTTACATAATCAATTACTAACTCTTCTTCTTTGTCTTCTCCTCTGAATTTTCTGACAGCCATTTGAATAAAGTCTGCAAACTTAGTGGCCATATACACGTCTTCATTCTGTAGCTGAAGTCCACTATATTTCTGTTTGATCTCTTCTAGCATTCTAAAGATTTTGAAGAAAGAATAAGTTTAATTACAAATGAAAGAACTATTCAGATAACTGAATCATTAGAAGGTCGAAAGGGGTCAAAACTGGGCACCAGTTTGTATGCGTGTGAATATGTGTGTGTGTGTTTCTCTGACAATAGTGGCACAGAAGTTGTGAATTTTACTGAAATCAGTTGGTTTAATTGGGGGTGTTACAGAAAAGAAAATGTCAGTTCTGGAATACTTTTAGGTAAACTTTTGGAAATAAATGACAAATAGCATGTATTGATTGATAAAACAGTATATGGGACTATCTAACCAATACATGGAGGACATTCAGAGCTCTATGAGACTGGTAAGTAACGGGGACAATAATCAGTTTGTTAAAAAAAAACACCTGAAATGCTGGTCTTATATTATAACCTGGGCTATTTGAGTTGCAAAAAGAAGGTAAATAAGGTGACCCAACACAGCATGAACTCAGTGTACTTGTAAGCATAGGCTCAATTCTTTCTGTGAAAGGCTCCTCTTTCCCTCTGGGGAGTTCTTTGCTGAGCTTCCCAGTCAGCTCCCTGGTCTTGAGATACCTGTCACTGCATGCAGACAAGTCTGAGCATCACCATGCTCCCCCATGTGGCTGATGTTCCTGAAGTTAAGGGGAATTTTCCTTCGATAGAATGAGCAGGATTACATCAATATCTCCTAATTTTGGGAGCAGAACCATATCACATTTTCAAAGGTAGGAAAGGGAATAGTTAGAGTATTGGAAAACATAGGGGGATTTTTTTTTAACACTACTTGATCAACCCTGATTTAAAAGCACCATGACAACTTTGTTTCCATTAACTTTGGCTTCAAAATTTTATTATTTTGAATATTTCTTACCTGACAACATGCATAGAGGATGCTCCAGATTTGAAGAAGTCTGTGGAATCCTCAATTACAGCAACATTGCTCAAAATTCCCTTCCAAATAGCCTAATAATACATAAAAATAACAGAGGCAATAATGAATAATCCTTTAATTGTAAGAAGTATTTATCAAACCATATTTTCTATGGTACCTGTGCCTACGACGTGTATTATTTCAAAGGATTCTAAAACAGAAAATTATTTTAAGAGGGTCTTGAACCGTCTGGAGACCTGATATTAGCCAATAAATTCTTCAGCATAATTAGCTTATCAAAAAGTATTATTTTGTCCGTGATAATTTTACTTAATCAGGCACGAAACCTGAAAGCTATAATGCTAATAATTTTCAGGCCTGTTTTTTAAAGATCTTTAGCCTCCAAATAATAACTTCCCATTGCATTATGGAATATGTTGTCAGCAGAGGCAAAGACAGCCTGGAGCACTTTGCAACTGGATTGATGGCATTTCTGGCACCTAGGCAGAGCTGAGAAGTAGTTTAAGCTGCATGCATGAGGTAGAGATTTCTGCTAACATGAATAGTGAAATAACTGGTAACATAATATTTCAATTAATTATTAGGTTTCAGAGTAAGCAGGTAGTGTCATGAAGTAGAGTTTATATTTCTTTTTGCTATTGTCTCAGTCAATCAATAGCTCCAGGTAGGTTTTATGCTGCTGGCAAGCAGGTTCAAGGTAATCTCGAAGCAGCTGTTCAAAATACTAGTGCATCAAGCTGCCTGACCTGTGTCAGAAGTTACTGACCCTGTAGCAGAGTTAGCAGAAGGGAATACACCTGTGATTCGCTTGCTCTGGCACAAAACTTTCATGACAAATGTGGCTTTCAGTTAAGCCCCTGACACTCACTACGAAGGGATGGATTACATGAGAGGGCAGCAAAGTGCCTCTCTGGCTATGAGAGCTTTCTGCTCCAGCAGCCCCATTGCTGCATCCCTCTGCCAGCCAGCCCCGTGTGGGTGGTTGTGGCAGAAGAGAGACAGCATGCACAGGTACAGCGAGAAAACTGCTGCTTTTCTCTTTCAGGCTGCTGTTCTAAGTCTCCCTGGAGCTTGTCCAACAGGACCACTCTGAGCACATCCTAGTGAGTAACACCACAGTGAAGAAAGGATTTCAGAACTGTCCAAGTCTGTCAGTGTTGAAAACCTCACTGTTGTGAGGCAAAGGTCCATTTGTTTTTCCTCACTCCCACCCTCATCATTCAAAGATATTTACTATAACTGACCCTGCAATCATTGTCTTTGTATCACTCATATCTGAAAGAAAACTTCCTAAAGTTATGTCTAAATGCTCTAATGAATTCCCAATTCCACCTGAATTAATGCCAATAACTAAAGATTCAACCCCATACTCTTTGAGTACATTTTATCAAAAAGCAATTTGCATGGCTAAATAAAAGATATGCCTTGCTTATAATGAGAAGTATGTAATGCCTTTGTCTGAAGTAATATCCTACTAAAGCAGTTTATTGAATTACCCTAATATCTTCTGCCATCTTTTTCTCCTCTTCTGTAAGTTCCAGGGCAGTTTTCTCATCAGCAGAGAAGTATTTAGATGCAGGGATCATTTTTCCATCCTCAAACTGCAGATTTCTCACTAGTACCTGAAAAATGAGAGGATATGATTTTAAATTATCTGGGAGGTAACACATCCTTGTGTGAAGAGTTCTTAGGCATTAATATGGTTATTGAAATAGTAAAATAAATGGCTTGCAGGAAAGCTGCTATGATGCAGGTAATTTAACACAGGCCACTCCTACCTGTCTTTCAGATTCTCTCCCAGTATTGGTACATTTTAATCCATATTGGAAATGAATATGGATTGAGTGAGAAGCAAAACATTAATGTCTCCTCTACAGGATGGCAGAGGATTGATAAACTCCAAACAAATTAGCTGTCTGTCATTAGCAGCTGGATTTGTATAGCCTGACAATTCCACACTACTTGCACTTGCCAGGGTGAGCACTTACCATCTTCCCATCATTACCAAAAACGACTAGACCATTCTTGGTTACAAGTCCAGGTCTTGAAGCACCTTTTATTGCCAGCTCTTGTCCAGCAGGCACTGAAGCATCAAGTAATGATGACCCATAAAAAGTAACCACCTAAAAATAAATGGAATTAAAAGTGCACAGATTCCAAACATGCTCTAAAATTCTAATAGTGAAATTATACTGTTTTGAAGCTTAAATATAAGTACTTACACATGGAAAACATGTTACAACATTATCTCTGTATCTTTACAACCCAGGACATGTAAAACTTTGCAAGCTGCCTAAACCTGTGGAGCTGCTTAGCTGTAACAATGTGCATGCTGGAACCAGTGCAGAAAGGGAAGCAGCTTTTTTCAGTGCATGCCCAGAGGAAGAGACTGGCAGAAGCCTGACTGTGACCGGTGGAGTCCGGCTCTGCTCCCAGGCTGGCAATGCTGAACACTGCCTTTCTGGGGCATTTCTGTTCTTTCTGGGCTCTCAAATCAGCAACAGTTCTGGTTATTAGGGCAGGGCTTTTGGAGCAGCTTACCAGCAGATGGCTAACAGTTAAGTAACAAAATCTGGACATCACAGGCAGGAAAGATAATGCAATTTTTAAAATATTTTATGTAAGTACAATGTGGATCAAATGTACAGTACTTTTAATACACTGAAAGGAAGTAGTTGGTTTCGGATAAAATGAGATAGATTTATTTCTACAAATGATCTAGGCCCAAATCTCTTTAAATAAAACCTTCTTTGTTATTTCAGTAGCTCACAGTGTTTCACTTTGCTGTTAATACTGTGATGTTGCCCACTGTACAGCATGGGTTGCATTATACTGTAATGCATGCCTACTTCACAAAATGACTGGCACAGTTTGGTTCTACCCTTCTTACTTATTGCTTTGTACCATGCTGCTTGTTTTTTTTTTTTAAATCTTAACTACTGTGTTCTGTACATTTGTTTAGGTGCCTGTTTGAGATATATATAAAACATACAGTCATAAAATGAGAGCTACTGCAATGTAACTCTCATTTATATTCACCTGTGTGCAGACACCTTTAGTTTTATAATAAAAAAGGTCAAAAAGAGGTTATAGAAAAGAAGAATATTCTCCTGATTTTCAGAGCATACCTGGCCATCTATTGTTGCCCATGCTCCAGGCACTTTGTCATGCCCTCGAATCCAATTGTGCAAAGCTGCTGCAGGTTGGTCCCAGGAGATCTAGGAAATCAAGACATGCCAGGTAATTCTTCTGTGTTTAGGCATAAATCAAGTTAGTAATGTTTTCCTATATAAGAATTACAAACTCTCCCTCCTTCTCTTTCAACTCTTCATTTATTTAAGAACACAGAAAGGGTCTGGTCTAATAAAGGAAAATCAGTGATCTCCAGATGGCTAATCATCAAAGACCTATCAAATTGGATGCTCTTAGCACTCTTGTGTTCTGTGCAGTCTATATCATAGATTCTCCTTCTCACACTAATATAATGAAAATATAAATCTTGCTACTAGGTAATCATTCCTAAATAATTAATATTATGATTAATAAATTTAATAAGCATAGTATAAATGGGAATAAGTGTACATCTGGGATATCACCTTCTGCTGAAAATGATCTATTTATTGCTCGGATCCTACCTTCTTTAATAAAACCACAAACTTTTATTAAAATACTTTCTAATCATTTACTAACCCTTTATAAATTGTTTCATGAATGGAATTCCCACTACAACTTGCAATTCCTGCAAGACTTTGAGGAAAAAGGAAATAATGTTTTAAGAATGTCATGTATATTTAATGTGTAAAACCAGTGAAAATGTATTCCTTTATCTTTGCAATATTGTGAGTATATATACAAAATTAATTAAAGAATCAGAATAGCTATTAAATAACAAATCTCAGGTACCCAGCATCCTTCTTAGTTTAAGCACAAGGAATATTTAGAAGCAAGTTATAAGCCAATGAGAAGTGTTTTACAGCAGGAAGATTAAGCTAGTTCACCCCAAGGAAGCTCCTTATGAATGAATAAAAATATCCTTATGCAAAGCTATTTGTTTCTAAGGTAAGGCAGGAATTGAAATATGATAAAAAGTTATCATCACCTACAATATTTCAGGTGGAAAGGACTATATTCACCATGGACAAGAGACTGACATTTTGGGAATAATTTTTACTTTTTATTTTTTTTAAAAACTTCTGCACTGGTCTAGAAAAGGAAAAGAAGGTATTAAAGGCAGCATTCACTATCATTTTATGGTGGCCCTCCCAACCACAAAGAAGATCCAGCTAATGCAGTGGGGGTGCTTATATAATTCTTATATGGATGCTTAAATATATTTTTTTCTGTTGTTTGTTTACGTGACCTATATTTTTTTTTTCCTGGTGCCAACAGGAAAGGTGCCAACACTTGCTTTTGCTAACATCAAATCTATTTCTGGTAGAGAATTTAGTATGGACTGTTGGTAAACAAAGAGAGCTATCTTCATTCAGTGCTGTATTTAAAAGTCTGGTAACATATTAAGAATCCACTGAAGGTGCAGCTGCCATCTAGCTGTGTGTAGATGATCCCAAGTAGAACACCAGGTTTCTAAATATATGTAACTGCTGAAAGGAAATAGGAACTTAACCTGGGGCTCCATTACATGCATTCTTGGACTTATCCCAGGAATAAGAGGTGGGGAAACAACTGAGTTGAAATTAATCTTAAATTCATATCACTACTACTGTGATCTGAGTTGATAACAACTTTTCTGGTGATATGCACAAAGCACAGTGCTATTTAACACTACCTCTGCATTTTCCTTTTTCTGGATCCCTTCATATGTTGCCCCTTCTTTAGGCTGAGGTATACGAGGGGCCTTACCATCAGCAATTAGATGTACAGCTTCCACCTAAGCGAAAAAGTAACAGATTTATTGTTAGCTCGGTTTGCCTTTTTTCCTCAGTCATACTTGTGAATGACAGCAAAAGACTTTCTGCCACAAGGGGAACCGGTTTATTTTTAAAACCTAGGATTTCCAAAATCTAGGGGACCAATGATACACCGATTAACATACGCATACACTTAAACTTCTTTGACAAAAGAAATAGCCTCAGAAATTTGATGGGAGTACCTAGTCACCAAACATATAGCAGCTGCCTAAATTCTGCAGGACTAGAATGTGGCTCTGTATGACTGCATTCAATTCTTTCCTTTTTCTTTCTGCAAAAAGTTATTTCTCTGCATTTAAATGGAGAGAGAAAAAATTTCTCTAACGATCCATGCTGAGTATTTTTTATGCATTTTCATTTCTTCATTTTAAAACAATACGAAAAAGGACAAGCATACAAAATCCAAAGCCAATCCACCAGGGCTCTGAACTTAAACACCGCCCCCCCTTTTTTTTTTCAACCTTACCCTAACTTTCTGTTCTCTCTGAGCCTTTAAAAAATTTCACCTTGTAAAAACATTCAAGAAATCTGTGGAAAGAGCCACACTCCAGACAAATTTGACTTCTTGCCTTCTGTGGAAACAGGATATGTTTTGCCTGCTGCCAGCAACAAATATTCTGAGGCCACCTCCTCAGCTGTCGTGAAGCAGCACGGCTCCACTGAAGTCTAGGAGTCAACTGAACACCACAACCTCTGTCTTTCCGAATGCATGCATCTTGTCTATATTTCCTTTGCTTTCAAACTCCAGCAGATGCTTTTCTTCTCCACTTAAAATGTTGATATTTAGTACAGGTAAACATACCATAGCCTTTATTCCTTCTGGGAAGAGAAACCGGTTATACAGGTCATCCACAGTATCGTTTTGGCCAACGTCACATTCTCGCTGCAGAAGGATTGGTCCAGTGTCCAAACCATCATCAGCCCAAAAAATAGTAAATCCTGCTTTCTTATCTCCTTGAATTAAAGTCCTGGACATAAAAAAAGCCTTACAGTAAATACAGACAGTATGAAAGTAGTCAGGGATATCAACCCATCTGTTACACATTCATTTACTTTAGGTAGATAGAAAAGAAAATCCTAACTGTCTTTAATTCATTGCTCATTTCATAGTCAGGAACCCACAGTATTGACACTCTTGATGTGTGGTTTTCCACAAAGCAACATAAGAAATGCTGCAACTGAATCCAGCATTATGGTCATGGGCAAACCAGACTTGACTTGGGGAAAAAACCAAAATCAATTTAATTTGTAACCAAGCAAATCAGAGTAGGATAATGAGAAGTAAAATAAAATCTTAGAACATCTTCCCCCCACCCCTCCCTCTTTCCTGGGCTCAACTCTCCTCCCCAGCAGCACAGGGGGACGGGGAATGGCGGTTGGGGTCAGTTCCTCACACATTGTCTCTGCCGCTCCTTCCTCCTCAGGGGGAGGACTCCTCACACTCTTCCCTTGCTCCTGTCTGCAGGGGTTTCTCTCACATTCCAATCTCCTCCCCCATGGCAGGTTCCCCTTCTTAAATATGTTATCCCAGAGGTGCTACCACTGTCACTGATTGTGGTTGGCCTTGGCCAGAGGCGGGTCTGACTCGGAGCCGGGGAAGCTTCTGGCACCTTCTCACAGGAGCCCCCCTGCAGCCCCTCCCCTGCTACCAAAACCCCGCCACATAAACCCAAATACACTCCTTCATTATGTCAAATTCCACTACCTGATCTCTTTGCTGGCTGCCCCCTAACTTTTGATTAAGAATGAGCAATAGTTCCTTATTTACCTTGCCATGTCTTTCATGGCTTAATACACTGCTAGGAGACATATTTCTTTCCCAATGACCTCTTTTCCCATCTGAAGACTCCTAGATTTGTCTCCTGCCATGTGGAAGCTGTTTTATACCTTTGACTATCTTTCTTAGCCTTTTCTGAAGCATTTCTAGTTCCTTCATGTTCTGACTGAGATGCAGACAGTATTTAAGATCCTTCCATGGTCTGTTTTCTCAGTAACAACAATTAACCTAAATGTTATTATAGCTTACATATAGTCAGTTTTTTTCCCCCCTTATGTGCATTACCTTATGTTTTTTAACTTTGAATTTGACCTCTCATTTTCTTAATCTTACTTTCACATTATCACATTTACCCATTTGTGTAGAAAGTGTATTCTTTATTACAGATTGAAATCAGATTGACTGGTCTAAAGTTTCCTGGCTTTCCCTTTCAGCCCTTTTAAAACTGGTATTGCTCTTGCTGTTTTCCAGTCTCCTGCACTATCACAATCTGAAGGAACAGAAACACTTTAGGCTGTCCCAAACCTGCAGAAACTTTGAAAGTCCCCTGGTCCTGAGAAGAGATTTTTATTCATTCATCAGTTTATCTAAAATCTCTTCTGCTCACAGTTCAGCTCAAGAGAATTGTTCTGACTTATTCTACACAAAGAAGGGCATGGTAGTAACGTCTTAAGCTCCTCCATCCTGAATACCAATACAGATTTCCTACTATGGTGTTCTCTTTGATAAGCACCTTTTTAAAATTAAACACCTATATCACCCTACATACCTCCCACCTTTAATGTATTTGGGAAAATTGTTATTATTCAATTTTATGCCTTTTCTTTTCTGGACTGCTTTACTTTCATTCTTCACCTGATTTGCCAGAGTTTTTCCCCACTTGGACACAACTGCCACTTTTTGAAGGATTTCCTTATGTCTCTAATAGTCTCCTTTACTCCTCTATTTAAGTACTTCAGTTTAGCATTTTTGCCATTAAGGATTAAAAATAACAAACAAACCAAAGCAAAATATGCTGTTGCTTTGAATCTACAACACTGTGTCTTTAGATAATCACCATGCTGCCTGTAAGATTATTTTAAAATTGTTTCTTCGTATTTAGACAATTTCTTATTGAATTTAAACAGTGTGATAATGGTATTTCTGTTGTCACAAGAATGCTAGATCTGAGTCTACTGTGGTCATTACTGCAGTGTAGTTCTTTCACAGTAACATTTTGAATCTAGCCTTGTGCATTGCTCAGGAGAACAGCCAGATAAAGTTTTATTCTTGTGGATTCTATTCTCTCTCTCCCTTCCCTTCTGTGAAATCTTAGGCTCTGCATCAAGACCTGTTGTGATAGTTATTTAGTGTTTGTGGAGGATGAGCTACAAGAGCAGTGTCCTGCCTATGAAAACTCCAGATCGTCGATTTGCCTATGTGAGTAAAATGTATGAATGTACAGATCACATCACTGATCTTCCCAGAATAACAGCTGCACTTGCATTGGAAATCATAACGAATCTTAGGTATGAAGTGCAGATCATGAACCAAATACTCAGCTGCTTCAGAGAAGTTCCTTCAGAGCAGTTGCAAGTCAACAGAACTGTGCCAGCATTTTCATTAGTAATGGGTACAGACCAACATCATAACGTGACATACATATAGTTTTGATGCATAAAACTCACCAGTTGATTGCAGAAGCTCCTCGGTGGCGTGGTAGGATGGATGGATGGTAAATAATTGAGCCATGTTTTGGGCAGTCAATGACATCCATGGGGATGAACTGTGTACAGAATGGAAGGACATTTAGCTCTGCTCCAACCGATTTGTAGGCTGCAACTACTTCCTGGATAGGCTTGCCTTTAGCTCTCCATCTGGGGAACTTAAAAACAGGAGTGCCGTCCTTCTCTGCTGCCAGTGCTGAGGGGAAAGAACAATTTTTTTTTTTAATCCGCATTTGTGTTAAAAATTCAAACTGAAATCAAAGAGATATTGCATGACAACCCCAGCAGATCAAGCATATGATTACAGAATGCCCTTCGTACTGTTCTGTATGCTGTTTAAAAACCTTTGCACTTGGATATATTTTATTAATTCTGTCTTTGATTCTCATTCCTACAGCTGATGTCATTCTCAACTTTAAGTTCACTCTTACAACTTGGCTAATAAGTACCAATGAAAGCAGGAAACAGTGATGAATGTTATTGACTATTTAACAGTGACACTTCATTTCTTTTCTGTTCATTACATTTGCCTGCAACTGGTTTCATTTAGCAGAACTTAATTTTCCACTTCAGCAATTTGTATGTGAATATGACTACGTACAAGTAAGATTCACTCATGTCAGCATTTTGTCACATTGCCATGTGGTACAAATAATTACAGATGCTAATGGCCTTCAGTAATTTCTTCAAAATACTGTTTACTGATGCCTTCTGGATATACTTTCACTTATCTGTGAAACACACAGCTACACCTAAAATTAGGCTTAAAGGTGAGAAAAAACAACTGCACTAATTGCAGAGAGAATTTTTAAGTGTTTGATAAATTCCATTGTGCAACCACTTTATAACTCATCACAGAGAGTAGGATAGTAGAGTCAAACTCTACATCTGTTGAGTTGTATGTGTAATAGGAAGAAAAGGGAAAACAAGAAGAGGTATGGAAAATTCACCTAATTTAATTTATATTTCTAAACACATTTTCATACTTTCCTTTCTCTTTTTCACTTCTGAAGTTGGAACTTGAGTTTGAGCTGACGCATCTTTAGCCTATTAACTTAGGTCTTAAATACTTACTTAAATATCATTCCATAGAAGTTAGTGTGTACTTCAATTACCTTTAGAAACAAAAATTGTAGCTGTCTGAGGATACAGAAACATGAGCAAATTTCACTTGAGACTTAAGCTTTTTGAGTCATCTGGAAGTAAAAAGCAACAAAGTATCCAGCAATTTCCTTTTTTTTCATTAGGAGAGCAATAAACTAATTCTATGGTTTAGTTACAATAAATATATGATAGAAATCAGTGGAAGATTTACTTAGTTACATCTGCTCAGGTAATAACTGTACAACAATAGTTTACATAGTGTAACCAAGTGTTATGGTATGCTTCCAGAGCTGGATAGTCGAATTGTCTTTTTCTAAACTAATAGTTACCTCCTCTAATTCTTCCAAAGTGTGATTATATCTTTTAATGACATAGAGTTACAGAATGTAATAAACTTGAGAACTATATGCTAGTTTGGGAGTGCCATAGCCCAGGTAAGCAAAAATTATGTTTGATTCTTCCCTCATAAGAGTTTTGTGAAAACATGTCAGGACCAAAAAAAAAAAAGAGAGAGAGACTTGAGACAGCTCATGGAATGTAGTTTTAAAGTTTTAATTTCAGATTATCCATAAAGGTACATTCCATTCTGGCACTTCTTTCTCTTTGCTAATCATATTAACTCACTGTTTTTATGCCACTGAAAAAAAAAAAGTTACAATTCAGATGATTCCAAAGTAGCTTCTTTGTCACACTGGGCTCTGTTCTATGAGTACAATTCTGAATACCTGTCAGGCAACAACTCTTTCTTTAGGAAGTCTAGAAAATCCTTATGCATCTTGACAGTGGAAAAAGGGAGAGCAAAGCCTCCTCTAACCTTTTCAATGGGTTTTCAATAGTCCAGGTGGAAGAGAAATAGGCTCTTCAGGTACACTGCCGCATGCAAGCTTGTTAGAAAGGGCAGAACACCAGGGATAAACAGTCTTGGCTCCATGCCTTGAGTGTCCTGGACAGCACAGTGAAACAGGTGACAATTTGTGCTCGAGTACAGGCTGAGCAGCTATTTGCTTTAAGATACAGACCTAGTTCAGGATAATTACCTCTAGGATGTACGTTCAAATAAGGTACCTAGATTAATTTATTTTTCAGATATCTTAATGTATGGCCCGGTATGGTTAGAAAAGATTTAAATAATGACTAACTGACAAGGTTAAACTGGTTCTGGGACTTGTGTTTGTTAAAGCATCATTCTTATGCTGAATCCAGTGTAATAAAGGCAATATATGCAAGTCATTCCCATATAGATACCACCTTCTCATGAAAAGGCAAGTTTGTTATGTCTGCCTGTAATTTTAACATTTGGATTAAGGTTACACTTACCCAAAGGATCGGCTTGTCCATTCTTGTCAGGCACTGTGAATACTCCCACAACTTTATGACCCTCTTTTCTCAGCTTGTTATAAACTTCTTGTCCAAAAATACTTTGACCTATAAGGGCTAGCTTTAGCTTATGTTGATAAGCCTGGTAAAAAGAATTAAAACAAACCATGTTCTAGGATGCAAATAAAATATGTTGTTGCTTACATTTCTCTCTTGCTCTTTCTTGATCAATTTCATTTTGATTTAAAATGGAATAGTCTCTCTGCCCAAATCACCTTTGAAGGAATAATAGTCAATTTTTTTATATTAATGACAGGCAATGTACAATTCAGACATGCTTGCATTGTTCCTGCCAAGTTAAAGGTAATGATGACCCATTTGATCCTTCTACAGGGAAATACTGCTACATGTGATGTTCCCTTGCTGGACTTCCACTGCCTTCTGCGTTTGCATCCCAGTACACTGGATATGTGCTTTTAAGCTTCTTCAGACTGAGTAGGTGCAAATAACTCCCCCAACTTTTTATGTTTAGGATAATTCGAATCACCACACTACTATGCTATCAGGATATCATGTACTGCTATGTTATTCAAGTGCTTGCACCCTGAGAAAACTACTAATTCCTTCAGAGTCCCTTTAGATTTAGGGGACAGCTGTGCACCTCTCCCTCTCCCACCCTACCTCCGGTCCCTCCCCTCTAACACCTCCTTTATCCCAGAACTGGTATTCCTGTAGCTGCATGAACTGGATTAGGGTACTAAGCTGGGGAGGCACTGACCTGGCAAAATGTGGCTTATTCTTAACTGGATCTATTCACTGATCTAGTTCATTGCACTGCCATGAGTCCTAATGCAGGTCCAGCTGGGGAGCAGGAATGAGTATGCAAGTACTGGCAGAAGGGTGGAACTGTCCCTATAAGCACTGTCTTTGCATTTTTCACCAGCTTCTGGAAACTGAAAACTGGAAAGCTTTGAAAAACAAACAGAGCAGCAGACCTCATTATGAAGGAAACATCCACACAGAATAAACAGAAAACTTAACCTTCCTCAAAGCTGAATTTGGTAGAAACTATTCTTGGTCTCAAACTATAAAGATCCCTCCTTTTAGGAGGTCTGAATGAAAGGTAGAAGATAAATCCACATACTCCCCACCTTTATTCTTAACTTCATCTTTCCAACTGGACTTTGTCTTCCATTTTTTCTGAATGACCCATTAGATGCCATAAGCTCAGAATGATAAAGAGGAATCAAAGCACTGTCTAAACATCTTAACCACTGGCATTTGTTCTGTATGTTGGCACTTGTATGTTTTTCTCCTCCCTCCTCTTTTCCCTTTCTTATGGTGCTGGGACATGAGGATACCTTGACTAAGTGGGTTGTTGATTGGATACCAAATGGTCTGGACTGCCCATCAGATCATATGACAAATTCTAAGACAAAGAGAAATGTCCTGAAAAATAGGTTAGCCAAAACCACAATCCATTTCTTTGCAATTCATTTTACAGCTGAAATATTATGGATCTATTTTGCTGTTTTCAAGTGACATTTTAGTTATGCAGTTGGCCTTTTAAAAAAGGGAGTTATGAATTGGTACATTCCATTACAGGAATACTGAGGTGTGCTTTTTATCTTTTATATAAAACAGAATGAGATAACTATTTGTCCAGAGACAATATTTTCTCTCAGAACAAAACTGCATAGTAAAACTGTCCCTGTATTACAGCATTAGTCAGCACTAGTGCAACTGCAGTAGTAACAAGTAGTAAGATGCAAAGGTGGACATAACTCAGGCTCTTTCAAAATCAGATTGTTAGAGTTGGCAGGTAAAAAATGTCTGTGAGACTGGTGATGACAATATTACTAACAAATGCTGCACTGCTGGCAGTAATGCCTAAAATATGTTCACTATTTTCTTCTTAATAAACACAAGACCTTGTTCTGAATTACAATAAGCACAATTTATCCTTGCAATCCTTATCTAGCAAGGCCCAATGGATGCAGGTAGACCTCATTACCAGTGCTTTATGACTGATATGTTTGCTTTTACAGCAGAAATGTTGCTGCATTATAAAAAGTAATCATCAGATTTTCCTAATTATTTTAACTAAAGCAGGCAAGATGGAGAAAGATTAACCTGCTGGATCACCGAACACGTTTAGCGTGGTATGAAATCCTTTGATTTCTGTACTGTGCTAATTTACAGTGGTAGCCCAACTAGTACATTGAAGAAACATTAAAGATAATCCAGATGAGAGTTACTTATTCTACTTTTGTCCTTTGTTAACATCTCTCAGTAAGAACATGACTGGAAGGGATCTTCTTAGCTAATAAATCTAGTCCACTGCCTTTACAAGCAATCATGTCATATGATTGCTTTTACAAATTTACCCAATCTCCTTTTAAAAGTACTTTTAAAGTACTCACTGCTGTACTCTGTTGCTTTTCTGATACTTGGCCAATCTTCTGGTAATTCTGAGTCTGAATTTATCACCACCTTAAGAGCTACTTTTTCTCCACTTATTCACAAAGTGTTAATAACATATGCACCCTCTATTCCTAAACTTAACTTTTAGTTCATGTTTCCCTGTGAATAAGTCCAATTCTCATATCACATGGAACTGTATACCAGTCCCAGTTCCAAATCATGAACAGTTGCTGTAAATCAACACAGTTTCAGTAAAGCTACACGTGCTTAAGTTGTGCTAGTTGTGGAACTGAGTCAACAAATGGTGAGAAGCAGAGAACACAGTCCCCAAATAAACAAAAAAATAAGACTGGTAAAACTGAGAAGATTGCAGACTGGCTAAGTCCAATTTCTTCATTGTAGTGCACAAAAAGATTAGCCTGGCAGCAAATCAGCTCTGCTGTCTCACACTTACAGAAAGTTACTCAAATGAGGACTGATTTCAATTGCAAGATGGATCTGGTAATTGTGTTATGTGCTGTGATTCTTGAGTTACTTCTCCAATGAATGGTACATGTGTATTGTGTGATTTCTATGAACATCTGGCTTAGATGTGGCAATTTGCTTGTAGCACATTAACACATACACTGCCATCAGCAGAAAGCAGGAGCCAAACCCATAAGTCAGCCATGCAAAGGATTTCTACTGAGCAAAAAAAAAGAAAAGAAATCCCATATGTGGAGGGGTTTGCATGACCAGACCACAAATTCAGTCCTTCAATTCTGTTTTATTTGAAAAATTACAGTTGAGCAACTGCATGAGATCTTATAGCCACCCTGTATCTTCTCTGGGAAATTCTCCTGAACATAAAAATGATAACTCAAGATGAGTTAGACCTGTGAAAGTGGGAAATCCTTTTAGAAGAATTTAATGTGGACATAACAACCAATTAAAATGGAAAGTTCTATAAGATTACACAGAAACAAAAAACAATTTGGTGTTTTCTTTCTTACAGAAATGGCGCATTTTGGCCAGCGTACCATCACTAGCATTCATTAAGAAGCTGTAGAAAGGAAGCTCATTAAAGAACACCGAAACAATTTTGCTGTTGAATAAAGTGCTAGATGGATATTGGATCATTACCAGTAACATATGCAAAGACTAAACTTTTTATTGTTTCTGTCAGTGATGTTAAGAGGTTATATTAGACTTCTTTTGTAGTTGCCTGGCTGACTATGGATGTATAACATTCATTAACAGATGCAAGGGAAGGTTAATGGTCATGTAGTATCAGAGTAGATTTTTTGCTGTACTTTTGTAAGATTACCCAATTCCTAGTTATGGCAAACAGTGCACTTCAGGTGGCTTAGAGAGATCTGGCCTTTCTTTTATGACTAATCATAGGATAATGTAGTTATTATGACAGTGCTACAAAAAGATAAGAATTTAGAAAGTTGGTGCTCACTCTACTGTAATTCTGTTGTTTTCATTGTCTGAACTTTTAATTTCTTCTTTAACCTTCTATTTTGCTTATATTATAATGCAGATTAATATTAATTCAGTTTCCCTGACTCAAGTGCTCCCAATTTGGATGACGAAAATAAGATAAAGAGCATAAAACTTAAGAACTGCTTGTACAAGCAGTCTTATCTTGAATGCTCAACTTGTCTGAAAGTCCACTTTTACCTCACCACCTCAATATGAAAGCACAGATTTAAATTTAACTTCCCTATTTAAAAATTCTGTCCATACCATCTGTTGATCCCATACTGGACTTTATTTTACAATGGCTCATTAAAAGATATACAGTATTTTAATGTTTGCTTCTGTTCTGGTTCTTTCCTTCCTCCAAAACACCTAAGCAAAAATAAAACTAATAAATAGAACTAAGCACTGCGTAAAGAAGCAGCCTGACAAATGCTGTTAACTATCTTGTCAAGTTCTAGTTCCTAAAAATGGAAGACAAGTCCAAGAGCTACATTTCTTCTCGCAGAAGTCTGACTTTACAAAACCTATATGTAGAAGAATTTATTTCATAG
The DNA here is from genome assembly GCF_947461875.1 of Haliaeetus albicilla. Lineage (NCBI taxonomy): Eukaryota > Metazoa > Chordata > Aves > Accipitriformes > Accipitridae > Haliaeetus > Haliaeetus albicilla. The sequence continues at coordinate 5,815,801 of NC_091501.1, read as the reverse complement.
ATAAAAATAAGTTTCTGTTACTGCCTCTTTTGTATGTGTGTCTAACGTTCAATTGGTTATCAGTTTCTAATCAAATTTCTCGAAGGCTAACATTTAGTAACTGCTACTCTGCTTATGAAGCTTACTCTCAAAAAGATTACAGTATTTTATTTCTCCTGTGAATAAGAATTCAGTGAAGCTAGTAAATATTTTAATGTTATATCTTTGTTTAAATGAATGTAGAATTAAGCCTCCTTTGAAAAGCAGTACTGCAACTTTATTTCTACAGAGGATCCCCCTACATGTGCTAAATTCCAGTGCCTCCAAATAGAAACCTATCGTAGAGCCTCCCCTCCCATCTACACAGCTACGGGCAATGCGTTCTCACCAGTCATTCATTCTCATTTTTTGGCATTGCTGAGTGCATTTCCAAAAAGATTGTGTTAAATCTCTTATTCTAACACCTTCCATGTAGATACCTTCAGAGGACTGCTGTCCTCACGCTAAACCGAGCAGTCAAACATGAAACAAAGAACAGTCTCTAGGAAAGAAAAAATCTCCCACCCTCATTCAGCTTGCCAGACCTACACATCTGTACAATTTGGACTAGGCAATGCTTTCAGGGAGGTTGCGGGAGTTCTGCAGTCTATATATTTAACAGGACATAAAGAATGGCTTGGAACAAATGCGCAGAGCTGTAAAAAACTAAACCATGGGGTGCAGAGGAATTTAGGCCATCAACTTCAACCCCGAGCAAGGAACTGGTGATGAGGTCACAAACTAAACACTCTTCCTAGGCCACAGTGTGGGGCTTCTCTCCGGCAGTGGGAACCGGCATGGTCCTACCTAACTAGAAGGCAACCTTCAGCTCCTCACAGGGCAAATCCAGCGTGAGGGAGGCAGCGAACGGCCACACTCACATTGTTCTCGACACACGGCTACTGGGGATTATCACAGCATCGCTGGTGCCTGCTCCCTGCAGCTTCCAGTCACATCCCTGCAAGACGCAGCGCCCAGATGATGGCTGCGATCCCGCCCGCAGACCAGCCGGGCAGGATGCTGCTTCTGCACCCAAACCAAGCCCTCCTCCGAACCCTCCTGACCTTCCCGTGCCTGTACGCTCTTGACCAAAACCCCGGCAGAGACAATACGCATCACATCCTGAAAAATGCCCCCTCCCGCCACTTCCCTCTCCTTGCTCGGCCCCGGGTCGCCCTCCGACCGGAGAGGCACGCCGAGGAGCAGCAGCCGCCGTTCTCTCCCGGGCACGGCACGGTACGGCACGGCACGGTACGGCACCGGGGGGGGCCCACGTCCCCCGCTGCCCGCCCCACACGACTCACCGCGGCCGTCGTGCAGATCGTCCGTAGCAGCCGCGGGGTTGTCCGCAGCATCTTGCGGAACGCCGCCGGTTCCCCCGGCTCCCTCGGCAGCCCGGCGAAAACCGAGCCGGCACCGCGGCCGCGGCGGACCGCCTCGTCTGATGCAACCCGCGCCGATGCCGCTGGCGCCCCGCCAGCGCATGCATCCGCGGCCGCGGCGGCGCGCCCCCGCCCGGGCCCGCGGGGACCGGCGCGGCGGCTGGAGGGGAGAAGCCCCGCACCTGCCGCTCCCGCTGCCGCCGCGGCCCCCCGCCCCCTTGGCGGCTGCACGCCGGGACCGGGACCGGGACCGGGACCGGGACCGGACCCCCCCCCGGCTCTCCCCACCCCCGCTGCTGCCCGGGGGGGCCCCGAGGGCAGGGACTAGCCGGGGGGGGGGGGGAAGGGTGAGGGGCTCCCGGCACACGAAGACACGAGCCACGGCCACCCGGGCGGGATTTTGTGGTCCGCGGCGCGTCCGGTGCGCCCAGCGCTCCCCTGCCGCGGGGGTCGCTACGGCCCCCGGCCGTTTACAGCCTCGGAGGCGGCAGGGCCGATCGTCTCCAGCTTTGTCCCCTCTGCCGAGGCTGTCGGCGAGACACTCGTGAATCTGCTGCGACAGTCAAAAGATCACGTAGATTAATCTGTCGTTTATTTGCGTACCAAAAATGCCGGTAATGAGGTTAAAAAACATTAATGACTTTCTGGAAATCCATATCGCCACCATCACCAGGTATTTTTAAAGCTGCTCTTTCTACCTAATTTAAAAAAAAAATCTTTTAGCATTTGAGGTCATCTATTAACATAAAGGTTTCAACTTCACTTTCTAAAGTCATAACAAGAGGTATGGAGAAGATCTTGCAAATACAAATTCAAAGTGCTAAAAAAAAATCAGAAGGCAAATGAAAATGATCCCAAAGTGGGTATGAATAGCAAACCCCGAAGCAGATAGCATGGCAGTAGTATAAGCATCATTGGAAACTGGGTCAGGCTTAAACCCCTGCAACACTTAATCTTAAAGTACAAGGGTGGGTAAAAGGCTGAAATACACTGTATTCCTGTGGAGAAAACAAGAAAGGAAAGAATGGAGAAGTTGGTCATCATATGGCGGACTTGTGAACCACATCAGAGAGGTCAGGAAGCAACACTTAACGCCAAATTTATGACCTGCAGACATCCTGCTACAGTAGAAAACACAGTAGACAAAGTCTCGCCTAGCACTTGCAAACAGCTGTGTCTCACTGATTTTTTGATCCTTTCCTGCAAAAGAAGTGCAGCAGTAATCCCCAGGGTTTAATTCCAAGGCCCCCACCCTCTTCTTCAGGGTACTTCAAATGCTCGGCTATACCTGCAAGAAGAGCACTGCTGCGGAACTGCTGGTCCCCCCCTGTTCAGGGGACACGGGAAGGACAGGCGTTTTCCAATTGTGCCAGTCCCAAAGTAAGTCAGGTTGGCACAACTCAATTCCCCCATGGAGTAAAGTTACACAAGGGCTTGCATTATGAGTCTCATAACGTAATTCATTCCCTGATTACTTTAGGGAATCCCGCATTACTCCTGTGTAGCAAAACTATATCCTGCCCTTTACTTTTACTGCCCTAAGTGTAGGTAGCATGGAGTGGAATCAACAGAAATTATAATTAAAACTTTTTAATTAAAATAAACCACTGGACTTTCCTTTTGCAATGAAAATCCAACACAGAAAATCACCAGTCAGTTCCTACGATTTCCTCTCTATGGGGTGAAAAACCTAGGGGAGTACTTGGCCCACTTCAGTGAAGATTCTTCTCATGATGCTGCCATTTGGAGTATGTGGTGATTTATTAGATTATGGAATAGAGAATTAGTGAGTTTCTTTGCTCTGAGACATTAAAACACAAACTAGTAGAATTCATCAAAAAGTCCCGTTAGCGAGGGGGGACAATATGTTTATACAAGTGGTTCCTTCTCTAGTACCTCCAGTACTATGGGTTTAAAAAGAACGGTGTACAGTAATTCCAGATTTTTATTAAGAAAGCTAAGATATTTTGCTTTGTAGCTTATTTTTGAAATAGTATATATTCTATTGTTACTGGCTACTTTTATGGGTATGCGGCCTCATATCTTGTAATTACCTTACATAAAATCTACCAAATTTCATTGTTAAAAGTGTTTCTTTAAAATACTCCCTCTTTAAACTGTACAATAAAAACATTAAAACTCATAATTTTGTTGGACTAAAATGCATCATTTAACTACTACAGGTACTGTTGGTCTGAAATGCCTGCTCTTAATCTTCATTTTGGATTTGCAGTTTCTTTAAGAAAGATTAATAAATGCACAGTTTGATAGGTCATGTTGTAGTGATACAGCGACTATACGCACGCAAGCACAAGACAGTCATGCAACTGACAAAAACCACTAGATGCTCAATAAAAAGTGTAGACATCTAGTCCTTACTAAAGGAACTATTTCACTACCTCAGACAGTAGGAGGAATCAGTGTATGTATAGTCTTCCTATGACTTGATGGAAGTTGCACAAATTCCATACAATAGAGGGCAAACAACTTCTACTATAAAAGCTGGCATCAAAATGGTCCTATACTGCAGTTTAGAACTGGATTCAAGCATTGCTGAAGTTCATGAAATTCCAAATCCTGGTTCATGATCCAAATTCCTACTCAACTAGAACACCACTCATTTGGCATTTAACTATCGATGCACAGGCTTACGGCAAAATACCTGGTTTTCCCAGGTAAGCAATTTGTAATGACTTCTGGCTCTATTCATTACACACACACAACATAGACAATAAAACAATGCGCGTGTAAAGCACGAAGGTTTTAATTAGTTGGCATACCTTCAACTCCAAAAGACAACTCCAAACCTATTAAGACAATAATACATCTCCATTTACTTCACAGACTACTAAAATGTTAGGTGACAAAAGGGAAAGATCACAAGAGAAGGTGTCTGTTGTCAGCAGAATCACGGCACAAAGAAGAGCTGAGGAGTAAGATGTGGGCTTTACTTTAGATTTCACAGTAATGAGAGGGGCAGGGAGACGAACAGGGGTAAGGGTGTGCTAAATCACATGCAAGGATGGCATCTGCATACCATCAGCTTCTTTCTTATGATCAGAGTGATGAACTCATATGCACAGGTTTTAACAAACACTTAAGAAATTGGCTATTCAGAATTTCAAGGATCAGTGTAAACATTTACAGTCAATTCAAATTGTATGGTTTTTGTCATTCAGAAAATTATTAGGCTGACCTGCCTGAGAATGAGCAATAGGTCTTGTGTGACATAGTAAACTCCAACATCAGTGTCAAATATTATAATGGTTACAATGCACTCCTCCAGGCTTTTTGGTGTTTGGAAAAAGTGACACCAAGTATTCCCCACTGATTTCTGTACCCCAGTCAGAAAAGTACCTTGCAAATTATCGAAGTTTCTTGTTAATCTGGGGAGAAATCCTAGCTCCAGTGTACATTTATGCAATTGGTTTGGAGCACATTTTATACATTAAGTTTTCTCTCTATATTTTTTTCTTCCAGTTCTGGTCCTTGTTTCTTAAAGCCAAAGTTTAGCTTTGAAAAAAACTGCAATTATCCATAATAAGCTTTCCAGCATGGGCTTCCCCCGTTCTGTTCCCTAATTTTCCAGAGATGTATGTCAGCAAGTCACAAAACCAGATAGGGGATATGTATACAAAAAGCATTCAGGAGCTAAACATGCTGGTTCAATAGCCTGCTCACAAAGCAAAATGTGTTTGTATGTGCAGAAATGTACAGAACAAATATAAGACCTAATCCGCCTGAATATTATAAATCCTTGTTGATTTCTGTGAAGCAGAAGTTACCCAGTGTCTTTGGAGATATCACCAAGACTTGGCAAGATCATTGGGGAAGGCTGTGTTCCACAGGACACAGAGTACGTGCATATACTGAAGTGCTTGGGAAACTGCTCGGAATCTTCCAGGATTTGCTTTCTTTGGAAAATCATGCCCTGGCATTCAGTAATCAACTAAACTAGCTCTGCATAGGCTTTTTGTCATTGGAAATCAGCCTTGATGCAGGTTTTCATGATGAATAAAGATTTGGTCATAGTTCAGATTCAAATTCCTCAGGAGTACTTCAGAGTTCACCCAGTTTTAAAGACTGAGTAATTAAAAAAAAATAAATAAAGTAAGGCTTTGTACTGGTTATTTCCTAACTATGTTAATTGCATGACAAGTTTCAACTCAAATTTTATACAACAGAAACTTTTCATGTTTTTCCACTTGTTGAAGCAAGATTTAATGGGAAAGTTATTTCTTGTTTTATCTCTGCAACATTTATATTTAAAACTTGCTTTTCTTCTTCTTTTTTTCACTGGGTCTTAACTTCATTTCAGACCAGATACCCACATGATAGTAAGGCTTTCACAATCTACTGATACTGATTTTCTGCCATCTAGACAACCATTTAAAGTGTCATGCTTGACATTTCATTTTTTCCAGAGTAACCAAAAGGAGGCATATATTTGATGAGAAAAGGGAATTATTTTACCAATTTAACCAGTAGAAAGAATTATCATGTGCAGATGCCTTACTCATATGCATAAATGGAAGTCTCTCAAATTCCATACAATAGAATAGAAACTACTTCTGCAAAAATTGGCGTTATCTTTGTGGAACAGAGTTGCAAAGAGCAAATCTCAGATAGTAAATCCTTTCTGGGAATCCTGCCACAAAAACTTTCAGCAAGAACTTAATTTTATTTAAAATATTCAGAGAGCTGAGCATTAAATGTCCACAGACAAGGAATGTATAGCATGGTTGGTTTCCAGCAGATCCAGCAAGCCAAATTCTTTCTCCTGTAAGTAACTGCAGTTCTATCAATCTTGGTGGAGCTTTGCCTGTATACACGAGAAGCAATTTTTGCTCTGGATGCTTTTCACCAGTTTGGTGTTTTGGTTTTTTTTTTTAATAAAATGGTTCCCGCTTGGATGCTATGTTAAAGTTTTCAATAAGCTTTCAAACATCATAAAAACACTGTTTAAAAATACCAGGTAACTGTATTGTCCAATGTTGAATGATATTTCCAACCGGGATCATTTCAAAGGAAAAACAGATTTTTAGTACCTCGTGGAATCAAGCCCCTGTTGATTTATGAATTCATAGATACCTAGCCACTTCAGTCCATAAATAAAACAGTCATGGTACCATATTAATTCTACTATCTTTTGGACTTTTTTCTCTCACCTATCCTTCCTCGTACTCAAGTGTAACAAGTAATTTCAGCTGGAACATATTTATGTTCACATTTCACTCAGTTCATGTGAAAGTCCAACATGAAATTTTACTTTCATGATCATTTTGTTCTGGTCAACATAAAATGTATTCTCAACTATGCCTGTGTTTGGTAATACTCAGCTTACCAAAAATCACTGTATTAAACAAAGTCTAAAGACTTTTCTGACTACTGTATTATCTGAAGATACTAACAGATATTTGAATAATCTTAGCAACTTCCTATAAGCTTGTACCACATAAAACCTTCCTGGTACAAATGGAAGCCATGAGTGTCACCCAGCTTTCAGAAATGATGCTTATAAAATGTCAATAATTTCACATGAGCAAACAGCATAAAGCCATTCACTGATAAGACAGCACAGAAAACTTATCAAAGCTGTGCTAGACTTGCTGTCACTAAAACAGTCAGCTTCAAGATAAAGTCTAAATCAGATTTTCAGAGGAAATAGAAATTCTAGCAGCATCTAGAATTGACCTAAATAACTTCAGTGTAAGCAACAAAACACTGCCACCTAGGGAGCCACAGGAAAACCCAATAATAAGTCATTTAAATAACTGCATCATGAATGGCAGCATAAAATTTAACTGCTGTACTTACTTGAGTCTAATTATGATTTTTTTCAGTTATGGACCCTCCTTCTCCTTTTTTTAAAAATGCACTATTTAAGTACATTTTCTTTTAAAGTAATTTTTTTTCCCATATTCAAAATAAGGGTTACATCAGATTATGCTGTGGGGATCACAGTGCACTCTTTGGTGTGGCCACTGCATAGACCAACCAGTTGGGTTACCTTGAATGCAGTTTTGACGATCTCACAACCTTGCAATAACCAACCCTACAGTATTTCACTCTTTACAAATTCAGTTCAGATGCAGGGAAGGGAGGGCCCTACAAAGTGCCAGTTCTACAAGTTTTTCTCTTGTACCGTCCTGCAGAATTCAAGGACATGTTTTTCTGAGACAGGTAACAAAAAGCCTGGTGACTACTTTTTAAGCACTCTGAAAGCCTCTGTTTATGTGCAGTCTTCCATAACTGAAAGAGACAGTATTTGCTTCAAAGAAAGCATATATGGTTTGTAGGGAAAAGTTTTCTATTGTTTTGTTTTTCAAAACTGGAAGACATACCTTGGCTTTGAATAAATGTATAGCAGCTCTACTGAGTTCAACGAACACTGCACCTGCATTGCTGTAGACAGAATGCAATCCTTAAAGTCAAGCATAAATTGTGGTTTCATTTTGTGTGATAGTTATCTTCTCCTTAGAGACACCTGTGCTCACTGCCAGCTGTCAACGTCCTCCAGAATTAAACTTCTAGGGACTTAAAACACTCCAACATGAACATCTTAAGTTTGCACAGAAGCCAATGAATGGAGGATACATATTTACATTATGATTTTTTGACAACATTTACCAAAGCAGAGTTCTCTCCCTTAAAAAAAAAAAGTTATTCCAAACATTGTTTATGTCGTTCCACACAAAACTAAATTTGATCTTTTCTTTCCCAGACCCAGGCTGGTCTCTTAGAACGCACTTTAAATAGGTAAAAACTCATGAACAATAAACCTGCCAAACAGATCTTTCTTCCCAAGAAACTTCTAAAATCAATAGATTCTAAAGGATGGATTCCTTTCAATCAGAAAACAATTATAGTAGGTGCTATTTTCAGACCTGCTGCATTACAGAGTTAGCTTTTATGGCTGATCCTGCACTTACTGATACATCCCTCATTGGAGCTGCTATTTCTGTTGCGCTCTCCCTGCTGAAATTGCTGATGCTCCCGGTGACACTGCTTTTGAAGCCATTTCTTTTTCTGCTGCTCCTACAGATTCTGCTGAGGCAATGTAATTGCTGTGGTCATTGTTAGTGGCCCCGAGTGGCTACTCCTCTTGCTATCCAAAGCACTTCTATTTTTATTCTCTGATATTAGACCCATCGGGGCCCTGAAAACAGTGACTGACCGCATCCAGGTAAGTACCTCATGGCTCTGTGCGACAACAAATTACAGGGAGATGGTTAGATGACACTATTGCAGCGGTCACCCCGTGCAGCTGTCTCTGAGCTCCAGACCCCCCCCCCCACAGCTGGAATAGTTCCTCCCACCGCTCCCTTGTTCCAGCATCAGAAAGGGGAAGTGCTGGCGGGGGGTGGGGTGTGTGTGTCACACTCTATCGACTGTACCCCGCAGTTTTCCCACTTCTCAGCAGCGTGACAAGAGGTGTGGAATCGGTGCCAGTGGGACTCAGGCTGGGGCCCTGTACACCAGGGGAAAAGCAGAAATGCTCCCAAAGCCCCCGCACCTCGCAGACAGGCCCTGCCTCGCCAAAACCATCATCTCACAGATGCAGGGGGGGGGGGTCAGAGTAAAGAAGGGAGAGAGCGGACTCCAGAGAGGGGACTCCCCTGCCTCACGGCAGCTCTGAGGCGCCGCTGCCCGGCAGTGCCACCGCCCGTGGCGGTTGCCGCTCCGCTCTCCTCCCGCACCACGGGGCCGAAGCGGAGTGCCTGCCTCCCTAATCCCCGCTCTCCCTCTGCTTTAATCCGCCCTGACCTTCGCCGGGGGGGGCAGTCACTGACACTCGCGAACCGGCCCGCCGAGCCGTGAGGGAACCGACCGGGCGGGAAACCCCTCAGGGCAAGGCGGCGGGGCGGGGCGGGGCAGAGCGCGCGGCATCGCCTCAGGGGCGCCCGCGAGGCGAGGGAGGGGCGGGGCTGTGCAACGGCTGTCCTCGCGGGGGCGCCACCGCCCGCCCCGCCCCTCCCCTCCCCTCCCCGCCTCGCCCCGCCTCCTGCCGGAGGCCAAGCGCTGCCCCTCCGCCTCCATTTCCCAGCGTGCGGCGCGGGAGCGGGGCAGGAAGTCTCGTGCGCCTGAGTCAGGGGCGTGAGGCGGGGGGGGGGGGAAGAGCCGCTGCCGGGCGCGGGCGGCGGCGATGGCGCTGGAGACCCTTTCCCCGGACTGGGAGTTCGACCGCCTCGACGACGGCTCGCAGAGTGAGCGCTGAGGGAGGGCAGGGTGGGGAGGAGGGTTGGGGGGGGGGGGGCAGCGCCAGGCCAGGCGGGTTGTGGCGGTAAACGCCGCGGAGGGGCTGAGGAGACCCTGGTTCCCCTCCCGGCCCCGGACCCCTCCTGGTCCCTCAGGTCGCTGCATCCTCGCTGGGAACGGGAGGGAGGGAGGGAGGAGGCAGCGGTCGCGGGAGCTGAGCTCGCTCGCCCCCCCCAGCCTCCCTCACGGACCCTGCCCGCTCTGCGCGGGGAGCCGGGCGCTCGCCTCGCCCCTTCCCCCGGCCGCCGGCCGAGCGCCGCTTCCTCCTCCGGTCAGGCCGGCGGGGGTGGGCGGTCGCGGTGACCTTTTTTTTTTCCCCTCCCACCGCCCTCTGCGTAGTTGTCGGGGGCTGTTTGGGGTGGGAGAGTGGCTTTTCCAACCCTTCATCCTTGACCCCCCCGGGGAGCCGTCTCCAGTGCCCCCAGTGTGGCAGGGAGGGGGCAGGCAGGCTTGCGTGACTTTCTTTTCTTGCGCGAACCGGGCAGGAGGAACAGATGCTTGTCGTGGGGATGGCGTTTCTTTCACTCCCCAGCGCTTCTCGTGGCTCACAAATTTTGGCAGTTGCTTCCTCGGCTAGCCAGAGAAGTCATATCGAGATAAGTTAGTGGTATGCAGCTTCTGTTGGTAAAGGCTTTCTGGCGTGGAGTTGGACGGTCACTTGCGGTTTCACCTTTAAAAAATAATTAAATAAGACCTTGTGATGCTTAAGTCTTTGATAGTGGGCTCGCGTGCCCATCAAAATCCATGTTTTTCTCAGCCTGTGGAGGTGACCTACTTTCTAAACATGGAACATATACGGTTGACACACTGTAATACACACTGTAAATTGAACTGTGCCAGATTAATTACACCAGGTGTTACTGTGAAAATATGCCACTCATGGACCAACTGTTTCACATACAATGTTATCCCAACCGATGATACTGTTTATGCCATATTCATTTAATCTGGATTTCAGTGGAAACTGAAGCTGTCCTGAGCTGAGCTTTTTGCCAGTTCTCTAGCTGCAGAATGGAGAATGTAGCTTTTATTCAAAGTGCCAGATCTCCACTAGTTTGACTGTGACATTAAGTGCAGCTGGGAGAACTTTACGTGACATAATATGCTCCATTACCACCATCCTGATGATGAACAAACAGGCTGATCTTCCGTTGTGAGTGGCACACAAAGTTCTCCTAGAGAAAAGCCAAAGAAAAATCCTGTGTCTTGAAAAACATTTTTTGTTGCTGTTGTCTACTTTCATTTTATAACTATATCACTAACCTTTAGCAATTATAACAGCCTCAACTGAGGACACAAGATACTAAGGAAGGCTGGTTTGTTGTATCTCTGTCCTAGATATTTATGGACAGAGCACTTGTGAATCCTGCTGTGACGATAAGTCCATTGAATATTGATATTGCTGATTTTATGGAAGACGATAAGATTAAGTTGGGGGATCTGTACTGCTGAGTAGATCTCTTGCATTTTTCCAGTTGTAATGCTTTCATTTTATCACCTGAGGAGAAACTAAATCAAACTTTATTGTAAACAGATTATACCTTATGAAATATGTCTGCTGCTCTGAAGAAAAAGAAAATATCTGCTTTCTGTGACTTCTTTTCCTTTCTCCATGTAAGCCAGTTTACTTAGGAAAATTTTTCTGCATCTTAAAAAGCTTTCCCCATCACCAAGTCATTTTTTATCAGTTGAGCCCTGCCTGTATCTGGCTAGCTAATAGCTTTCACTCTCTTGTCTCTCTAAAATAGTGATAAATTATTCACACCTGTCTCTTATTTTATGTATGATCAGTACAAGGTGGCAAATTGATGGCTATCAATAGTTAAGTATTTGGAAATATTTAATATCTATTATGTTGAGCTATAGCATTGTTCAAATCCATCATGTGGCTGCTGAAAAAGTGACAGTTTGTGGGTCTCTAGCAGAGTGCTGATGTGAGATTTTGGTTGAGATAATGCTGCCTGTTTTGTAGGGAATTGATTTGAACAGCAGTGCCAATTTGCTACTCTTGTGTGACTTGGAAGCTTTTTCTGTTCTTCCTATAAAGCCCCAATATCTCTGTCAGTTTCTCTACTCTTAGTTTGTCTTTTGTGCAAAGGCAGGTGATGGGATTGGGGAAATACCGCAGCATACCTCTATAATAATAAGTCTCCATACTCCAGATTTTCTAGCAGTAAAGTACTGAAGCTGCTATGGTGGCTAGTTAAACTCCGTTCTGCAGGGCTCTGCATCCATCAGTGTCCTACTGGTTTTCTGCAGCAGAGCTTCCAGAAGATGCACTGGAAGGAACCTGAAAGATGAGATGAATTTGATAGAATAGAATGATATGATGATACAATTCAAGGCCTGCACATTAGTGTCTGGAGTGCATACTGCTGATGCAAGTTTTTTGTTCACTTGATTCTTATCCATTGATATGAAATTCAGTCTCCTTATTTTGACAGTGCCTGTACGCTGTCTAGGCTGCAGGTACAGGTAGCACCCAATGGCACTAATGCAGAACTTTGTGAGAGACAGTTTACTTCACTGTGCTTCTTGGATAGGTTTTGCAGTCCATGTGCCCATGTGGTTGGCATTGCTGCTGGCTTTGAAGTAGTCGCTTAGAATTAGTTCAGGATTTCATTGCAGTCATTTCTCCTTCTCAATCTCAACATTCCTGTGCATAGTCCTTCTCATCTTTTCCTTATTTTTGTCCTTATTCATTCCTCCCCTTCTGCCCGGTGCAGTGTCTCAGTCAAATATTTTCTTTCTCCAAAAAATGTCTTAAGTGAAAATTGATTCAGTAGTGCTCTTCCACTGAAGTAGCCATCAAGTACCATTTGGCTCAATTATTGGCAATGTGGATGGGTAAGAGGTTAAACATGCAGAATAAAAGAATGTAAGTTCTTTGAACTTTTTAGAGCAGCCTACTTGCTGAAATGTGGAAAGGGCATGTATAAAGCTATGTGAGAGTTGAATTCTTGTTTAGGAAAAGGTCAGTTGTACAGCTGATTTACATTCAAGTTTTTAGATAATCCTGTTGTCAACAAATAGTAGAAGATCACAAGCTATTAGATTTGTTATATAATTATGGGGAAAACACTTTAGTTTTCACATGAAAAAGGATTGTACTTTCTTACTGAGCATAGAAGCCTTGAGCCGTAATCGTGCACTCTGTAGTTCAGATTATGCAACTGAGTTAGTAATTGTATATAATCTGGGGAGGAGGGGAGAGTGTCTTAATGTGGGAAGAAAAAAGATCAGGATAGATTGAATGAAACTTTTGTGGACTAATTGTCTTTAGACTGACTTTGCTAATGAATACCATTGTTCTTAGTGTTTGACCAGCTGAACCTACTTACCCCTAACAGTAACGGACAGCTGTGCATTTCAATGTCTAGGCGCTAAGCGGAAGAAGAGTTCTGCTTGAAGATGGTGAATTTGCAAGTGGGGGGGATTGTTAAAAGCCATAAACTTCCTGTGTAATGCTGAAATAACTTACTGAGAGGTAGCAGGGGGAAAGTGGAAGGAGGATTGCTACTAATACAACTGCTATTCAGGCCAAAATGATTAGACCCATTGCCTCAAAGTTCTAATATAATTGCATATATGCTGGTTCAGCCGATAGGTAGAATCACCTGCTGTGTTACAATTTCTACAGTCATTTCTTTGCTCAGTATTGTAATGTGATTGTTAGTTTTGTTTAAGATCTTAGTTTGAAAATATATGTAAATTTGAAAAATAATTTTCTACAAACCACTAGGATGTTTGATATTCTTTTAGTATTTCGATTTCTTTTAAATTGACACTGAGTTCTGGGATTGTTTTTAAACAAATAAGAACTTTGTATTAAAAATGCACTTGTATTAAGGAAAAATGCTGCATCAAAATGAGGAATACAGTACTAGAGCTAAATGGAAACAGATTAAATATTTTTTAGTAACATTTTTGATATTGCAGTTTACTGAACAGTCTATAAAACTGTACAAATGTTATCAATTCTCAGAAATTCACGCCGAAGTGCAGTTGAAGAATTATGGAAAATTTCTTGAGGAATATACATCTCAGCTGAAGAGAATTGAAGATGCTTTGGATGACTCTGTTGGAGATGTTTGGGACTTCAGTCTTGATCCCATTGCATTAAAGGTCTTCATATATTTAATAAGCATTGCAACTGTTATTTTTCCTAGTGCCTCTTTCCCTTCAAAACCTGAGAAGTAAAAGCTTGATGCACTTGTGCTCTTAAAATTTTGACTTTTGTTTTTGAGAAACCTATCCAATACTATTTTAATTATCAAGTAATTAATAAATTAAGGCATATCATAAGAGAAGATGTTTTCATGTTATTGTTTTCTAGTCTTTTGGATAGTAGTGGAAGTTAAATGAATTTATAGTTCTTCATGTGTTGGGAAGGCTAATTCAAGCAAATTTCTTCCCTGTAGGTGTTGGTGTTTTTATCTGGGGGTTGGGGTTCCAGAAGAGCTCACTAATAGCTGTATAACTGCGGAGTGAACTGTGTGTGTATTTATAGTTGTGTTTTGACTTAATGGCCTTGGTACAGTATTTTCTGTCCTCCAGAGGTGGCTATTTCCTTGGTCATAAGTTCTCTGTCCTCTGTGGAGCATTATTTTTTCTCTTCACTGAATTTGCAGACATCATTTAAAAGCACTTTTGTTACCACATGGAACTTGTCTGTGCTGAAGATGCACTCTCAAGCAATCATCTGTCTGAATAATTTGAATAAATTATGTGTAGGGCCACCACAGTGCTGGATGTATAAGAACTAGCCAATATAATAGCTGACTTCAGTACAGTGTCAGTGCCTGCATATAGATACACAGCATGCATCCTGTTTCCTGCATTTGGGATTCTTAATTCATGTTTTAGACTTCCTGAGCTGTTGGGTTTTTTTTCTACATACTCCATAATGACCATGCTGTTGTTTTCTTAGTTTTGTAAGTAAATTGTTGTAAATGCTACATAGTATACCTAGTTATTTGCCTTTCTGCCTAGAGTGAAAGGAAAGGTATTTCCAAGTAAATGTGAAGAGCGAAGGTTTCCTGCAGCATAGGTTGCCAGTAGTGTGCAATTACAGCCCTCTTATTACTGACCCTGTTTGAGATTAAACTTGGTCGGGGGGGGGGGGGGGGGGGGAATACTTACCTAGTTGGATAAATGTATTTTTGACCAATACTTTCTAAAGTTGTGTCTTGGGTTTTGTTTTTTTTGTTTTAAATTTTAGCTTTTGCCATACGAACAGTCCTCCCTACTAGAGCTCATAAAGACAGAAAACAAGGTAAGTGCTTTATGCTTAAAAGAAAAAAAAAAATCAAAATAATAGTTATTCTGACTAAAACCAAGCCCTCTAAATGTGAATCTATTTGTAATCTGTGTGGGTTTTTCCCTCCTTTGAATCTAGGTTCTAAACAAAGTAATAACTGTGTATGCTGCTCTTTGCTGTGAAATCAAGAAGTTAAAATATGAGGTAAATTCAGCTGTCTTTTATTACTGTGTATTAAAATGTTTGCAGATTGGCAAGCTGATATATAGTTTTATTCTTTAGCAGTAAAGAAACAAGATGTGATGTCTAAATTTTTGTAGCATGATTACATATATCCTATTTATTAAAAAACAAATTTCTGCTTTTGTTGTTAGGCAGAAACTAAATTTTATAATGGCCTCTTGTTTTATGGAGAAGGAGGTAAGTAGCTCCCTTTACTGTAAAAGTTTGTAGTTTTATGTTACTGCTTCAGGTTATATTAAATGCTACAATAAGTGTAATTTTATAATACAGGTACATGCTTTCTCTGTAGCTTTGAACACCAAATAACAGACTTTGAGGTTATAGGGATATATGTTAGTGTCTTGTAACTGTCCTGAGTTAGCTTAAGGTAAGAATTAAGATTTATCTGTAAAGCCCTGTTACCTGCAGTAAGTATTGTTACATTAACAGGGAGTTTTGTTGCAGCTTTATTTACATGAGAAGTAGGCAGTATGGGCTGTTGAGGTTGTATGAAATGTATAATGTACAGCTTGTATACTGTAGCAGATATTTTTTCAAAGTAATGTATTGAAAACCTGTTTTTCACATGTAAACACATCCTAAACCAGCTTATTTCCTATTGGGACTAGATTTTACATCAGTTGTAGTAAAATAATAAATCTGTAATTTGATTGTAATAAACCAATGAAACCATTAATAAATAAGTTGGACCAAGTCCTGCCTACTTATGCAACCATAGTTGTTTCAAGAGGAGTTGCAGTGTTAGTGTCACCTGCCCTTCAAGTGCAGGTAACAGTACTTGTATTACTGTTTAGACCAACCACGATGTAATACAGGGGCATAAGTGATTACAAGCCAATTCAATTGACAAGTCATGAGACCCTGCTTCAGGTGAAAGCTGCTTTTTGTCTTGGATTTAAACTGGTAACTCCTGCGAAGGGTTGGTCTTAAGCTTCCACCATAAAGGATGCTAGTCTGGGAATAAGCACAGATCTTGGTCCTGAGGGCTTGAATATATTAATGAGCTGATTTAAGGATATATCACCTAACTTTGTTTTCTATTTCAGAAATTTGAGAGAAAGGGAAGGCCTTTTCATAAAGGGCTTTTTAAAAGCTTTCCAAGAGCCTTGACTGTGACAGAAGTATTGGGGAATGTGAAATCTTTGAGCTAGGGACTATTTATCATTCTTTTAGGTGCTATATAAGATGGCTTCAGTTAAGGAACGCGAAAAAGTGTGGGGGTTTTGTTTTATTGGTGGGGTGTTTTTTTTTCCCTTAGCAGATTCTCACTTCTTATCAGATGTGGTTTTAAATATCTTAAAAGAAAGTGATATGCTGCCAAAATTATACTGGGGATCCCTGAAAAGTTTTCCATGTCTCCAGCATGAAAGAAGTCAGACTGTTGTAGATTAACATATTACAGCAGCAGTTTGTTCCTGATGGGTGTTCTGCAGGGAATGCTTGAGAATGGCAGGAACTGAGAGGTCAGCCTTCTGCGGGTTAGGTAGGGATGCAGAAATTATGTTCTCCACTTCCATATTCCTCCGTGTAGCATCTGCTTTGATAACAGAAAGCTTGCTTACTTAGAACAGCTGGCAAAGTTACTGGCTCAAGGATGGTTGAAATATAGTTGGATAGATTTTTTTGGGACATACACTAAATAGAGTAAAGGTTACATAAAGTGTGTAAAGGGGAAGCATGCAATATTTAGAATCTTGTCCCAGAGCTCCATCTTACAGAAGTATGGAGACTCCTTTAGTCTCTGGTGACTGGTCTAAAAGAACATTTTATGAAGCAATAAGACCTGCATTTCTTCTGCAGGTAAACTTGCAATTGTAAGCCATTTTTGCCCAGGGTGGCCCAATAGAAAAATCTCAAGTCTAGAGCATGAATCTGTCATCAAATTAAAAAGACTATATTTTGTCAGGTGGTATTACAATCACTCCAGCTGACTGAAACAATTTGGCATTGATGGTGTAATTACTGTGTTTCATAGTATCCTGTTAGTGTACTTTGTCATACAGGTAATGCTTTGAAGCTACGGTGATGAGCCGGTTGTTTTGTGCAGGATGATATGTAGGAAGAAGAAAATGAAATTTTTGAGGAAATTGTATGCTGCACAGCTTTTTCTTCTGATTAGTGGTGTAGTATATTCTTTCAGTAAATAATTACCAGTGGGTGTTCCTTGCAGTATAAATACCTAGTACTTTCATACAAACTTTTTAAAATGGAAACTTTTATATAAAAGTTTATAATATATATTGCCTTTAAAGAATTATGTTTCATATTCTTTATTTTCTTTCAGGTGATGGAGATTTTTTCCTGCTTTGTGTCTAACTTATAAACAATGTGATTTTTAATAAGAAAGAAACTTCAAAAATAAGTCCAGCTTAGGAAAGCAAAATTAGAAGTTGTTAAGGCTCCATCAGTATGCGTATAATAGTGTGCTCCACTTGTATGACAAACAATTGGCTTGGAGGACAAGTTTCAATGTTAATTTAACAGGTATAACACAGGCTTTTGAAAGTGGTGACAAATGTTTTCTTTTAAGCCACAGATTCCAGCATGGTGGAGGGAGATTGCCAAATACAGATGGGAAGATTTGTTTCTTTCTTGCAGGTAGGGTATGTTTTGATTTTTTTTTTTGACAGCAATTACACTCTTAATTTTACTTGCAAAGTGGATTTAACAGTCTGCAGTATCCTGCTTGCATCTTGCTGAAAGGCATTTCAGTCATTTGATACGTTACTATGTTTTGCATGCAAACCTGTCACAACCAGCTGATGTATCACGCACTGTTTTGTTTTTTTTTTATACTTGACTAAAACTCTGGAAGTCTAACAACAGAAGAAATTACAGTTTGTGTAATCATTGCTCAAAGAAATTAGAATTTACTTAAAATTTTGGTAAGAGAAGATAAATTGAGGTTGTTTAATTTGATGGTAAAGTTATCTATTTTTATGTTTTTATTAGTAAGTTTTAGTTTTCATTGAGCATTGGGAATGGATTAATTGTTTACACATCTTTTTTTAGCTAATAAAAGAAAGCAAAATTAAAACAGGTACCTGAAAAAAAATCGTTTGTGCCTCACTCAAACTTTCAGAGAAGAACACTGATTTCCTCTACAGCTTGGTTATCAGGGTCCTTTGCATGAAAACAGGATCTGTGTTTTTTCTGCAGATTTCCTGTGCTCTGGGGTTTCAGTCTACTGTGAAATTTTTCTTATCATTAGCATAGCTTAAGTGACTGTCCTGTTCCCCCAAATGTCTCTGTTTTTATGCAGTATTGCTTGTAATGAAATATCTGTTTTGAAGCAGAGAATATACAGGAAGCTTCCAGAATGTTTAAACAAATGCTAGTTTAACTAAGATTAGAATTGCTGTTCTTGGTGTATAGTAGCATGGCAGTAGTCATTTACTGAGTCATAACAGGTAGAATGCTATAGGAAGTTGTTTCTCAACCTCTTTTACCATGCCCAAGTACAGTTAGTTTTAGGGTATCATGGGACTTTTTTTTCCCCATTTTTCAAGCTTTTTGTCCTATCAGCTTTGTCAGTTTCATCCTTCATCCTCTATTTCTTTTGGAGCAGATGTTCGAGACCTTTTAGTGGTTCTGAAATGGGGTTACTGTACATTTGTGTTTTTCCAGACTCTTTTTTTCCTGCCAGGATGCTCTGTCTAGGTGGAAGTTGAGAGCAGGGTGACTGGCTGTCTGGATATCTATGTGCATTGCAAACCCACTCTGTAGAACAAGTTTATGTTTGTTTGTGGGGTATATGCTGATGTGTATATTTATAGGGTAAACACTACACAAAAACATAGTAGTATTGCTTGTGAGCCCCTTTTTATGTATGCTACGATGGCTTGCTGATTGTTGAGCGACTTTGGAAAGAAGGGAGATGCAGGATGTTGCCCCAAAGGGAGGCCTGCTGTGCTAACAGGTGTGTATTGCTTTGGGTAAAGCTATGAGGAAAACTTTTTCCTTATGTAGTTTGTTCTTTTTCAACTGTGTGTTCCCCTAAATTCACTCGGTAGTAGTCTGTATCCATAGACTGGGAAATGCTGTTCTGGTCAATGATATAAGCATATCCCAAGGGTGGTGTGAAAATACAAATGAAGATGACGGAAGGGGTGAAATGTTGCTGTCCTAGATGTCCCAGTTTTGGCTGAAATAAAGTTAATTTTTTTCCTAGTAGCTGGTATAGTGCTGTGTTTTGGATTTAGGATGAGAATAATGTTGATAACACACTGTTATTGTAGTTGTTGCTAAGTAGTGTTTATACTAAGTCAAGGACTTTTCAGCTTCTCATGCTGCCCTGCCAGTGGAGACTGGGAGTGCAGAAGAAGCTGGGAGGGGACACAGCAAGGACAACTGAACCTAAAAGAGCCAAAGGGGTATTCATACCGTATGATGTCATGCCCAGTATATAAACTGGGGAAGTTGGCCAGGGGACACTGTAGCTCACGGATTGGCTGGGCACAGGTCAGTGGGTGGTCAGCAACTGTATTGTGCATCACTTGTTTTGTATATTCTGTTATTATTATTTTCCCCTTGTTTTCTGTCCTATTAAACTGTCTTTATTTCAACCCATGAGTGTGTGTTTTTTTTACTTTCTCCCCATCCCACTGAGGGGGAGTGATTCAGCAGCTGCATGGTGCTTAGTTTCTGGCTGGGGTTAAAGATGACAATAGAGCTAATGTCCACGTATGGTTTTATTGGCTTTTCTGAGTTCAAGATTTCTTGATTAACTAGATGCAATAGCCTCAAATTTGCTGTGTCAAAACTTTTTTTTTAAATTATCAAAATATTGCTGTGAAACACTAGTTAGGTACTCTTGATCCTGCAGAAGATAGTGTATTTGAAGAACTGATAAAATAATATAATCTGTATTATGAAGCTGCTAATATGGATGTGCTGTTAAATTGGGACTATTTCCTGGAAGTTTTAGAACAGCAGGAGGTGCCCCTTTCCCAGGAAACATGATCTCAATTGTCTATTAATCCATTCCTCTGGAATCTGTTGGCTTGTTTCAGCTGCATTTGTTAGAGCAATACAAGTATAAGAAGTAATGACACTTTTATGTTTTGTGAAAACTGGTGACTAATAGAAGGCAGAAGCCCAAATAAGAACTATTTTTGATGGAGAGGAAGACAGAATTCAGCTGTTGGCCAGTCTTCTGGCAAGAACGGCAGACTGGCTGGTTAGCCAGTGTGGGCTGTCTGCTATGAAGCCATCTGTGTGCTGACTGGCTAGACTCATCACATGCTGACTTTTCCCTGATGGGATTATAGGGTGCATTAATGAGCAAATATTATTGCAGTTAAGGGAAACTTGAATTCATTTATCTTGTTGTTGCTCAAGGAATGCCATGTTAAAATCTGTTACAGAAATTAAGATAGTCCTTTATGTGGTCAGAGTTGGGCTGTTCTTTCTCATTCTGTACTATGTAACTGAGCTCAAGTTCTGCTTTGATCAAGCATATCTCTCAAAGACATTATCTTTTTTTAAAGCAGTGTTCTGTGGTTTATCACTCTTGCAGTAGGTACAGGCTTCTGTGTTCATTTCTAATTTGAATTCGGCTATCACCAGCTCCCAGAGCATGACTCTTGAATCTAGTGGGAAAAGGCATAGCCTTTGCTACCAGGGTTATTCTCTCTGAAAGTACTTGTGCACTGTTGTCAAGTTACTTCTTACTGTCTGTGATAAATTGAACCAATAGTATAAATAATCCAAGTTGTACTGGAAGCTTGTGTTCAGTAGCTTCTTAACTTAGTCCCAGATCCTTTTTCGGAGCTGTTACTAGGCTGTTTTCCATCCTGCTGTAGGTCTGTCCACTGACTTGGATTAGGGATGTAGTTGGAGCTTGGGCTGCAAGTTCAGTGGTTTAGATTCAGTGTTTTGGACGTAATGACAACTTGGGTATGAGGAGGGTCTATATATATATATATATGCATATATATGCATTTTATTTTCTTGTATTTCAGGAGCTGTCTTGCTTTGTTACCCGATGTTACGAAGTGGTGGTGAATGTAGTGCATCAGTTGGCTGTTCTCTATACCAGCAACAAGTAATTATTCCCTAAAATGCTATGTTGTTTTTATGTAGTTAAACAAATGTATAAAATATGAATGTGCTGTCTAAGGCATGGTAATTTTTTTAATATTGTTGTCTAGAGATATGGAGAGTGCTTTGCTGTGCAAGTTTGGGTTTCATAAGCTATTATGGAAGTGGATTTGTTTTATTTTCAGAAAAGGCAGTGCTTTTATATAATGAGATGCAAGAATTTTATTTTTTTGTCATCTTTTGATGGAATTCATGCTTCGGAGGCACTTAGTCTTTATGGTTAAGAGATATTATTGTTCTTTTATCCTTGTTCTGTTTGACAGAGAGATTCCCTCTGTTGACTGATACAGTGGATACCAGTAGATTCAGAAGCTTAAAAATCAGATCACTTCTGCAGTCTGTTTTAAATATGTAAATCTTGGTAGATATATTCCTCACAGAACAACCATGGTTTTAACACCTGAAGTTGAACTTAGGAAGGGCTGTTGGGTTTAGCTCCTCTAAAAACTGAGGAGAGTTTAGCTCTGAATAAAACTGCAGGGCTCTTGATTCCCCCCTGCCTCCCCGCCCCAGACAGGATAGCATCATTATTCTCAGTTTATTTGCTGTTTTCATTTTTGCCTTACACTACAGCATAAGGTGGATTTTCTATATGGTGCTGAATGAACAAGGCTGAATGTGTAGCTTGGACATGGCTTGATTAAATATGTGAAGTGATTTTTGTACTTTTTGGCCATAAGGCTGTACGTATCAAGGCTACTTGCTGCTAGCATAACTGAATTGGTAATTGCTGACATACATGTGCACTGAATGCAATCAGTGGTTTGAACCAGTCACATGCTATACATTTGAAAACGCAATATTAAATTTGATCTTAGCACACAGATTTCACATAGCATATACTTTTAATCTTTTGTTTTCTGAAGTTACTATGCTAATGAAGAAATACGTACCCCAAGAAACAAAGAACACACTGTGGTACAGAATTGATAAATATGCTCTGTTCTAAGCATTAAAAAGTCATTAAAATATTAATTTTATTTACAGGAATGCACCTAAAATTATAGAGACATCTGGAGTTCATTTTCAGGTGGGAATGATTTTGAACCCTTTTGCTTCTGTTAATATATGTATGTCTTGATCCTTAATCCCGAGAAAAGCAGTGAGAAAGTGAGTTTCCAGTATGACTTTCAACCTGGAATCTCCTTTAAAGGTTTTATTTTGCTAATTGGCTTTTTCTGGCTTTTATGTGGAAAGGGCTGGTATCTCCATCTCTGTCATATTCTACCTTTCTTAGCAGAAAAGTGTTTGCATGCTCCGTTATTGTGTGCAATATGTGCTTCTGCATGTAGACAATTTTAAAAATCCTACCTTCAATGTTGAAATAGATCAATGAACTTAAAGCAGTGCCTGCATGCAAACTAACATTCCTTGTGCCACTACAAGAAATACTAAATCTTTAAGCTACCAAACTAAGAAATCTGACTTAACTCTCTAGCTGATGTCTTGTTGGCTGACAATATATTGAAAGGAACTGAGATTTTATACACCATGCATGACTGCAATAAACTTTTCAATAACTACAGTCTTTTTTTTTTTTTTTTAAACAGGCAATGTACGAGCATCTGGGAGAGTTGCTGACAGTCTTAATCACTCTGGATGAAATAATTGACAATCATGCCACTCTGAAAGATCACTGGACCATGTATAAGAGGTGTGTCTCTGAAGGTGTGAAAAATACTCCCACAACATAAAAACATGTGCGTGTGTCTTTGTTCCAAGAAAGTCATTGTGGGAACATGGATTTTGGTAGCCCCAAGAGTTTTCCAGAAATCTCAATGAAGAGCAGGGCTAAGCTCCCACTGTGTCCTCCTAACAGCACCAGTAAGTTTTTAAAGTGCTGAATGTTACAGTTACAATACATGGTAAGCATCCTGACAGAGTAATGGTTGATGGGGTTTAAAATATATTCAATAAGAAATCTAATTTTGTGCAGAAGTGATCTGAGACCATCCCTAACCATATTGATTAGGGGGATGGGCATACAGTTTTAAGTAAAAGCTGAAGAGTCAACAGTTATAAAGGTAGTTAAATTAGTGGAATAATAACTCAGTTTCATTGAAAACCTAAATAAATGGGAGTTTTTCAAATGCAAATGGTTTATACAGACCTAGTGGTTGGTTTTTTGTGTTTTTTTTTTTAATTTTGGAGTTGCTGCTGGGCACAGATGTGGGCAATTCAACTCTATTATTAAAATAGTACAGGATATGATAAAACCGTTGGCGTGTTTTAATTGTGTTGTATGTATGCGTTCCGCACCTACTCCTTTTAGGCTGCTAAAATCTGTCCATCACAACCCTTCTAAGTTTGGGATTCAAGAAGATAAACTGAAGCCATTTGAAAAGCTACTTTTAAAACTGGAATGCCAGTTGCTTGATGGAATGATATTTCAGGTAATGAAATTAATGTTCCCCAGTACGATAGTGGAAACTATTACATTAAAGTGACACTCTTTTTAGAATGGTTGGTTTTTTCGTTTTTATTTTGTTTTGTTCCGGATACAGTGATGTGTGAATTTGGCTCTTGCATCTGTGCATGGGGGGAAAATAAAAAGGCTCTATTGTAAGATCCTTCCTTGCTCTTCTCATGTAGTAGAACTGTGCCAGGCTTTGAATGGTAGCAGTTAATGCTTACTGTTTTGCAGAATTAAAGAAATGCAGACAACTTGGCATTAGAACTGTGTATTATCAGAGTGTCTGTTTTTCACCAGAAATTTTAATAGCAGGCTGGCTGACATAGCATAGGTTCACTTTATTTTAGCTGGACTTTAAAGTCTTCTCAGTAATCTTCAAAATACGCTACGTGTGACCTCTTGTTACATATTTTCTCTCGTTCCTAGCAGGAATGACAGCTAGCTGTCATTAGGTACCACTTCAGTGGTGGATACCCCTGAAATAGGCAAGTGTACAGGTGGATGAGAAGGATTATTACTTTTTCAATACAGTTAACTTAAATGTGTTCATGCAAGAAGACATCTTTTTTCTTTTTTTTTTTTTTGAAAGTGTGTATTTGAGACACTGAAATTGGATGTTGTGGCATAGCAGATAGAGGATAGCATTGCTGAATCCGGTCACAGCAGAGTCAATTGAACAGAACTGTTGCTCAGTTCTTACTGTTACATCTTAGATGGCACAGGGAAGAAGGTTTTTGTTCTTAAAAGCCTCCAAAAGGGAAATGGTAGATAAATAATTAAGCACAACTTGTCTTATTCTTTCAAAGGACATTGCTACCAGCTATCCATTTTTCATATTACATTTCTCTAACATTGCATTAGTACAAGGACTTCATTATATGTTAGAGTCATCAGTAGGATTTGTCTGGTATTCATTCAGGAAGTTTCCCCTCCTGTCCTGCAAATGGCCCTTCCTAGCAAAAATACATGAAAAATATTCTTAAATACAATTCTGTTAAAGACTTTTCTAATGTCTTTAGAAAATCTGAAGTGTGTGTCTCTTTTTACTATTGTGTGGGGTTTGGTAATTTTTTTGGGGGGTTTGGTTTTTTTGGGGGTTTTTTTTGTTTGTTTTTTTTTAAACTGCCACCAGTGGTGTGGGGTTTTATGCTACTAGTTCATGAACCACATCCTACAAGCAACTTGCATGATAATCTTGTTTAGTTAATGGATAGTTAGTAACATGTTATAATGTAATAAAGCAAATATGCATCTAGTTTCTTAGCACTGGCACATCAAGTGTTTCTTTAAAAATGCCCCTTAACAGAAATGTGAAGTAAATAAAATGTTTTGGTTTTTTAATGTTAGGTATAAGAGAGGTTTTAAATGTCTTCTGTTGTTATACTAAATAATTTAAGCATCGTTAAAAATCTGTATGTTGTGAAGTTTAAGATTAACTTCAGGTTGGTCTTAAATCAATGCGCTCTTGCAGTATTATTCTCTTCCAAAATGAGTATTCTTTTAAGGTCCAAAATTCATGGCATTATCGATATGCTTTTTTCTCCTTTTTGCTCAGGCCTGTATAGAGCAACAATTTGATTCTGTAAATGGTGGAGTGTCGGTGTCGAAGAATAGCACGTTTGCTGAAGAATTTGCTCATGCTCTTCGCACAGCTTTTGCAAATGTTGAAGCCAAACTTGGTAATGCAAGCTCATGCTTCTCCTGCCAGCTTCACTGTTTCTAAAAATGTTTGTATTGTTTGTCTGGGAGTAGACTTCAAAACAAGTGTATTTCTGCAGGTGAACCTTCAGAAATTGACCAGAGAGATAAATACGTGGGCATCTGTGGCCTCTTCGTACTGCATTTTCAGATTTTTCGGACCATAGACAAGAAATTCTACAAGTCATTGTTGGATGTCTGTAAAAAGGTGAATGCTTTATTCTTTTGTCAATAATTAAGAGGGGAAAACAATCTTCAGTAATGAAGTAGGTAATTTTCTTAGTTGCATAGCATAGCACAGACTTGGGAAAAGAAAGAACACACAATTTACCAAAACAAGTCAGAAAGCAGAATTAAGATTTTTCTACTTTATATAATTCCCCCTCCCCCCCATTTTTTTTTTAAAGATGGTCTAAAACCTGTGTGCTCACTTAGCAGCAAGGTAAAGTAACTTGAAATTACCATTAAAATGTTTCTGAAGATTAATATGGCACTGAGGACAAAAAATTGTTTATGAGTATTGTGGGACTGAATGCTGTGGGTTTTGACCTTGGCTAAAAACATGTATTTTGAAAGACCTCTAAGTCCAAAGGTGATTGGAGCTTTTTCATATCAGGTGGTATTAAGAAATTATTAAATTCTCTAATGCTGTCTAGAATCACTGAGAGTGGTAATAACTTTGCCAGTGGTGTCCTTAGTGGACTTCTAGGAGACAGGCCTTTTTTAACATGAACATAATACTTTGTAGAAACTGGTTATGCAGAAATAAACTGAATTGTGTGTTACATTTCAAAAGATGCATAAGACATATGCATGGTGGCATAGTACTTGTTGTAGTTACTACAAAGTAGCAATAAACATAAGTATTTATCCCCTTTTTTCTCTTCCCCCCATTCCAGGTACCAGCCATCACGTTAACTGCTAACATTATCTGGTTTGCTGACAACTTCCTGATTCAGAAGATACCAGCTGCTGCCAAACTTCTGGACAAGAAAAGTATTCATACAGTTAAAACGCAAAGGGAGAACTTTCTACAGCAGAAGGCACAGTCACTTACCAAGTATGCTTCCTAAATACTGCTTCATGATGCTGTTTGGCAAACAGTTTATAAACACATGAGTTTCTTCATTCGGTGTACTAGCATGTTGTGTAGTGTTGCTCAGTGGTGTTAACTTTTCCACCTCACTGCAGCAATATGTGTGTGTTAATGTTGCTGAAAAAGTGTTGGTCAAAACTAAACTTTTTTCATGTCATGCTTTCAGAAGAATGTGTGTTATGTTACCAAAATAACAATGTTCCCGGCAGTTCTAAATATTTGATTGTTGCAGTTATTTCTATTTCCATACTTTCAACTTCTTTTTTTTTTTTTAAACGAGTGTCTAGTAACCTAAGCTGCTTTGTTTTCTATTAGGGCTCTCTGCTTTCTATGTGTTGAGGTAAGTTGCTAGCAGGCTTATAGAGGAGTTTTTCTCTGGTGATGATACTTTCTTTGCAAGCTTTTCTTTCTTCATGACTGTTTTAATTGCTTGTTTAATGGTCTTTGAAATTATCTGTATTGGAAAAGGCTTCTCTTGTTTTGTGCTCTGCATGTAGTTTGCAGGTTACTTCCTTCTCTACGTTCTTTTCAAAATACGTTTAAAGATGAGTTGGAATTTTTTTTAGTTGTCAGTCTTATGAACAAGTGTGCTGCACTGCATAGGGAGATAAGAGGGCTAAGATTTCTGTTTATGTTGCAGACTAAAATAAGAAGGTGGAAAATGGGGTCCGTGGAATAGAAGTAGAAACTTGGATTTTGCAGGTTGTCTTCCAACCCTGTATGCAAGCTGACAGACCTGGGTTGGAGGGGAAGAGGGAGGGGGGGCAAAGCAACTCCATGCTTTCATGATCCTCTGGCAGATTATTTTCACTACTGCCCGGTTTCTGTTTCAATCCACCTCTTCTTGGTTTATGTCCCTGCATCCACAGGAAGAGTCAAGAGCTCTGACTGAATTCTTTCCTGGGCTTTAATTCCTGGATGGAGCATAACTGCACTGTTGCTTTGCTTCTGGTCTTGGGCAGTGGTACAAATCATGTGTCGCAGCTCTTAAGATTAAGAAAAGGTTGAAAAAAAAATCTGGGTATTCACAGATATTTCATAAAATAATAGAATCGTTTAGGTTGGAAAAGACCTTTAAGGTCAGAGTCCAACTGTAAACCCAACACTGCCAAGTCTACCACTAAATAAACCATGTCCCTAAGCGCCACATCTACATGTCTCTTAAATACCTCCAGGGATGGTGACTTAACCACTTCCCTGGGCAGTGCAACTTGAGGCCATTTCCTCTTGTCCTATTGCTTCTTACCTGGGAGAAGAGATAGACACCCACCTTGCTACAACCACCTGAAAGGAGGTTGTAGAGAGCAGTAAGGTCTCCCCTGAGCAGCCGCTCCTCATAGGACTTGTTCTCTAGACTCTTCACCAGCTGCTTTGCCCTTCTTTGGACGCGCAATTTTGAGGATATTGTAATAAAATCTAGATTTTGCATCTGCTGATTTGAATTCTGCCAATACCTTTTTCTTGCTTTTTTACAAATTCTTGCCCTGCCTTTGGTAATTGGACTGTTGCCTTAAATACGAGTACTCCTTAAAGTGTAATTTTTGATGTCATAATCAATGACCTGAATACATTCCTGCTATAACTGCTACAATAAGTAGTATTGCAGTGTCACAATTCTGTAGCATGGAATAAATAGCAGTTTTAAAAGTGAACTCTATTTAAACATTTAATTACAACTAGTGTAATCTAAGCAGATTAACTTCTGGAGATTTATGTTATTTAAGAGCAGTCCAGTCTGGCATTGATGTAATGACAAGTTATATTTATGTGTGTGTGTATATATATGTATATAACAAATTAAAACTTGGAGGAAAAAATTAACATCAGTGTAGGACTTTTTTTGTCTAGTGTCTAAAAGTGTTTTCTAGCAGTTTTATTTATTGTTTTAATTTAGTGTAGTGTATGTACTGCTAAGAGGGCCATTTGTTCTCTTGAAAGATAAATTATATTGAATCTTTCCAGTATGCTTGTACAGATATAATTGGCAGACTAACTAATACTTACCTATAGAGAATTTAAAATGTAAATGGGTATGAGGTTCTGATACTTCTGGGAATGGAGAGTTATTATTTTGGGGACTGAAGATTTAACATGTTTCCCTTGCAAGAATTTAAGCTTTGGAAAGAGAAAAGAAAATCCTCATATTCTTCTTATTTGAAGTGAACAACAATCTTTGTTTCCTTCTCCAGAGATATGCAGTCATACTATGTTTTTGTGAGCTCATGGATGACAAAAATGGAATCTATCTTGTCAAAGGAGCAACGCGTTGATAAATTTGCTGAAGATCTTTCTAACCGCTGCAATGTCTTCATCCAGGTGTGCAGTCTTTAAATGTGGTGATGCAGCAAATGATGCAGCAAACATGTCTTGGTGCAAATTGTTGAACATTAAAAAGAAATCACAGAAGTTCAGTGATCATCAGCGCGTTATTTTACAATGTGGGAATTCTTCTAAAACTTTAAATGCCCAGTAGATGTTCTTTTAAGTAAATCTGTAAAAGGTCTTTCCACAAGGCATGTGGGGAAAGTGAATCTGACTACAACTCAGTGGCTAAAACTTTGAATTTTTCTCTTGACTTAAGAAATCAAGAAAGCTTTGTTTCCACTGTAGTAAAGGCTTTGTTTTTTTTTTCCTTTTGAGTCAGTCGTCATGAGGTACATAAGTTGGACTGAACCAATGTCTGATTTAGTTTTATTTAGCACAGAACATACTTCCAGTAAAGGTTTTGTGTTGTTTCATTGTGCTTTGCCTAGTGATGGTACTTTGCAAGAACTTACTACGTTCCGAGGCAGCTGGTTTTCTTTTGGCCTACTAAGAGCATGTAGTCTTAATGTAAGATGCATCTTATTTCTGAATTTATTTTTTGCTAGTTTTTCATGTATCTATCTGCCTGACAGAAATCTGATGAGAATAGGTGTGTGATAGAAGCATGATCCTGAATCTTCCATATCTAAAGATACATGTGTTAGGATCTGTGTTTTTTATATTTGAATTATTTGCAGTGGACTTAAAATTTTGCACTGTAGCAAATTGAGTTTCCTACACCATTTGCTGTCTTTTTCTAGTCTCTTTTTTATAGTTACTACTTTTCCTTTGAAATAAGTTGAATAATATTTTTGTCATGTTGTATGTAATTGACATTGTATTTAAAAGCTTAGCATACATTGATTTAGAAATGATTGCACTTTTTTTTTTATTGTGGGATTGACAGTTCTGTTTAGAAAGGGTAGCACTGTGTAAATACTGTCAGTGTATTTATTCCATGGAATCTGGAAGTTTTAGATTGTTTTTGTGATAAGCTGTTTTGGGGGGGATGGGCTTTGTTTGGTGGGTTGGTTTACAATAGGTCTGAAATTGTTAGACCTTTGAGGCTGTGTGATTAATTCACTGACCTATGTTTAATTTGAATGGCTCTAGAAGAGGTTAATGATGAGGTGATCTAATGACTCATAGGCAGTTTCATAATGTCTGCCTAATAAAAGGGTCTCATTCAGCTTTGGGATCCCAGGCTTGCTTATTAAGGGGAGTGGTAGGTTCTCTAGTGTGATGAGGCAAAAGTTCGCTGTCCATCATGTATGAAAGAAAACAGAGAGGACTTATCTGATTGATATGTTGTGAAAATATTCTTTCCCCCCTCCCCGCCCCGTACTCATTTTATTTTTAGGGTTTTCTTTATGCATACAGTCTTAGTACCATCGTTAAAACTACAATGAATCTCTACATGTCAATGCAAAAACCTATGACCAAAACCTCAGTGAAAGCTCTGTGCAGACTTGTGGAACTTCTGAAGGTAGGTCACTGGATGAAAATTGTTAATTTCATGTAAGCTTTTACAAAGAACATTGATCAAACATCACATGTTAAAAAAACCCCTGAGATGGGAAATGTTGTTGCGTGGATGGCTTCTTGTTCAAGACTGGATTTGGTTAGAGAACAGATTTGGGGGGCTACAACTGATTTTTATGTAACGTCTAACCAGCTTCCTTAGTTCGTGTCACAGAATAATTGAGGTTGGAAGGGACTTGTGGAGGTTGTCTGATCCAACTTCCCCCTGCTCAAGCAAGGCCACCTAGAGCCAGTTGCCCAGGACTGTCCAGATGACTTTTGAATATCTCCAAGGATGGAGATTTGACAGCCTCCCTGGGCAACCAACCTGTGCCAGTGGTCAGTTACCCTTACAGTAAGAAAGTGTTTCCTGATGCTCAGAGGGAATCTCCTGTGTTTCAGTTTGTGCTCATTTCCTCTTGTCCTGTCACTGGGCACCTCTGAAGAGAGCCTGGCTCTGTCTTCTTTGTACTCTCCCTTCAGGTATTTCTATACATTGATAGGATTCTGTGCCCTCTCCCCCCCAGCCTTCTCTTCTCCAGGCTGAATAGTCCCAGCTCTCTCAACCGTTCCTCATATGTGAGATGCTCCAGTCCCTTAATTATCTTCATGGCCCTTGGCTGGACTATCTCCAGTATGTTCATGTCTCTCTTGTACTGAGGAGCCCAGAACTGGGCACAATACTCCAGGTGTGGCCTTACCAGTGCTGAGTAGAGGGGAAGGATCACCTCCCTCAACCTGCGGGCAACACTTTGTCTAATGCAGTCAATGATACATTAGCCTTCTTTGCAGCAAGGGCATACTGCTGGCTCACATTGAACTTGGAGTCCACCAGTACCCCAAGGTCCTTTTCTGCCAAGCTGCTTACCAGCTGGATGACTCCCAGTATATATTGGTGTATGGGATTGTTCCTCCACAGCTGCAGGACTGTGCATTTTTCCTGGTACTTTTTCCAAAAGGAAGATACTCTGTTTTGAGAGAAGTTCAGAAATCAATGGTGAAGAGAACTGGATTATTTAAAAAACAAAACAAAAAAACCAACCAAACTTAGATCAGTCCTGAAACTTTTTTTACACCCCTGAATGGTTTGATTTTTCTCAGTTTCTAAGGGTTAATTGCAACTGCTACTAACAGTACATTACAAAGTGGAAAGAGTCTGTATTTGCAGTGTGGATGAGTCAGACAGCATAAAGCCAAATTCCAAAGGCAACAATTTCAGTAACTACATGAAATATTGTGTTTTGGGATCAACTTTAGGCAATAGAGCACATGTTTTACCGAAGAAGTATGGTTGTGGCAGATTCCGTGACGCACATCGCTCAGCATCTGCAGTATCAGGCTCTTCACTCTATTTCTATAGCCAAGGTATGTAATCCAAGTTCTAATAATTAATCTTCCTATCTAAGTGTTTAAAAAAAAAAAATCTTAATTTTAAATTATTTTTTTTACTTTTGCAAAATCTGTAGTGTAGTGCTCTATCATAATTGACAGATACGTAAGCTTTCCAGTAGGTCAGAGCTTTGCCCTAGAAACTGTACAGCATACAAGGTTACCTAGTTTTGCCAAGAATGGTTCCTCTCTTCCTCTAAACTGCTGCATCTCTTGTCATGTTCCTCTTGTGTTTTTTTTATTTCTAGTGATTTTCACAAACTGACCTTTTCTTACCTCTTTTCTGATGCACATTCTTAAAGCAATCTGTTATAGGTCTAAGCAGACAGGCTGTTGTTTATTTAAATCTTTGTCTGCTTGGCAAAATAGCAGTGTTTAATACATGATGGCTTACAGGAGTAATGCAGGCATAAACTCACTATTTTGCTGTGAGGTAAAATGGCTTCTGAGGGTGAGACACTGTAGTACCTACATATTACATCCTTCTATAAACAAGATCAGTTTACTATACATTTTGCGTATCAAATCTTGAATTTCTGAATTCCGGGCAAATGGGAAAATGAGACTTTAGCATACCTGTTCTGATGTATTACTGATTGTTTTATTCTTTCATCATATTCAGTAGCAGAATCACAAAGGATGTATGCTATTGATATCAGTGCAGCTATTAAATTTTCCTTTTATTTGGCCACAGTCTCGATTTATGTATCTGGAATCTCCATATTTTCTAGCCTAAGTAAAAAAAAAAAAAAAAAAAAAAAAGTACTTCTGAAAAACAGAGAGAGAGCTGTATATATATGTACATACATATATCAGGAGTAGTGTGAACTGAAGAAATTCCAAGCTTCAAAGCTACTAAGAAAGACTATCTTCAAACAAACAGTTCACACACATTTAGATAACTTTCCTAACCTTTCCAAATGATATCTGTAATTGCATTACAAATTATTTCTAAAAGCATAGAAATATGCTGAGACTTGTAAATTGAGGGGTATCAAAGAGAACACATCTGTGGACAATTCTTGATATTTTGAGTACTTCTCAGAAAATATATGTAAAAGGCAAATGCTGGTAAATAGAAGGGCTCATTAGTACTAATCTTTTTTTACCTGCTCCACTTTTTTTTCTAAGTGGTGTAAGATCTAAGGCATATACCTAACATAGCTTCAGCATGTAAGGTTAGGAGCTTCATGTTGAACATACTTTCTCGGAATCAGAAGAGGTTTTCTTTAACTCTTTTGTCAAACCGTACCTCTTCTGAGTTATGCTGCTACTCACAAATATGTCTGTTCCTTCAGCTTCTTAGCCAGAAGACTTGGTTCCCTTCATTTGTTCATGCAAATGTATCTGCACTTAATCTTTCTGATAAATTAGAATTTGTAGAAAATTGCAAGTTATCGTTATTACCATGTTTACACATCTTCTAGCTGTTCAGCTGTAAACTGGATTTTGTTACCAACAACAGGGAGTCATTGATAATTAAAAGTTTTAAATCGCATGTACTTTAGAACTAAAACTGGCATGCAGTCACATGCAGCTTGCACAGTATTTGTGTACTGTATGACCTGACCCATGTTCATACTGAATATCACATATTCAAAGTGTATAGCTACATAGTACCACACCACTGAATTGATAGTAAGCGAATCTGGATTCAGTTAGCTCTGTTCGCGAAACATAATTTGCTTGCAGAAATACTCAATTTATGACAAGTCCATAAGCTTTGGGAAGAAGAGGTAAGCTGTTGCTTTTGCGCTTAGGTAACTTTTCTCTGAATTTCTGTGTCTTTCTGTTATCAAGAAAAGAGTAATTTCTGATAAAAAGTACAGTGAGCAACGCCTGGATGTCCTCTCTGCTTTGGTGTTGGCTGAGAACACCCTCAATGGGCCAAGTACAAAACAGAGGCGACTAATTGTTTCCCTTGCACTAAGTGTGGGAACACAGATGGTAAGTGCCATGATTGTTCCAGACCTTTACTTGTTTGGTGTAGTATCTTATAAAGAAATATAATCTTGTTTTGTCTGTCTTTTCTTCCCCCTTCATTTGTACAGAAAACTTTTAAAGATGAAGAACTCATTCCCCTTCAGTTAGTTCTGAAAAAACTAGACTTGATCAGTGAACTTACAGAGCGGTAAGCAGTGGCACATAATATATAGAAGGCAGCGTAGTGTCACTAGGGGAGCTGGATTTTCACTGCGCGAATTGCAAAATCTGGTAGCTGCATGCTGGTGGTGTTTTTTGCACGTATTGTAGACTAGGGATGTGCAGAAAGAATTCCAGAGTGAAGCCTGAAGCTCACTGGTCTTTGGGCAAGTCATATTTTACCTAACTGTTGCCAATTAGGTAATCCACTTCTCTGATTGTTTAGAAATTCTGTTACTTTCTTGGATGACTTGGCTTTATGTTCAGCTGAAGTCTTCCTCTTAACCCAAACCCAAGAGTTATGAGTTAATACCAGTCTGTTTGGGAGATCAGGCTATTAGTTCACATGTGACGCCATGTTTTACTGCTGCTGTAGTTTCAGTGGACACCCAAGTTACATAATGTTGGCCATGTGAAAGCCAGGTGAATATCTGGGTTCCATTCATACTTTATGGAGAGAGACAAACACCTTCAGTGGATGACTCATGGGATAAATTCCTGGGATAAGTGTTGTACACAGGTTGTATCACGAGAGGGCTCTTTCTCTTTTTTTGACTTAACAGGACAAATCTAGAATATGACCTCTAGGCTACTAATTGCATGCAATAAGAAAGTAGTTATTTAGGATTTTGCTGTAATGTAAGGTTTAATTCTTTCAGAGACTGAGTAAACCTTTTTTCTAAAGCAGGTACCTTTTATTTATAGACAGCCTAGTGGAAAACAAGAAATAAAGAGTTCTTTATTAAAGAACTTTCTTTTGAAGGACAATGCATCTGGAACATTAAAGTAGCCATGTAAAACTTAGGCTTGAAAAGCAGTTGGTTTTAGTTTAAACACACTAAAATAAATATCACTGTGTTAGAAGAATGGCTTCTCCAATCTGTGTCTAATAAGTAATCTTGTATTCTAGAGTTCGAGCACAATGTGACTGTCGTTTCTTATACTGGCATCGAGCAGTCTTTCCAATCTATTTGGATGATGTGTATGAAAATGCGGTTGATTCTGCTAGACTGCATGTAAGTAATGCTGTTAGCAACTTAGTTTAACCAGCCACTGTAGTGGGAGGGATTCAGAGGATGAGAGGGTAAAGCTTAGACTGAAATTCTTAAGGAACAAGCTCAAAAAAAAAAAAAAAATTAAACCCAGGCAAGAATTACTACTGAGGCAGAAATCTCTCAATCTGGAGGATATATAAAAGCAATCTTTGTTCTAAATCTAATTAAAGTGTATCTGTTAGATAGCTCTAAAAATCTCAGGTTGCTATTGTTAACTCTGGGTCTGTGTGTCTGTCTGTCTCTTTGTTCCTCTCTTCATTCATTCTAATTTGAAATTAACACCTTTTGCTAGACTTGAACATTAAAAGCCTTTGTTCCACATTGTGGTTACATACTTCTAAAGCATGTATCGCTGTGTTCAGTGATGCTGTGTGGGATAGTTGTCCTGTAGCTTTTTCCACCCCCCCGTTTCTCCTTCCCTCTTTGAAGGATCAAGTATTTGCTGCAGAAGTGAATCATACTTTGGCATGCTAATCCTGATAAAAATCAATCATCTGTTCCAGTGTTGCGCATGCCATGGTCAGTTACAGTACTAAAATGAATATAGTGCAAATAATTTCAGATGAAATAGCTAATAATTATGACCTTCCAGTAAATGGATCCGTAGCACCTAAATACTTCAGATGAACACATTAAGGACAGGAAACTTAGTAGGGCTTATGAAGTCTATTTTTAATAAAAGTGGGAAGACTAGCAATTTTGATTTGTTTGTTAGCTTTGAATACTATTTGAGATACTGTTGATATGTCTGTCAATCTGTTTGTTAAGCATAAGAGTTTCTTTTTCCAGTATATGTTTAGTGCGCTACGGGACTGTGTACCTGCTATGATGCAGGCAAGACACTTAGAATCTTACGAGGTGCTTCTGGAATGCTATGACAAAGAAATCATGGAAGTGCTCAATGAGGTAATTTGTTGTGAATAGAAATTAAAGGCATTGCTATGCTTGGAATATCTTATAGGTCAGTATCTATTGTACCAAACCTGATATGATCTATAAAAATAGCAGAGACCTTTGAGGTTGGTGTGAAGTATTTTAATAAATAAGAAAGTGTTCACTTGATGATTTTGGTCATTTAAGACCTGTTGTTAGTGGTATCTCTGTTGGCTGGGAACATGAAAATACTGCACTCTTAATTACATACATTGGCAAAACCTCAGTTACAGATTTGACTCTGTAGACAGGAGTGCCTTTTGTCACATTATCTTCTGCTTGTATGAATGCCCAAAATAAGTACTCCTGTTCTTAGTATGTATGCATGGCTTTTAGTAGTGAAGGCTCTGTAAATGTAGGTGGCCTCTTTAGTGAATTATTATCTAGAATTACAAGGGATGTTTGACAGAGAGAAAATGTGAATTCAGATTTCCCAAGTCCTAGGTTTTAACCTTTAAACCACTCTTTTTTGTTTGACTAGTTCAAAACCAAACATTACATATTCTGCAGAAAGTCAGGCCAGATGGCTTATTGCAAGACTCTTCCTCACTGACTTGGGTCTTACTATTATCTAGATAGATTGCTCTTAGCGTGGTTCTCCTTAAGATGAGAAGTCAGAATACTTAAGTTTAAATTGTGTTAAACTCCTATGTGGAAGTTTTAATCGTATACAGAATGGCATTAGGTAGCTAAACCTTTACCTTTTTCTGAGCTGTGTAGCTTTGTCTTGCTATTGTATACTAGAACAAGAACACAGGAAATAAATATCCTTCTAGTTCCCAAGTATTGATTCACTTTGACATGTATGGCACTGCCAAAGCAAAGCTGTCTTCAGTAATTTAATCAATCTTTTATGTATCTCTGGAGAGAGATATGTTAGCTCTGCTAACAGAGCATTGTAAGTGGACACGGAATGTGACTTTTTGGTTTTTTTACTTCCCTGAATAGCATTTGCTGGACAAATTATGTAAAGAGATAGAAAAGGACCTGCGCTTATCAGTTCATACACACCTAAAGCTCGATGACAGAAATCCCTTCAGAGTTGGTATGAAGGATCTAGCTCACTTCTTCTTTCTGAACCCAATACGTTTTTTCAATCGATTCATTGACATAAAAGGTGAGGAGTTATACATTTGCTTGATTCCATTACTTTCATCTTTGTTACGCTTTGGCTTAGTATATCTTCTCACTTCTTTCCACACTTCCCTAACTAAATAGGTAGTATTATTTCAGTTCATCTTTCTGTGTTTACAGCTTATGTAACTCACTATTTGGACAAGACCTTCTACAACTTAACAACTGTCGCTCTTCATGACTGGGCCACCTACAGTGAAATGAGAAACCTAGCAACTCAACGCTATGGTTTGAGTATGACTGAAGCACATCTGCCGAGCCAGACTCTGGAACAGGTACAGTGCCCACCAGATATGAATATCATTTGTTCCATTACACTGTCATAGTAGCTAGCTATTCAAAGGACTGAGTCGTTAAAATGAAAGTACCCAAGATTAGAGAGCTCTTTGGAAAAAGTGACCTTTAATTTCTAGTTAACTTCTGAGACAGGATCTTTATATACCTTTGGAGATAATACCAATATCAGTTAATTTCATGTTGGACTTATATAATTCATTTTTTTAACGTAAGATTTACTAAAATGAAATTGGGTGTACAAAGTCAGAGAATGTTTTCTTGAAAATTCAGTATCAGCAATTTGGCAAACAATACATCTGGAATGACCTCTGAATGGTGGGTCTTCTCCCTGGCTTATTGCTTTCTTCTCAGCAGGTTCTGCTTAGTGATCATCAAGAGAAAATGTTTCACAGGCTGGACATTGAGGACTTTGGGACATCTATACTTAGTTTAGTAGGAGAGTGACTCAGTGCCTCCTAGAAACTGCTAAACATGGTTATATACAGAGCAGAGTTGTAGTTTCATCAAGTTAATGGTGAAGGCATTAACTGTTACAGGATCAGTGCAAAAGAAAAAGTGCATGTTTGTGAAGAATTGCCTTCAAGAGTTTTAGTATCTTGGATATTTTTGGCAGTTGGCTTCATTCCCTCATTTGGGTTAGCACATCAGTGAAAGCTCTTAGAAATACAGCCTCTTTTTTTCTAATGTTCATGGTGGCTGTGTCTTCCTATGTTGAAAGAGGGCATAGAACTAAAAACTCTAGCTGCTTTGCTTCTTGGTATGAAAGTGCTGTGGATTAGTTTCTATTTCCAGCTTTAGCTTTCTATTGGTAGTATTTGGCCATCACATTGTTATAAAGAATAAAGTCATCTCACAACATTGGTTTCATAACATTCATTCTGGTATGAGCTTTACTTCAAGACAAAGACACCTCACACTCCATTCCCCCCAGCCCCAGAAAAATCCTGATAAAATCCTTGGCACAACTGGAAGTAGAGTGTATAAATTAAATGGCATTCTCTCTATGCACAGTGATACTAAAGGGACTCCTTCAAGCTTAACAATTGTAAAACATATATTGTAAATACAAAACCTCAATCCTCTAGACGGGTTGGGCAAAATGATATCAAAAAGTAGCTAGTTGCTTATGTCTCTGTAGAAATCTATGTGTCTATAGAAATTTCTAAGGCAAGATTCCATTTTCTGGAATATGAGAACAGCCAAATCTCTGTCGTCTTTTTTTTTTTTTTTTTAATTGGGGCTTGTGGAATAGACTGGAGGATTCCTTACTCTCAGGGGAAGCTGGAAAAAACCCAGCAGAAGTGTAAATGTTAAAACG
This sequence comes from Haliaeetus albicilla, assembly GCF_947461875.1. Taxonomy (NCBI): domain Eukaryota; kingdom Metazoa; phylum Chordata; class Aves; order Accipitriformes; family Accipitridae; genus Haliaeetus; species Haliaeetus albicilla. The sequence continues at coordinate 5,777,237 of NC_091501.1, read as the reverse complement.
TGAGCTAAGCTGCTTTTTTTCTCCTGTAAGAATTATCTTACAGACACTGAAGGAAAATTGTTAAAAGATTCTTCATTGTGCAAAGCGAAAACATTGCTTTCTAAAATGCTTTCAAGTAACTACAGAAATAGTATTTGTGCACCTTAGTGGTTAGGCACGTCAGTAGTTTTTGAGAATTTTTTATCATGATAATTCTCAATAGATAATATTGTTTCAGGGTCTGGATGTTTTGGAAATCATGAGAAATATTCATGTTTTTGTATCCCGCTACCTCTACAATCTGAATAATCAGGTAAGGTACATCCCATACTTTTTCCTGGATTTGGCTCTGATTTGAAGGGTTTGAGAAATGCAGAGTAGTATACATGTAAGAAAACCCCAAGCTGAACATACATAATAACAAGCTGTAAAATAGCTATTGCTGCTCTAGAAAAACATCTTTTGGGGATGCTGTAGATAGGTCTCAGAGAATGTTCTAAGCATATTTTGAGTACAGTGTGCCAGTAGGATCACTCCATGTCAAATATTCCAGTGAAGCTAGGAGAAGGCAGCAAAGATAATTGGGTGCTCTATAAGGACACACTAAATATATGATTTTTCAACTTGAAGAAAGGGTATCTGAAAATGGGTTATTAGAGAGATGAAGTAGTGAATGACATGGAGAACATGTACAGGGAACAAACCTTTGTGGTTTCTCACTATGTGAAAATGAGGAGCCCACTACAAAAATGAACAGCTTCCTTCAAGAAAAGGAAGTACTTTTTCTCATAGCACATAATTCAGTAGTGGAACTCATTGCCATGGTATATAGTGGGGTCAAAAGTACAAAATAGGGAATGAGTTACCTAGATTGATTCTGTGATAAATTATCAGTTTTGGGTAAATAACCTCATTTTTCCCCTCCTGCCTTTCAGATCTTCATTGAAAGAACAAGTAATAACAAACACTTGAACACTATCAATATCCGACACATTGCTAATTCAATTCGAACTCACGGAACAGGAATAATGAACACAACAGTGAGTATCTTTTGGCTGCTGTTGGATTTTTTTTTAATAGTGCACAAAAGCTTCCAAACTTGTATCTCCTAATGGTTTATTTGGTTGTGCAATTTTAATAATGCAGTAATAATGTTCTGTGTGTGCATTAATAAAAAAAAAAAATCAGTTCTTGGATGTGACACAAATCAATGTCGTAATCTCTTGAGACGTATGCCACTTCCAGTTGTTACATAAAAGTTAATGAAGAGATCTAAAAACACATCAATGATGATATAGATGTTCTGGTGGGACTTTGGATTTCAGTAAAGATAAATAATACTTATGAAACTAGCATAGTGAAATTTCAATTTCTAAGCTGTCTGCATAAATTGGCATGCTCTAAGTTTCTCCTTATTAACGCTTAGTAGACGGATACTTTTGCTGCAGTTAAAGCAAATCTTGAAGAAATGCAATGTTAATTTTTTTTTTAAGTTCCTCTTGTAATTGTTAAGCTAATCCTCAGCTTTTCAATCTGCAAAATAAAAGCTACAGATCTCTGATCATTTATTGGAAGGCTGTGACTTCTTACTGCCATGCTTTTAATGTCTGTAGCGTAGGTGGTCATTTTAACTAGCCGAAGGCATTTACCTCTTTGCAAGATAGATAAGGGCACTTTCTGTGGCATGCCTACTGCAGCAGGAAGTTATCACTGTGGTTCCCAGGTTGGTGCTTTCCAATCTGCTGCTCAACTTCTTTCTACCTCTTTGCTGTTTTCTTTTTTCCATTCTTCTGGCCCCATCAAAAAAAACCCCAAACAAACAAAACCAAAAAAACCCCAAAGAAAACAACAACAACAAAAAAACTTGCTGAAATATTGAACCCACTGTCCAGTCACTATATAGAAGCAGCGATGATTAGAAAAGTTAGGTTTTCATGATTTCTTGCACTATTGGAAGTAACTTCCCTTGCGCTATTCTTCTGACAATGGGGATATCAGTTACTCAAAAAAATGCTGTTACTCACTTTATTTCCTGGTGTTGTAGATTTAGTCACTTCTGACTGTGAGTAAAGTTATTTATGCAGACATGAGAAGTAATTGAGTTGCATAGGGTGGGAGTGTGGTTCTGCCTTATGGGGAAGTGTTTTACAAAACTTTGAGGAAGTGAAAAGATGCGTCAGGAGATTATGCAGATTCCACAGCTTGACTGAGGAAGTTGAGCTTGTCTGCCCTTTTCAACTTCAAAATGTTTGTATTGCTTCAAAAGGACAGTTACAGGATATTCCAAACACAAACTAGTGGCTGTGTAGGGCAGGTCATCAAACTGAAATAGCTAACTTGTCCCTTGGTCCCCCTGCCCTTCCTGGAAGAGAGTAGGCCTTCCAGGAGAAGGGTTTTCTTTATTCTTTTAAACCAGTGAAATTGAAAAGATAAGTTGAGAATAAAAAATTGAAGTAAACTGAGTAGAAGTTTCTATATACATACAAGTGACTTGGTAATCTACTGAAGATTGGTTGCTAGATAGGCTTGTTATTTTGCTAACTTTCTTGATCTGACTATTTTTTTTTCTTCTAGGTAAATTTCACTTACCAGTTTTTGAGGAAAAAGTTTTATATTTTTAGCCAGTTCATGTATGATGAACATATTAAATCCAGACTTATCAAAGACATCAGATTCTTCAGGGAAGTCAAGGATCAAAATGATCACAAGGTATAATAATTTTTGAAGGACTGAGAGTAACTTGGCTAAAAGAAGTGCTACTTTCATGTGACTAAAGGTGCACCAAACCATAACATTCCTATTATTTAAATGTGCATCTTCAGACAAAGTGACAGCTTTTGTCCTAGCAAAATGTAGTGATATAAATGTCTGTATTCAGGATGGCTTTGTTTCATTCTGGCTGCTCTGTAAATATGAGGTAGGCTGAAATCATTCTCTTGGTGACCTGAAAACAATGACTTGATGGAGTCATAATCCATTGGAGGTTCTAAACTTCTGGTCCAAATCATGCTTAACAGTTGTTTTCTGTTTTGAATAATAAGATTATTCAAATTGAATCCAAAATGATGTGAACGTGTAGCACTTATTCCAGTATGTCAAGATTTGGGGACTGGGGTGTCATCTTCCATGCTGGAAAACTGATTTCTCAAAAATGCAAGAGACAATGTATTTACAAAGAAGCTGGCAGTCTATTTGTGCTATGTCAAGTGCTTATTTATTTTACTTTCTTGTTCACAGTAACATTTCTGTTTCACTTCTCAGCTTGCAGAAGTGACTTAGCCAAATGACTTTTGTGAACTAATATAGACAGGCAGGTGTATAATTTATAAAAAAAATCAAGCTGTAGATGTGAGGTAGGAATACATTGCAAATATAATTGTATTGATATGATGAAAAAAAATTTTAAAGATAGGTAATTATTCTTACAAATTATTCTAAAATATTTTTCTAGTATCCATTTGAAAGAGCAGATAAATTCAACCGTGGCATCAGGAAACTTGGAATAACCCCGGATGGCCAGAGCTATCTTGACCAGTTCAGACAACTCATAAGTCAAATTGGTATGAAATGCTATCTAAGAAAATGTTATAAATGTTATTAAATGGAAGAGATCTTCATTGTCTAGTAACTGAACTTTTAGTTCAGGCTAAAACTAGATTTAACTCCAGTCAGATGGAAAGTACTTCACTTGTAGCCCATGTGAAATAAATACTCTCATCTAATCACACAGAAGTGGCCCTTGCAAGTATAGCTACAGCTTGCATAGATCCCCATTTTCTTTTAAGTTCTTTTCTTTATGTTATGAACTGAATTTTATCCAGATTTTTTTACACTCAAAGTAAAAAAATATTACTCAAGTTCATATATTTCAGAAAATGGCCATATATCCAGCTGAAGTAACTTCGAGTGATGCATGACATTACAATGGTATTTTCAGCCACTGGTGCTGTAGATGCAAGTTCAGATCAGTCCTGCACAAGTGTTTAATGTGCCCAGTGGAAAGAGTTTGTACTATTTGGTCCTTATGCTATCACAAAAGTGAACATAACCTTGCTAGATGATGCATTTGTGTTTTATTTCTCTACTTAGACTTTTGATATCAGGGTTCAATGTAACTTTTAAAATTTGGCTTTCAGAACAGTTTCTTTGCCAGAACTATATGGCAACTTTAATTTATACTTCGGAGCTTATAGGAGTTATGAAGAGTGTGTATGTATTTAAGTAATTATAAATTACTTCCTTGTTTTTTCTTGTTTTTAAAGGCAACGCTATGGGTTATGTACGAATGATAAGATCTGGTGGACTTCACTGCTGTAGTAGTGCAATTAGGTACTTCCACAAATATTTAATCTTTCTGTTTGTTCCTTCTCATTCCTTTGCTCCCTATTTATGCTGATATTCCCTAGGTTCTTAATCATCCCCCATAAATTTTGAAAAGGTCTGTTTTTATACCTTCATTGAAGCAGAATTATCAAAAACAGTGCTGGAACTCAGAACTGTACAATCATTCCATAAACACTAAAAATCAAACAAATTCTATGGAAAAACTCTGCAAAAGAGTTAACAGAATGTACATGTAAGTCATTAGGCATTAATTAAGTCAGTAATTCCTGACATTAATCACTTCAAGGGTGCATTAAAGAAAAATAATACCAGCCTTGAGGAACTTGGAAAAAACATTTCTTTGATACTTCTTTCTGTATAGATGATTATCTGTGTTTATATAAGGTCATTAAAACATAGTGACTTTTACGTACAAAGAAATACTTGGTTTTCTTGCAAATAATAGTAAGCTTACAGTTATCAAGGGCAGCAAGTGCTAGAGAGAGGAGATGGTAGCCTGTAAAAGCAGAAGTACAAATAATGTGTGTGTAATAGTGCCTGGATAAGAATGGTATGGCAGATATGATATAACTTCAAGCAAGTAGTTTGAGCCCAGAAGACTAACTAAATTATAAATTATGGTAGATACTTCAGTGAATATAGTTGAGCATAATCCTAACAAACAGTAAGTTTTCAGGTTTGTTCCTGATCTGGAAGATATTGTTAACTTTGAAGAGCTGGTGAAAGAAGAAGGACTCTCAGAAGAAACACAAAAAGCAGCAAGGTACCCTAACATCATGCTTTTGAGGTCTCAGGCAAGGAATGGGATGAGAGTGTTGTAATTTCAAAGTTATAAATGCAGTTATTAGTTGCATTTTTGTGTGTGTGTTAACAGTTCAACTGACTTTATACAAAAATATTTGCTCTTCTTTAAAGCAGAGAAAGTAGAAGCAGTTGTTTTAAGAATGCGAAGTGACATTTGGTACTAACAGACTGTTAGAACCAGGTTTCTTGATAAAATCCTTGTGACTTAAAGGCTAATGAACTTTACTCACCACATGCCTGACATCTACTTTCAGAATGTTCGGGGCCTTAGGAAAAACAGATGCAAGTATTCTATTCATAGACCTTTTTTGAGAAAATGAAACCAAGAAGCATGATTCAAGGTGGCTGTAGAGCTAGGGTGTAATCTTGGACACTCCGGTCCGAATACTGGATTGTGAGTGTAGCAAAAGGGTGGAGAGGGTTGTTACCCCAAGGGGTGAGCAAGCAAAGAAACTTCTAGCAGAAACCAGGTAACACATTGCTTATCCTTTGCAGGCAGTTGGACTCTGTCCTCGGTGACCTCGCACGTAACTTTGCAGAAGGAACGGAGTACTTCAAAATGCTTGTGGATGTATTTGCTCCTGAGTTCCGCAGTCCAAAGAATATGCATTTGCGGAACTTCTATATAATTGTTCCCCCACTGGTTAGTATTTGCATTGTGGGTACCAGTACTTATTTTTTTAAAAAGTATCAGATCAGGTTTGTGTTTACATATTTTGTATTACGCTGTTGACTACCATACTCTACTTTCTTTCCTGATTATGAGTGGGATTGTTTTGAGCATGGCTTTGTTGATGGTAGTCCAGAGCCATGTTTTTCTTTATTTACATCAATTCATGTATTAGCACTCAAAGGTAACTTTAAAAACTACTTCTCCTGTTTGAATCAAATTTAGAGAAGCTGAGATGAAAAAGGAGGAATGGGAACATCAAGGATGAAGGGAGTTTAAAACCATGTTCTTTGGCTCTTGTGTGTGTGCTTTCAGCATCACATTAGGTATCTTCACACTCTTTTAATGCCATGTTCTAATGCAGTAAAATGGGGGCCCTCTCTATTGCAATTGGACCTGCTTTTGCTAATAAGCTTTGTTTAGAAAGAGTCCAACTGAACTGGTGATGCACACATGAGTGCAGCATTCTGGGCATTGGGAAGCAGTTCAGTTGGAAGGCCTAAACAATCTTAACAGATTCATGTGTAACATCCCATTTTAGAAACTAATTTTGGAATGTTGATGAGCTGTGAACTTAAGAGTGTGAGAGGACAGGTATGTCATGGTGATAGAAGTGAGGGAAAGTAAAGGCTTATGATAAATATTTTGTTCTTTTTTTTTTCTTCCCTTTTGTGGAGTTTTTTCTGACAAATACAGTTTCAGGAATATACCACCCATTTTGGTTTTAAAAAGGCATTTCAGTGTAGTTAACTTTGAAACTGTCGTAGGGTTTTGAGAAGTTGTTAATGTACACATGTTTCCGTGTCTCAAGTGGTTATTGTATACACATACCCATTGCTCGATATGACTACCTGGATATGTTGTTCAACATCGTCATAAATGTAAGACTATTGAAATATTTTTACTGTATTCTAAATAGAGTGAAATAACATACTGTAGCTTTAAAACACTAATATCTTTAAGCTTTCCAGAACCTGGGCTATTTTAATTATCCTTTACTTGTTTACATGTTTACCTTTAGTAATCACCAAGAGAATGCAAAGTAATAGTCTAATGAGAACAGTGAAGATGTACCTTTGGTTTTTTTACTTATGCATATGCAAATGTTTTCCAAAGCTTAACTTATTTCCTTCCCAAAAAATCTAGAAAAGGGACAAGTTTTCATGCAAAAATGCCTAATGCAGGGAGACACGATTAGCATAGTTTTGGGTGTGGAATTATAAGTAACAGCATGTATGCAAATACCTTTTAAAACTTGTGAGTCTCTCTTGATGATTCCAAGACAGCTTTTCACTCTTTCAGACCCTCAATTTTGTAGAGCATTCGATCAGTTGCAAGGAGAAATTGAATAAGAAGAACAAAAGTGGAGCAGCTTTCACTGATGATGGGTTTGCCATGGGTAAGTTTCAGCACATTGACTAGCTTTTGGGTAAGCCAACACAATGGATATTTGCAGGAAAAGTTTTGTTTATATTTTGTGTGTTCCCATAATTAAAAATTCCATAATTTAAATTTGGGTTGTCTTGGCTTCAGCACAGTGGATTTGTGGGCTATTGTTGTGTTCAGAATCTCCTAAGCATGGAATAGCTGAGATGGCAGCAGACAGTTTTGTCGTATGTTGGTGCTCCCCAATTTCTTTCAAAGCTTGCAGATGTCAGCAGATGAGGAGGTGTGCAAGTCTTTGGATAAGTTGTGAGGTTTTAAAAAATGGAAGTTTGTTCTTTGTTGTGATTTTTTCCTGTTAGATTTAATTGTAAATTAATTGCAATTTAAATTTTCTATGTGTGGGAATTATCAGCTTAGGCTGATCCATTAAAGACGTTCACAAAACATTTTACAAATTGCATGTTGACTTTGGTACATGTTTTGTTAATGACTATAGGTGTGGCTTACATTCTGAAGCTTTTGGATCAGTACCAGGAGTTTGATTCTCTGCATTGGTTCCAGTCTGTTAGAGAGAAGTATGTGAAGGAAATAAGAGCAGTAGCTAAGCAACAGAATGTGCAGTCCACTAATCAAGATGAAAAACTACTACAAACTATGAACCTTACACACAAGCGACTGGAAGTTTGTTTACAGGTATAACATGGGTCTAGTTATCTGTTCTGTATTGAGTTCTGCACTTACCCATCACAATTCAGGTATCTGTTCTCTGACAGAGCTTATCAAGAGCAAAAACCACAGAGCTTTGTCTACAGCAACAATGCAAAAAAAGAGTATAAAGACTTGAGATGTATGATCCGAAGGGGATGTCATTAAGTGTGTGTTATATTTGAGTGAGGCAGGAGCTTGACCTGGTTGATTGGAAGTCTTTGTTGCATGGAGTTTGAAATCTAATGCAGCTAAAACCTAAATGGTTAAATAGGAGAGAATAACGTTTTGGTTAAATTTCTCATAACAAAGATTTTACATAACACTGTGAAAGATGCATTTGAATTTTGAAGCATAGCAGTTCAGGTTTCATTGGTGGTGTAAATGCTTTCTCTCTCTCTCTGCTCTTGATTTGAGGAGGCTATGGGACAAATCTGTACTTGGCTATTTATTAATAGCCCATGATTATATTCTGCGAAAGCGTATCTGTTGTTGAAAAAGATAAAGCTCTGTATGTCCTCATGACTCCCATGAGTGTGCACTGTGTTTGCTCCTCTGTTAAAAAAACCCCTTACATCACTGAACCTTGTTCAGAAACTGATCAAGCTTGTGGTCACTTAAATTTGTTGGCTTGCATGATTTTCCATGGGCAAGTTGCTCCAAATTCTCACTGCTGCTACAAACCTCATTTTCAGCCTCAGTAGATTAGCAACAGATTTATTGCACTGATGCTGCTTTACTTAAATTACCCTTTAAAGTTTTTGGCTGATGTTTGCTTTAAAATGCATGTGAACAAGATATGAATGGAGAAAGATTTTTCAAAAGTATTTAAGTGATTTAGATACTAAAATGTAGTTGCCTTTTAGATGCTTCTGAAAAATCCTGTTTATATTTGTCTACAAATTTATACTTGTGAAACACTGATGCTCCTCGTCTGTATCTTTTCCCTTAGGAATTTGAACTCCTTTATTTCTCATTAAGTAGCGCAAGAATTTTTTTCAGAGCAGATAAAACTGCAGCAGAAGAAAACCAGGAAAAGAAAGAAAAAGAAGGTGGGTGATGCTATACGTAGAACACTTTGGCTTATGAGAGGGTGTGCCTTTGTAGGTGAAGGTGCTTTTTTCTTTTTTCCGTAGCTGCTTTCTTGCTAGTGGGTTGATTTCAGTATTCCAGAAAGTTTTATGGGGTCAAAGGTGATTGAGGAGTCCAGAACAGCTCACAGAGGCCTTCTTTGGAATGGGTGAATTTCAAACTGGGCTTCAGGGGGACAGGGGGGATGGACCAAAAAAATCCCAAAACCACAAAAAAGTCAACCAACCCCCAAAAATCTGGGACAGGGAGAATTGCATACTTGCAGTAATACTAAATTCAGTAACTTCAGCATAATACTTGCCCTCTCAATTACCAGTTTTGACAATGATGGCCTCTTCTGCACAACCTTAGCTGGTGTGAAATAAACTGGTGGTTTTCACCTGTTGTTTACCAGCTGTTCTTCAACTTACGTAGGCAGATGATGCAGATACTACAGGTGACTTTCAGATGTTTATGATATGTTTTGGTCTACTATTGAATTATATTCGAAGGGTAGGATCTTAATTTGTGGTATGGTCTCTTGACTAGGTAACATGGGTATTTTGTGCTTTATATTCATGCTTATATATTTTCCCTCATGAATTCTGGAAGATTCTCTTGGGTATGGGAAAGCTCTTTTCAAAGAAATGGGAGTGCTCCCAAGGATTAAGATACAGAAGTGCAGTTCAGCCAGAAGTTACTTAATCTCAGGTAGCAGTATATTAACAATGGAATTGGTAAATAATTTTCCACTGTGGTTCTGACAAAGGCACAAGCGACCTGTGAGATTACAGTCATTGGAGCCAAAGATCAGTTTTCTTCTGCACTAGGAAAACAGTTCTAGGAGAGCATTCTGCAGAACATCAGTTACTTAATTATATTTTAGGTTAAATAATCACTGTGATATGTGTTCAGTTCCCTGAAAAATGGGTTTTGTGGTGAGAAAAGCTTGAAATGCATACCGGAGTGAAAGGTTTCGAACGTGATAGTATCTTTGCCTTCTACTGTAATATTTGGACTTGAACTCTCCAAAATGTGTTAGTGTGTATGTGTAATCTTTACACAAGTTCTACTGCTTGAAGAAACCTTTCGCCCCAAATACAGATTTTGTCATAGGGCCAAGACCCTTTGTGCTGGAAGGTCAGTTTGCATATGCTGACCATGGTATAATGTATCAAGTGTGTTATGACATCAGCATAATACATATGCTAACGCTTTTGGTTTTACTGCCCTGAATAAAATATTAAACATGATCCATGTCTTTATTTTTGTAGAAGAATCTGTTAAAGCAAGCAATGGAGATCTTGCCAACTCTACACCTGCAGATCCTGTTGTGAAATGATATGGCTGGTACGGGTGATATTACATACTCAAATAATTCATGTTCTTGTCGTTACCAGTAACACTCTGTAGGGGTAAAAGCTCTAGATTTACTTGCTCTGTTAAACCCAACAGAAAATGTACAGTAGTATGCTAGCATCCAGTGAGGCTAGGTCAGTGTTTGTCTATATTTCTGGTAGAAACTCCTATTTTTCAGGAGTCTGCATTATTTACAGCACTTTCTTTAGATTGAAAATAATTATCTAAAATGTTGACCTTGGAGGTAGTTATTTTAAAGTACAGATGTGCAGATGAAAAAAACGTTACTGATTTTTAGATGCATTCTTGCATCTCTAACATAGCATTAAAAAAAAAAAAGACTCATAGGCCATTGGTCTAAGATTTGAACTGGTGTACCTCTTCAACCAGAAAAAAAGTGAATCAAGATATTGTGTGTATCTGTTGTCCAAAAAAGTAATTCAGACTTGTTTTTACGCAGTCCTGTTGTATTTAATGCAGTCACAGATTACACTGGAGGTATAACAGTGTATGTTGTGAGTGTATGTTCAAGCTATTACACAAAATGGAAATCCTTATTAATGTTTTATTCCACAAACCCTTATTATTCCTATAGATATTATTTGCACTGTGGGAACTTAGGATCCTGTCAGGCATTTATTTTCCCCTGCTGTTTTTCCCCCCATATCAGAGAATGGGAAAACCAGAAAAGTTAACATAATAAATTACTTCTCATTTCATACCGAAGGTCTGATTTGCATCTACAGAAGTAAGGAAATCCAGAGCCAAGACAGAACCACAATCAGCTCTTCCTTTTATGACCAGACACTGTGTGATGGGTGTCTGTAACTATTAAGTGATCTTACACTTCATGAATATGTTGTGCCTAATTGCAAGTTTCAGCCTCAATTCTGTATTTCCTAGCCTTTGTAGGTCTGTTGTACCGTCTGTGTTGTTCATACAGTCTTACATGCCTGATTATTAACAATAATTGCACTGCAGGCTTCAGAAGCTGCTGAACACTGTGAGAACTCTGCATAAATACAACATCTGTTAATGCCTGCAAGTAGAGGATCTAGATTGTGCAAGAGTTACTCAGATTTTTAACTTAAGTAGCTAGACTTGGCTTAAAAGTAAACACCACTTTCATTAAAAGATATAGTTGTGTTTAATCTCCCAGAACATAAAACACTTGTAGGACTTACTAACTAGAATAAACTATTCCAGTCAGTCCAACTGAGAATTACTTTTTGGGGGTTTTTTTTGGCACTCTTAGCTATATTTTTAGACTGTACTTGCCAGCTTCTTTCATATCTTCTAATTATAAAAAAGACACTGTTTTAATGGTTCAAATTGTTCCACCCACCCTTGGGTTGCTGGTTAAGACAACTCCTGACCTACTTCTGCTTTGCCCTTTCCTGCCAGTCACTTCAACATTCAGAAAGCTAGGACAAATGTTTTGTTGCAGCTGGAAAGACCAGACTGGTAGGAAAGTCCTTTCGTTGGTTCTGAAAACATGACACAGAAGCTTCATGGACTGTGTAAATCAGCTGGGTTCATTAAAGTTTTTATTTTTAATTCATTGTAATTGCAGAGACTGCCCTAAAGAATGCTGCATTACTTGATTTGTATTTTTGCTTTATTTTGATACAGGTTTTTTTTTTGTAATTTGTGTACACTTCCTTTTTTGACCAAGTTGTGCTGGCACTGAATACTCAGTAGCACCGCTGAGATCGGCATTTTTGCTGCTGCTGCTAATTTCCATGCTGTTGCACTTGCAGTGTACGTATTTCCATATTCTCATCCAAAGTCACGTAAATCCTTGGCTTGGAGTGGCCAAGCACCACCTTTCCTTCTTCCCCAGCAACTGCAGAATCACGTGTAGATGGTGTCCTGTTTCCCCCAGGACTTGCTTGGTAGCTACGTACAGCCACGGTGTGACCCGTGCTCTAGTAAAATCTGCACTTGTATTTTCCCTTGTGTTTTTTTGGAAAGACACTATCTTGGATAGGTAATACTTTGCAGTTGAACATAAATCGAACTCTGCATTTTCTTAATGTATGGTGGTTAACAAATTCCTGTGGTTCTGGTGATGGGAAGTCTACAGGAAAGACATAAACCTGTTTTTATAGAACCCTGTTTAATCTGGGAGACCTGAATGTATTGTGGCAAAAATATACACATGCACACAAATATGTACAGTGATAACAGCTGTTCTTGCTAAAATACAGGATTGTAGTTTATATTTCCTTCTCTTTGTCATGGAGCAGCATATACATGCAGAAAACTTTTCTTATCTGAAATAGAAGGTGGATCCTGGATTTGGATGTCACACATGCCTCAGTGAGAGTCACATTAAATCCTTCCCCCCTCCCCACAAGGATCTGTAAAGAGGTGCAAAATTCTTGCTGTGGTGCTACTACTATTTTCATTGCTTTTGCCCTCCTGTTTCCATTATAGGAACATCATGGACCCTAACGGGTTTTTCTGGAGATGAGATGATGGAGCTAAAACAAAAAATCCCCCAAACTAACCTGACCATGCTCACTCAAAATTCCCAGAGGTGATAAAAGGAAAGTGAGGATGAGGAGTTTGCTGCAGGGACAGAAAACAGATCTCTCGTTTATTTTCCTTCAAGACAGGGGCAGGACAGGCTGAAGGTCAGTCTCTCTCCCTGAGAAGGCAGCTGCCACCACTGCCCTTGCGTGTCCAGCCTTGTGACAAGGCTGTCACACCTAGAAGGGGTAGCAGCTGCTCTCCCAGAGGTCTTGCAACCTGCTTCTGCCATGGTGCTGTGCCCTTAGAGGCAGGGGCTGCCCTGCCCTTCCTCTGTGCAGCATCGTGGTTAGGGGGAGCAGAGTGCAGCTGAGCTGGACTGGTGTAAGCGATGGCCCCAGCAGCACCCCACTGGTCTGTGCTTGACTGGGGAACGAAGGGCTGGTGCTGAAGGGCAGGTTCTGGAGGTCCTAATGTGGTCTGTAATCAGAAGTAAATTTGAGTTTTCATCTGATGTCCATCAACAACAGCTGTTTTCAGCTTCTCAGGTACAAAGGACCAAATGTAACACTTAATGTTTCCTAACTCATTGTACAAAAGGGTATTTTGTTACCTCGGTCTCTTTGGTTTGTGAGTAGAGAACATTATGTACATAAACCTGTGTTAATAAATGCAATTTTGAGAACCTTATTCTTAGTGTCTTCAGTAACATCAGTTTACTTAGGTGTTCATTTTTTTTGATAAGACAGCTTCAACTTTTATTTATGAAGGAGTTTTTGTGTCAGTTACTAACAGTTTTCTTCCATGGTTCATTTAAACATTCAATAACCAGCTAAACTGAATTTATTCCATGTCAAACACTTGCGAATGGGGATCTTTCAGGTGCTGTAGCACAGATTCTGCTTACAGAAAATCTAGTTTCCTAGTAAGTGATTGAGAAGAGTTAAATTAAAAGTTTGAGGAATTTCAGCCATACTTGTTCAAATTGCCTTACCTTGATTAATATAAACTATGCCACAGATTATAGCCCCCCCAACTACTCTTTATTTTTTTTATTTTTGTTTGTTCTTGTAAAGTATAGTTTCATGTTTTCAGGTTAAACTGGAGGGGAAAAAAAAAATCTAAACTTATTCACCAAATATAGCTAGTGTCTAATTTTAGGAGGGTACTATGAGACTAGTCAATACATTGTAGACTTACAATCTAGCTTTTTATTGCTCAGTTTCTTAAAACCAAAGATTGCTGGTAGTTTCAGCTGTTGCATGTCACCATAATGTTAAAAATACAAAGAATTCTTATTACAAAAGTACTTATTTGTCCTACAATTATCATCTCTGGCAACTTAACTTTTAAGAAACCTAACCATAGAAAAACTGCACAGGACTAACATGCCACATTTGTTGACTACTTCTGATGTTTGCATGTCAGTGGTATTTAGAATAATAAATCAAGGGGTACATTATGTCCATTATTTAATTACAGAACATGTGAGTGCAGTCCCCATGAAGGTACAAGTAGGCACTTAGATTTGTTTTGTAAGCTTATTCTAGATGCAATACAAAAATAGATTATATTAATAGGAAAAATTTAGTGTTTAACAAATTGTTTTGTAAATAGGCTAGCACAAAAGATAAATCTTGTTACACTTAAAACTAGACTAAAAATAACTTCATCTGAAAATAAAGTAAATAGTGCATTTTTAACCTTCATTCAGATGCACATAATCATGCAAACTATGAAAACTGACTACGGCAGGAAATTTGAGGCCTGATATTTGTTAAAGGAGCTGCCAGCTTACAGCTTGCCCTAATTTCAGTGGAATTGTAGGCTGCTGGCACTGTAAATCTGAAGAAGTGAGATTAACCCTTTGTGGCTGAGAGCTGTGCTGTCCTAACTACCAGCAGCAAGGGGCTAATGCTGAAACATTCCCGGAGATTGTCAGCTTCCCAAGCAGACCTACACCTGACAGTCACAAATGCAAAAAGCCTCAAAGGTCAAGTCCTGCTGTTGTTCTATTGTACATCCAGAGGAAGCTCCACTGGAAGGACGCCACGCTCTCCCTAGCAGGAGGACAGAAGCTGGCCTCGTGTGCACACAGATGACTGAAAACCAGAGATTCTTGCAAAACGGCTCCCTGCTTTTCCTGCTCCCACACAGGCTGCAGGAAACGACAGGAGCTTTTTATGCTTCTGACTCCTCCCCTTCTTCATGTATAGTTCCATCTCCTTCTGACTGATCATTCAGAAGCATGAACTTTCCATCGTTTGTTAATGGCACAGACTTCATTAGCTGAGCTAATGCTTCTGGGTCCTGAAGAAAAACAAACGAGAGTTCAGCAGGCAGCAGCAATCTTGGAAGAGCATGCTGTTTTCCCAGTACTTCTTGTTAAGGCTTTGCAGTTTTGTTTTTTTTTTTTTTTTTTTTTAATGACAATCTTTAGTCTAAAGGTTTGAAACACAAATAATCCCTTTTGGTGCAGTAAAACCACCCCTTAGGTATATAAGAAAAAAAAAAAAAGGTAATTCATTCTGAGCCTTTATTTTGCTGTTCTTATCTGGTATTGATAAAATTACTGAAAAACACAGAGAAAAATAACTGTCTAAATAAATTTATTATACCTGTGCTTATTGCCTGCAACTAAAAGCTCATTCCCCCAACTTGTTCTGAAATCTTAGCAGCGACAATATAGAGCATATATTAATGTATCAGCATCACATCTTTGTACAGATAAACTTTGCCGTTCGTTTTAAGTAGAAAAACACTGTGTGTTTTTCATCCCTAAGGGAGGAAGGAATATGAGTTTCTAAAAGTGAAACAGCCATGTGTGTAACTTACACATCATCCCAAAGAGTTTGTTTGGGTTTTTTTTAAAGCTTTACTTACAGCTTCCTTTAACATGAACTACTAGATTTGTAGTTCTGAATTTGATTACGGTGGCAAATTTTAGCTGAAATCAAGCTACTGCAAAGTCCGACTGAGTTTATTTTTGCGTGAACTACCGCAGGGCTGTGTTAAATAATGTCTGCCAAACTTTGTCATTAGGAGAAATAGCAGTTCTTTTTTACTTAGGCCCACCAGAGGTACCTGGATGGTGCAACCAAAAGCAGAGTATGATGTATCACAACACAGACATGGGGAATGAAACAAACTTACCTTCTGTGCCTCAATGATTTCCTTTCCCAAGCTAATGGCATAGCAAATCTAATAAAAGAAATATATGTAAAGTTAAGGTTTGGTTTGGTTTTTTGTTCCTTAACTGGGACTAAAACACAGAAGTGTCAATGCAAACTTAAGTCTTAAATACAGGTCTAAAAGCAGAGGTGGAATACCAATTCACTATGCTAACTACATAAAAATAAAACTGCCTTAGGTTCTGCTTCAGAGCTCACTTAGGCTGGTAAATCTTTGTACTCAGTTAGTTTTATTCACCAAACTTAATTGCCAAACCTGGGGGATATCTTCCAGTGCATGTAAGAGTTTTAGTGTTTTAAGACAGAAATTCTCCAGCACATTCCTTATTTTTAATAATCTGTTATTATCATACGCAGCAAGCACCCAGAAGTGTTAACACAGGATGGCCGTCTTGTCTTTGAAAGCTTTATTAATGTACATCTCAACATGGCTGATGCTGATTTTTGTTAGTGCTGGTGCCAGACACACACACTTTCCCCTCTCTCTTAACACTGGTATTAGCTATCACATCCTTTCGTCCTCACTGCACATGCTGCTGCATTATCTATAAATTTGGTCCTTTTTAGACATAAGCCATCAAAGGCTTGAATGTCAAGGCATGTTTTCCTGGCAAGAAATTGAGCTGCTCTTGCTTCTGTCGCCCTGCTTCCCAGATGTGCAATCAAGAAGCCTAAGACCTGTTTTCTAAATAAAGTATTTTATTAAGTGTTATGCAAACCTTTTCCCCTTCTGTGTTGCTCTCAAAAA
This sequence comes from Haliaeetus albicilla, assembly GCF_947461875.1. Taxonomy (NCBI): domain Eukaryota; kingdom Metazoa; phylum Chordata; class Aves; order Accipitriformes; family Accipitridae; genus Haliaeetus; species Haliaeetus albicilla. The sequence goes on along the minus strand of NC_091501.1, from coordinate 5,760,505 downwards.
TATATGCGCTCATGGATTCTTCTCCCAGAGTCTCACTGAGATGGACCACAAAGCCAATCAGTCGCCTGTTATCCTGATGAGCAGCAAACTGTGTCACAGTGGCAAGTTCAAACTGGAAGAGTATAACAAAGAATTTATTTTTTTAACCAGAATTTGGTTAGCCTGGTCAAGAACTCAAGTTCATGTCACTGAGTATTCAATGCTGTGGCAGAAAACCAAATTCAAAACAAAAGTTACTTACACTTGTTCGTGTAACTTGTGTTTGAGGATCTATTAACCTGCAATTATGTGTAGGGGAAAAAAAAAGTAAATTATTTTAGCGTGATTCTCAGTAATGTCAGGGTGCTTTATAACAGTAAGGCAATCACTATAGCAATTTTACAGATGAGGAAACATCTGCACAGAATCGAATGCTTTATCTCCGATTTCAAGTCAGTTGATGGCAAGGTTCAACTCTAGACCCTTACTCTCAGCCACCTGACACGTACAGGCCGTAGTATCTTTCTGAATCACTGATCTGGTCAGCATCCCGAGTGTGCGGGCTAACACACTAATATGCACAAGGACATAAAACACCCTCCAGCTGACGTGAATGTCTTGTATCAACATATTCTACAGTGACAGTACTGACAACAGGTCAGCGATAGCTCTTTTGCTGCTACTACATGCAAGGACAGAGAATATTCCAATGTGGGTTTTTTTCAATCTTTTTCTGTATCTTTGCAGGCCCTTATAGTCCCACTGCATCCCCTAAATTTTGGTAGGATGTTCTTACAACTTAGGATGATGATTTCTACATACTACAGAGTAAGAAAAGAGACATTTTTACTAAGTAAAGTGAATCTCAGTATCTTGCTCCCTCAAAGAGTGTATTTCTTGGAAAAACAAAACCAGAAATACTTTACTAATCACAAGTTGTATGAAAACAGAATGTGACAAGTTGAAGGTCTTACAGTACCTCAAGTTCTTGCTGGTGACCATGAGATGGGATTCAGTCATACGGAATATGTTGTGAATGGCACGAGCAGCTAACACTTGTCTCATAGCTTCATAAATCACCTCACTTGTTTCATCTGTCTGAACAGCCATAGATCCTAAAAACCGAACTACGAACATCTGCTGCAAAAGTGAATCTGGAAGATAAAAGGCATGACTTCCTTCACTGTGCTACTCCAATTTTCCAGTAGCTGAAGTTATCAATGAAATTATTTTTTTCACTTTGGAAATTCAACAGTAAACCTGCGGGTGGTGACTGTTGTGAGTAGTGACTTCCTGCTATGAGCCAGGCAGTGCTCTGACCCAGTTTTAAACAGTGCTGGTGCTGGCAGCTAGTGGGGAGGGGGCAGGGCGTGGAAATCACAGTTGCTTGGCAGCTTTAAAAGTGTAACTGGTCCTTTATGCCTTATTTGATTAGCTAGTAAAATGCACTTGCCTATCTCGTTATCAGGTGCACTTAAACTGTGGTAAGTTTATGATTGTGCACAAGCCTTGGCTTCCACCAAATTAACTCTTATCTTTAAACCTTGTACATTGCTCACGTTCTTCTATGTCCTTCTGACCTTCCATGCAGCTGGTTCCAATGAGATTTTCATTAAATCCTTCCTTGCTCATTGACTATCACCGTAAGACTCCTGTTTACAACTAAGTAGCCATCATTTGACCAGGCTCCGTTTACAGTTGGTGGTGAGCAAGGTAAAGCAGGATGACTCCTGCTGAACATGACTGTTCAAAGGCCACAACAGCTGTGTCTACGTTGCACAAGAGACCACAGAGAGCGTTAAGCATCAGCTTGAGCTGAGCTACGCAGATCCGCTTGTGCAGCCGGAGACGCAGGGCAGTCACCTCAGCAGTGTGCTCTCTCTCTGCGTGCTGCGGCTGCTGTGAGCGCGGAGGCACCCGCTTGTCACAGCTACACTGCTGTCCTGCAGTGGGATGGCACCTGCAAGTGAGAGTGTTCAGACCAGTAGGTTCTGCGAGTAGTTTCCTGACAGGGGCTGTGGGTTCCAGACAGCGGTTGTAACTGGCACAGCGGAAGAGAACAGCCAGGGTCTGAGCCCTGCGTGTGCTGGTAGAGGCAGGTCTTTTGCTGGCATGTCACTGGGAGGAGGGAAAGGGGGCAGCAGTAAAACTCTTTTGCTGAAAGAGACACATTGCTGCAGCTAGCTATATCCTGGGCCTCTGTGAGATTTAGATTGTGGATTTCAGAGTACATGTGGGTATGAAATGGCTACTAAGCAGCCTCAAACTTGAGGCAGAATTATAATACAGTCCCATCAAACCCTTTCTAAAGAAGTCAACAGCTACTTTTTAAAAAAAAAAGAAAAGAAAAATTAAAGACAAAACCCAAGCAAACCAAATCTTTTTGCCTTTAAACATTTGAAATAAACCTAAACTGGAATACAGCTTGGACTGTCAAGGAAAAAGGTGTTTCTTTTCACAGATAGAGATGTTTAAAAGACTGGCTTCTGAAAGGTAACTACCTTCAACTGTACTATGGGCCTGTTACCACTGCTGCATGGTGTCAGGTGCTTTCATTAAGAGACATTGGATAGCTCACAGCTGAATTAGGCCTAAAATCATGACTAATTTTGTCTGGAAAATAGAAGCACTGACCTTCCTCCTCATCTTTACTGCTGTCTTCTGATTCCCCAAATGGGTTTGCACGCCTATGAAATAAGAATAAAAACTAATTATGGATTCTGGTCACCACACATACACTGCAATACCCGTTTTTGTCCCCTGAAATCGCTCAAAGTGATCGATCACTGTCTCTGGTCATACCTGCCACCTCTGTTCTGGTCCAGGAATTCTGTGGCAGGCAGTACGATATCAAACTGAATTGGTGTTCCAGGAGCAATGAGTTGTGTGGAGTCTTGAATTCCAGCTGATTCACTGGGAATTATTTTATCATTTTCCATATTCCTTACATTCTGGCTAAAGTGAAAATGGAAAAAAATGTTTCAATCAATCAATGACACCCTATCTTTGCTCTGGAAGGGAGACAAGATTATTCAAAAATCCAAAGTGGGATAGAATCACTATACATAAACATAAATAAGAGTATTTTCCTATTTACCTGTTACCGAGGACTCTAATAAAATCTCCATTTTATTTTTTTGTACCTGAAATTAATTAGGGAAAAAGTAAATGCTGGTACATTACACCTGAACACAGACCAGCTCTGAGCGTGGGCAGGCTTTCAGCAATACATTGCTGTTTGCCTCCCTCCCCTCTAGCTGCTGTATGCACATCCCCATTATCAGTTCAAATAGCAGAGACCTGGACTTGTGGCTACAGGTGTAAATGGCAATCCTGACATCTTTTTAAGACCTTACTTGGCCACGGGCTTGTCACAATGTGATAGTTAAGAAGCAGCGTTACACACTGGGTCAGATTTCTTCCTGCACCTTTTCTCAAAGAGAATGAAATTCTAAGTTTCCCACAGCTACAGAAGTTGTAACAATACACATCACTACACATGGTACACTGGGTTTATTAGCAGCATCCTTCTATTTCTAGAAAGTTTTCTGGTTGCACACAGATGTAAGAGTGACTTGAGAGATTACTTGTCAAAGAAATAGCTATTTCCTTTGGCCAGTGAAATAGCTGGCAATACTCTTCTATTTATAAATCTCTAATCAAAGTGAAACAGCTGTACTGTGAATAAAATTAGAAAGAAATTGACTGGCACTCTCCATGGCTATAGGGAATCTTTGGAATCTGTAAGCAATCATAATAAAGGGAATCATAAATCATAGCAAAGGCACTAGCCTGAGAGGCAGAAGATCTGGAAAAGGTTTGAATTTCTAGAAGTATCTGAGTAAAAATTTAGAATTTTCTGACAAAACTAGCAGAGAAGTCCCTTCATGTTGAAGTCAGTGTGACACAAACTTGCCCTATTTTATTTATCACACTGCTTCTGAAAGCAGGATTTCAGTCCAGCACTGAGCTTGAAAGCCAACTCTGATGATGAAGTCTGAAGAACTCCCACTGAGCAAGATGCTAGGATCATGTGGACATAAAGAAATGATACACAGAATATGAATTTTGAATATAAGCCTATCCTAAAGAATTATTAACAGTTTTTGAAGGAGGGGAGCTTTATTGATTGACCTGGATGAGCACAAGAGAACCATAGTAATTATTCTGACAGCTGTGTAAGGCATATTCCTGTGACAGAATGACAGGAACTGCTTGAGGTAATATGCAAGAATATACTTACTTCAATGTATACTGGGGACTCCGCTGTATTACCTACATTACAAATCATTCCCTTACAGCAAAGCACTTACAAGTAAAGCATTGCGTTTGTTTCTGAAGAAACAGCAAAATCCCAGTGGCAACCACAAGAAGCTTCAACGCTGTGATGTGGAGCAGTAAGCATTACCCTCAACACTTAGCATCTCTTATGGCTATCAGTAGGAAACATCAAAAGTAGAGGAATTTGCTGGAATGCACAGGCTTGTAAAGCCAGGGCCTAGACAGGGCTTTCTCCTGGGTGACGCCCCATAAAAAGAGCATGACTGAGCACGGAGTCTCTAGTCTGTGCAAGTGAGACTGTTACCTGGGGTGGTGAACTTCATTTTTTTTCCCAAAGCTGGTAATGGGAGTCACTGCTTGTAGGGCTGTCTGATTTAACTTGATTGCAGCTGCCTATGAAAACAAGACCAAACAGCTCTTTTACACACGTACTTTACATTGCCATGTAAAGAACAACAGGAAAGGAAGTTGGAAGGAATGGACTGAAAGATGGAAACAAGCTCCCACCTCTGGATTGTCAGTGAGATAGATCTGTCTGGAGATGTTGTTGATGGCACATATCCACTGGAAGGGAAAAAAATGAAATTGAACTCTTCGAGCTCATTTGTATACAAGAATAACAGCATTAAGAAAGTATTTTTACCTCCTCATATTCTTTCTTGCTTTCTGCTTGAAGGGTTATACCCCTAAAACATAAACATAGTGTATGAGTGCTAACAGTGGACACCAGGACTGTTTGACTCCAGGCCTTATAATAACATCACCAAGCTTTGTAACTATTAACCATCTAAGGAACAAAAATCACGAATAAGCTGTAGCTAAAGGATACTGCATGTGCTGTTCAGGCAGTTGTGGGGGAGGATGGGAAGGAACATGCTTTTAATTTGGAAACACCCTTCTGGAAACCCCAAAGGCTTACTATTATAGCAAGCACGTTTTACATGAAACAGCATCTGAAAGGGTAGGTGTGACTGACTGTCCTCAAATAAAACCTGTCACATACGCTTTGCCTGTAGGAGTAGTGATCTGAAAGCAGTATCTTCTGTCTTCACAGTCTACAGCCATAACAGAGCAGTTGTCCAGGTCCTGAATCAATCCTCCAGCTACTGCTCCCCTTGGCTGACACATCAAGTTGCCACCTTGAGTGAAGAAATACAGTCTTTCCCAAGTTGTAGTCACCAGACCTGTTTTACTAAAGAGAAGATGCAGTGATAAAGACTCATTACTATTTAGAAATTACTCCGAACATATATGAAAGTGCAAACATATCCTGATGCTAATCTGAACTTTATGTTCAGCCCTGGAATTTTTTTTATGATAAGTCTCTGTTAACAAGTAAAAGTAGCACCTACTCTTAGCAGAGACTAATCTTTAATGAAAGCTGAAGAATTAAACTAATTCCAAACATTCCAAGTTAAAAACATTCTCTGCAGTATCTCCCAGTTAAGGAATAAAAAAATTATTGGTATTAACTGACATGAAATACTATTAAGCTGGATTAAAAAAAGTATTTTCAAGCTGAAGAGCAGCATGAGCAATTTCACCACAAAGAATCATTAAAAAAAAGCATCTTCTGCAAGTAGTATCTCAGAGTCCATCTTCTCCCTAGCTATGGAGTCCTATTATATTGTAATACAGCTCTTAGAATGCTCTGAGAAATTAATAAATGTCCACTCACAAAAAAAAAAATTATCAAACAGACATAAACTGATATTTAATCAATCACATAAACAGGGTTACTATATGCCACCAATATACATAGCTCCTGCAGAAGCTGATGAAAGATTTTATTTGGAAAAATCTGCAGAGGTAACTCTACGTATGGTATACATTCAAAGTTACACACTTATACTGTCCATAAAGCTTTTATTTATGTAAAGGAGGTCGTTTATGAAAACACATATTAACTACAAAATATAGCTGTTTATTTTTTTAAACACTATGTCTTCTTTAGTCCTAAGAACTGGGAACAATCTGAACCCAGACCCATCAATTTCTAATTTTTAACCACTTGAATGCAGGAAATCATCCCTGTAAGTGAATTCAAACAGAAGTAAACTTCTGTTTTCAGGAAAAGAGTCTCAAATGCCTCTTTTAGGCCTCTAAAACACATTTCCAAAGATGACAGAGATACTTAGGAGCTGAAAAGTACAGCTACCACAGTGATTCAGGGGCCTCAAACACCATTACCTGAGGAGTCTTTATGACCTTAAAAAAAAAAAAAAAAAAAAAAAAAAAAAGTACCCACTAGTCAGCAACTAAACAAACTGGAGAGTAGCAACAGTTGTCTTACTTTCTAAGATTAAGGTAGCCAGCCTTCTGGATGAGATTTCTATTGATAGCAGGTGAAGTTACATCAGAATCTGGGGTGTAAACAGATTCATTAACTGCAATTAAGTCCTGCTGGGATACCCTCATTTTTTCAGCTTCAGCATCCAGTTCTCCCTGTATGCTGGAAAAAAACAAGAACCCCAAAGCCATCGTTAGTCAGTTTATACCAGGATATAGCTAACATCTGTAAGCCAAAATGAACAAAAATACCAGTTGAGATTATATTGGAGAGTAATGCAAAGATAAAGTTTATTTTTAGAACAGATTTTATAGGAAATATAATGTAATACTACATGTACAAGGCCTTCTCTAAGGACTAGATAAATCAGTGCAATTAGGAAACAATGGAAGAAAGAGGCATACAATAGGGAACTACTCCAAGAAAACGTCATCTGAGCCTAAAGAGACAAGGTGCATATGCTCTGAAGGTATTAAAAATGGTTTAAGGAAAATATGGCTATCTTTGGCAGGCTGGCAGCAGAAGCACAGCCAGGATTTCCCCTTGCGCTTTACTTTGAAAGCCTAGCTTGAAGATGTTAATCTCATTATGTCTCATACAGTAGCTATGCTTTCTTTTTTGCAATTTATACTAAACATAGTTATCTTCTTTCCCCAAGCAGTATAGAGAGACAGTGATCAGAATTATGAGATTGTTTTGTAAGACTGAAATGAACACATGAGAAATGCTTAAGTGTTAAGACTGAAGAGTTAAGTTTATTTTTTGAGAGAGACAGCTTCTAAAAGCAATGCTTGTATGAATTTACACTGCTGAACATACATACATGTTGCCCTGGTATAGCAGCACATATCATGTGGTATAGCAGCATATATAGCAGCACACATCATTGTGTTAGTCTGTTTCATGTTAGCTTATTTCCAGCTTTTCTGCATCTTTAGAAAGCTGAGACTTCCTAAGCTCCCAGATCACCTCCGAAATGAGACCAGCTGTGTGCATTGTACCACCTAGCCAAGTCATATGAGAGGCTGAGTCTTTGTAACTCAGCTCTTCTCTTACATGTTTTTACACTGTTAGCAATATTGACTATATAAATGAAAATACTTTTAAATATGAAGACTCAGTTTCACAGTCAGCTTAAACAGATGCAAGACTACATCACTGCTGATATTCTGTAACTGCACAATGGGTCTCATCAGCTTGTTGTTCCAAGACAAACCTGACGAATAAAAAGCTTTCAGCTTGATTAGCAAGCAGATCTGACTCATGGAGGCCTTGTGATCCCCAGCACTAAAGAAAGAAAGGAGTGGGCAGCACGGTTTTCAGTGGCTGTGTAATCTTAAGTCATGAAACCATGTCCTGTGTCAGTAATTGTTAAGCTGCACAGTGTCATTCAGAATTTTGCAAGCTTCTCTTTTGGTTTTTTCCAAAGACGTCACACTCCTGTACTAGTTACATTTGAGTTGTACTTTCAAGCTTTGCTGTGTGACAGACTTAAAACACAAAAACCAGACTCGGCAAACCAACTGAGCAGCCTATTTTTGATTCTATTTACTACTGCGTACTATCCAGAATTCAAATCCATCAGACTTTGGAAAACAAAGGCTTATTCTATGGTGAGGATACAATGGCAATATCCTTACTGTACCTATAAGATACAAGCAAGGTGGTCTAGCCTTACCAAATAAAGGACACTATTTCAAGTGAGTTTAAAATCTCTCCTCCAGTCTGTACAAATGCTGTGTGGACTGTGGAGGGATTTATTTCAGAAGTGAGTGCGAAAAGATATGTAAGTATAGAGGCACAGGAAGTAAAGCATCATTCAGTGAAAGAATCTACTATACAGGGAAATTACTTCTAACACTGTTCTCAAATTAACAAGTATGCATTATTTAAAATGCTACCAGAGGCAGAATAAGTAATGATTTGGATACAGTCCAATATGAAAGGTATGAAGCAATAAACTGAAGGACTCCGTTTAGTGTTCCAGCTGATTAACGTTCTAATATGATTACATTTTAAATGTAAAGTTTACATTTACAGGGACTTAATTAAAAAGAAAATGTCAATCTTCATTACAAGTGGGGGGGCAGGAGGGGAAAGAAAAAATAATCACAAAATTAGGAGTATAAAAGTGAGGCAGTTTATTGAAATAAGGACTTAGCCAAAGCAGATTGAACTCAGTTGTCTATACTGGATGCAATGAATATGTTCTGTAGGGCAAGGAGTTTTGTTTGCCTTGTGTAGCTACAACATCAAACACTACAGGCCCTAAATCCTTTCTTGGGAGGTTAATGCATTATTGTTACAGTATTATTACAGAAGACCGAGCAAGTATAAATACCTCTAGTTCAGAATGCACTTTAACTCTGTTATATTAATTCTGTTAACCCATTTCAAGCCCAGATTCCATGCTCTGTGTCCATGAAGAGACACAGCGATGTAAGAAAGCATGTGAACATTTTACAGTGCATAGTTCCCAGCTATACTGTAAAAACACTCTCTGCAGTGCAATGCCAGCATTTTCCTTTACATGTACAACCATACCTCCTTTCCACCTGCTGCTTTAACAAAATATGCCCAACAGTGCAATGCAATGCAAGCATGGAAGGACTCTCATGAGAAAGAAAGAGGCACTCTCTGTTATGTGCTGAAGGTTACAGTGCTAAGTATTGTGTTACCTTTGAACCATGTCTGAAACAGATGACAAAAAGCTGTCCATTCTTTTGGAAAACATCTCTGCTCCTTTCTTAAAAAAGTTGATCTGAAAAATAAAAAAAGAATGGAATACTGGAAGTTATCTTGGCTTTGGCAGACAAATAACAGATTGTGGGGACTGTGTTAACAGCGACTCCATTATGACTGATACTTTTGGCTGGCGATCAAACACATGGCCAAAACCAGCTGTATTGCCTTTCTTTGTATTTCTCACTTTTGCAACTTTCCACCCTTTCACACACACATATGCCATTGGCTGCGGACAGGTATGTTTCCAATGAACTTGCTAAATGACTGAAATAAGGGAACAGGTAGCCTCCTCCCATACTAGCACTGTGCAGAATTTGGTCTAGTGGTTTACGAGTCACTGTGTGCAATGCCACCATATCAAATGGAATGGGACACAAATCATCCATTAGATCTAGTAGTCCAACCTAGACAACCAACTCCAACCTGGAAATTTTTAAACTGCTATAGCAAAGTCAGTCAGGAAAGTGAAGTGTAGCTGTGCTTGCAGAAGCCTCCAGGACAATTAGTTATATCAACTACAGATTTATAATGGATTTTGTTCTACTGAAGGAGCTAAAAAAGCTACTAAGGCCAAAGCGCACATTTTGTGACAGAAGATGAATTCACTTAGCTGGTATGGCTCAGCAGGCACGCAACAGCAGCAAAGCACTCAGTGTAGACTTAGCCTTGGATTACCTGCTGCGGGGCACACAGTCATCATTAGGACTTACTGGCAACTGTGTGAAACATGGACATGGCTACTGCATTTATGCAATTAATTAGCTTTTTTTAAAAAAAATAAAATCAGTGAACTACTCCAGAAAGAGATGGAAAAAGCAAATTCTTGGCTGTTAAGCAATTTATTAGCTCTTTCATCCAATTTTACTTGCGATTCCACTCCTTTTCCCTAACGCTGGGACGTGGGATTCCTCTTACCTGTAACTCAGATTTCTGCAACCATGTTATTGACCACAGACTCCCTTTACAGACACAGGAAAGAAAGCACACTTTCTTAAGGAATGATTCACCCACTGTATTTCAGAAGCCTACTTCAGGAGGGAAGAGCTCTAAATTCCACTGATGATATGACTGACACGCCTAGCTTAGATATTGATGTCAGTTTTCAGTCAAACCAACCCTATATTAGCCACTGCTTCTTCCAAAAATCCCTTACGGCCTGCTCATTCATTGGAAATGTGAAATATGAGACACGTTTTGAGTAATTAATAAATAAAATATTTATTTTGGCTGAAGGGCAGTTCACAGTATGTGAGCATCAATATCAACTGGCTTCTGGCTACTCAGTCATTCCCATGACAACATAAGACTCTCCTGTATAAAGCACTGAGATATGGCAGTTTTGCCAGATAAAATACAGGGAAAGAAAGTTCTGTTTGGCTTCCAGTAAAGGAAACCAATACAGTTCTTTCACTTAGTATAATTACAGCAGAGAAGCAGTTTGAACTCCCATGGTGGGGAAAGTGACTGGATTCTCATTTATTACCTATTTTATATAGGGCATATGATCTGCTAAAGACACAGGACAGTGGAGATGATGAACCACACTACAATCTCAAACAGAGCACTGCATCCATTTTTTCTGTTTTCACAGCCCAATTCTCATTTTCCCAATGCTTTCTTTCATCAGTATCAAATCACAACAGACCCTTAAAATGGGTGGGAATAAGAATCAAGTGCTGTGAAAATACTAGTTTGTTGACCCACCTGACCCACTGGCGAGTTGGATTATCAGTATTACTACCGCATTTTACAGACTTGAGAAATGCTCTATCAAATTGCTGGCAGAATAAAGATTAGAAAGAGGATTTGCCAGCCTTATGCTCAATCCACTCTACTGTTTGGTCTTTCCACTTCTCCAGTGCATGCTCTGTTCCCTATCGCGTACACTCCTCATCAGTATGCTGAACGTTCTGTGCCAGGAAGGGAACTGCTACATAGGAGAGTCTGTGCAGACAGAGTAAACAGTGGAAGTAAATGCTGCTGCGCTGATAGCTTAGCCATGAAAAAATTAACCTCAGGCTGATTTTGCATGTTAAGTGTACTAGATTTTTTTTCATTTGTGTCTTTCCTGAATATCTAAACATTCAACTATCTTCCACAGACAACACCAGTTGTTAGAATCTAGGCAAGCTGAATAAAGTTCCTCCCCACCCCCCCTCCATTATCACTTGTCAGTTCTCAAAAAAAATTTCAGAGCTACAATGTTTTACTTTTCCCAGGTGTACAGACTTTACTGTCAGTACCTGTCCTCTTGTATATCCTAGCATAGGTTCCATCATTGCCACTCTCTTCCTGTACTGCAGAGCATTCAGGGCACAGTAATATTGCAGAGATGAAAGGTGCTGCTTTCTTCTTGCATTTGCCACTTCTTTTGCCACTTCTGCCTTAAGCTGAATAAAAATTGATAAAGAGGTTGACAAAGTGTTACTGTGCATATGGATTTATTTACTGATTATTTTCAAGTTATCTTTAAACAACTCTCATTACAGAACTTCTCCACATTAAAATGAAGGATGAAAAACTAAGAAAGCAAATCCAAAATCCAAAGCAAGTACTTCAAGCCCTTCTCTGTCAAGATACTTAAGCATTTGGGAGGCCCCTGTGACTATAAACTACGTAACTACCACAACTAAAATTCTGGATCTGCTCTCAGTGCAAGGAATTTATTAGCAGCTGAGATCACAACGCAAGCCTGCAAGCGCAGAATTCAGAGATGAATAATTCACAATATGCTATATCACATTCTGTTCTGTAATGCATTTCCTTTAAAGGACCATCCTGTAGAACTGATGCGCTCTTAGAATAGGGCCAATCACACGCTTTTTGGCATACAGGGATATATTCTGGAATAGTGGTCCAGTGAGCAAAGAAGAAACGTAAAACAATCCCACCAGAGTTATGTGTACTGTAAGTGGAATGACAATCCATACAGAGAAACTTAGCAGGAAGGTAGATGCGAAAAAATGGAATGCTTTATAAACAGCAGACACAAGGCTTCATGACAGTTCACAATGAATTGTACCCAGTGATACAGCATCATCACATCAGCTGTACAACAGTAGGCCTATACAAATCTATTTATAGCCTTTTGGATTGCCACTGTGTGAAGAGCTCCCCTGGATCTGAAGGGCTCTAGTTCAGCACAATACTTGATCACTTGCCTAACTTGGAGAAAACAGGTATAACTTTGCTGAATTGATGTTTAAAAGCTTTGTGTCTGCTTGGAAACGAAATCACAAGTACTCTTGAGCTACTGTGAATTTAACTGATGAACTCTCCAAAGTTCATAAGTGAACAATGATGCAGACAGAACAGCTGATGAAAACTTTTCCTTTTCCCTTTCACGTTTGTTACCTTTTCATTTTCTTTCCTTTTCGGTAACCTGCTATACTTTGCCATGGACACGTCATGTTCTGTAGACAAGGAATATTATTTTTTTTAGAAATGTGATGTGTGTGTGCGTAGATTAAAAATGTCTTCTGTGATATAATAGGTGCATACCATTAGAAACAAACAAAACACGGAAACATACCATTGCTAGCCAGGCCAAAAAGATCCTTCAACGTGCTTACTTCTGGAAAAGAGAAATTAAATATTCAAAGTAAAAACAGCTGTAAACACTTTGTTCAACTGAGACCATTCATGGCACATTTAATGCCTAAGTCACTCCAATCCTTTCAAAGCAGAGATGCATAAGTTGTGCCTGTCTTGAAAATGATAAACCAGATCAACTGCTAGAGAAATGAACAGGCAGATAGCAAATTAAGAGTTGAGCGAGTTTACTTAATTGAGCAAGTTATCACTATGAAGAAGATTCCTTATCTGCCAGTGTAATTTACCTAAAGAAGCACCATTTAAGTATGCTTGTTATGACAAAAGGCCCACCACTATCATAAAAGATAGGCAGTTCTGAACAATTTCCTGACAATGCTTATGTGATATCTAAGTCCCAGAGACATATGAACTAAGCCCCTTTCCTGTACATGAGTCTTCATCAACGTGGAACATTTTTTGCAAAGTTCCTCTGTGAAAAGAAATATGTATCTAACACATCTGACTGCTGGCTATGATGCTTACAAAACAAACACTGGCCATGAGTGTCTGATGCAGGTAGAAGGAAGAGAAAGTAAACAGGCAACTCAACTTTCACAAGTGTTGGGTACAAGCTACTCTCAGTGTCCATACCAATGTATGCTGCAACCGGCAAAACCCTTCTCAAAAAGCTACAGAGAATGCACGTTCACAGAAACAGACATTATGCAACTGTGAAAAGAATAAGGGGAAATTGTACAATGTCATCATGGTCTCTGATTATTTGTAACAACCTACACATTAATCAGCTTCATGCCACCTTTTTCTCCCTAGAACACTTCCTCATGACTTGAATGTAGAAAGACCGCAAGTCTTCTCAGGTGTGACTAACTTGTACCTAGAGGTTTCTACAGTATTCAATACATACACGTAACAAGATCAAAAGTAAAAACAAGAACACAGTTAATCTTCCTCATTTAATCCTATGATGAAATTTCAATGTGGCCAGGCCTCTACTAAAAATGTTGTTCTACAGACTGGGCCAGAGAAAAATGGATGTTGTGATGGATGAATGGATAGAACAAAAAATATTTTGACGTCGAGGGAAGCTGAAGAAACTTTCATTTTTTGTCATGAAGCAGCTCAGGCTTTGGTTGCAAGCTTCACTTGCATTTTCCTTTTATGCCTTCTTTTATGAACCAGACTGCAGAATCCGTAAAGATGGGAGCACAATCACTAAAGCCACATTAAAGAGGTGGGAAAGTGTTTATAGAACCAAGATCTTACCATTCAAATACTGCTTTATATTTGACATTATATTATAAACAAGACATCCAGTGACGTCTTCACAATTTCAAATGAGATGCTATGATATAAGGAACTATTTTACTTAACTAGTCACTATTTTGCTGTAGTTGTTTTGTGTCCCATCAAAATGATGTCTTTAAAAAGTACATTAACAGGACTGAGCTTAGTGAGTTGAGAAGTGGACTTTTTTAAAAAAAAAAAAAAAAAAGCTGCAGTAAAAACTCATGTTTCTGTTGCATGAGTAGGTTAGAGTGTCCTTGACCTTGAATATGAACTTCTTTCTTTTGAAATGACACCAAATGTTTGCATTATTGCTCTGCTGATTAAGTAATGAATTCTCAAGTTTGTGCAATCAGGTTACTTTGAACTACCCCTGAATGGCAAGGATTTAAAGAGGACTGATTCATTGAAAGGGAGGGAATACCCTATACTCTGAAGTTGAAAAAGCATTCTTGCTTGTGCTTTTCAAACAAGCCCAAACTTCTGAAGTGGGATAAATACTGTTTGCAAGCCAGATTCACTGCTAAATTTTCCTTCTTTAGGCCATTATAACATCAATTACTTCAGTAAAATTACACTAGTGTAAAAGCAAAGTGATCCAACAAAGAACAAAGCTGTGTATTTTCAAACTTGCACCATATGGTGCATAAAACGTTATGTGGTGAACTTGTACTATTTAAGTCTGAGTAAACGCAAGCACCTGTCAATGAAATTCTGTAGCAAAAAAAAAACGACAAAAAAACTTTTCTCTGAATCATCAAAGAACAAATTGTTACATAACATTATGTCTCAGTTTATTATGAAATAAGCAAGAAGGAATACATGAGGAAAATTAAAACTTAAAATTTACCTGTGAGATCTTTTTCCCGAAATTGTATTATTGGTAGAACCATTGTATCTGCAAGTTGTTTTGCCAGTTCAGAATGAAGAATATTGAGCTGAAACAGAGAATGGAGGAATGCTGTAAGACACAGCGTAAATAAAAAAATTAAAAATAACAGCACTCTACAGCTGTTGAAGAAGCGCACCTGCCATTTGTGCCCAGCAGACAAAAAAAGGGTATTATGTACTTCAATATACTTCAGTGCTTAAAATACATTATCTCAAGATACGTGAGACAGGGGGATTTTCCCCTAAACGCTTAATTCCTGCCTGTTGTTTTCCACAGATCCAAGAACTTTTCAGTTCCCACATACCGTATTAGGGTAGTTCAGTTGACCATTAATGCTAATGCTTAAGCCAACAGGATTTAATCTGTAATTAGCCTTTAGTAACCAGTTTTTGTTAGTCTCTATACCACAGGGTTACAGTCCCACTACCATGACTAGAATCTCTTTCCATTTATGAGGGTTACCCAGGACACGATCACAACAGGGGGCAAACACAATAAAAGGTCCCATTCAAATATTCTACCTTTGGAGCAGTTTCCCATTCCTGTTTTTTTAAGTGTTTCTCTAAAATTCAGCATGTAGAGACGTATTTTAAAGCACTCGTGTGACGCTGTTTAGGACAAAGGCAAGGCTTTCGTGTCAGCAGCGGCATGCTAAGAATATTAGATGGGTTCAGGTAGGACAATTGTCAATCACACTGCTTGAGTGCTTACACGCTGACATGACATTCTGCCCACTTGCACGGTATCCTGGAGGCCTCTAAGCGGGGATATGCAGGTGAAGGTGAAGTCACTATTTCCCACTAGACAATACAAAACTAAACCAGGATAATTCAGCGCCTGTAGAACAGACAACTGAGAAACAGGTACAGGGGGTAGCTAACAGACAGAAAAGGAGGCTGAGGAATGGAGCAAGTTCTTGTGAGGGAAAACATGACCCACAGAACCGAACAGAGAAGCTCTCAGCTTCCTGCTCCCAAATGGGATGGTTCTTTTGTACCTGGGAAGAAGAAAGTTCTTGTTTTGATTTATTTGTAGTTTACATAGACAAGTACAAGACTGTGACAATAAATGCTCCTTTCAAGTATCCCCCAAGAGCAGACCTGCAATGGGAGAAGCCTAAGGGAAAAGTTAACCTCTGGGATTCTTCTCATTGTATTGTTAGAGTTATCCATAGGCTCTAAAAATTTTAACTTATTTTTTGCCCCACAACCCTCCTATCTCCTCTCCTCTCCCAAAAAGTAGACCTCAATACAGCCTTTTGCCTTCTTAACAAAAGTTGAAAGTAGATTAACAAGAACAACAACACTTTTCTGATGGCACAGCCCTGCTCACAACAGAAAGAGTGATGTGACAAATGATACTTAAGCAATAAGGACCTAGATACTAAGATTATATTGAAATGTTATATGGGCAGGTCTAACAAAAGCATTTAGAAAGACTCAGTATTCAGCAACAACCTACAGAGAGTAGAAGTGTTCAGTGCACACAGCTGTAGCACCTAACCTGCCTTCAGCAGGCACTTCTGCAGCCTCCTTCAGACATCTCTGAATTCTGTGTGATGTCACAGCAACTAAACTGCAACTTTACTAATTCACGGCTGCCCTGCATTCATCCCTGGCAGGTTTTGGCTCAAATTGCAGTGTTTTAAGCTTAAAAATGTAAATGTCATTTTTGAATGGAATTAAATTAAAAAATGGGCTGGTTTACTCTCTTTTCTAATTCCCTTGTTTAGGATGTTCAGCTTTGCTCTACGGACAGCATGTGGGATGAAGCCACAGAAACAGCTCTAACCATTATGAAGGGGTGATTACTATACTTCTTTTCACCCAATAAATGATTCTCTAAAACCCAGGCACAATCTAGCCTTCAGTGGAAAGGCTCAGAATCAAAAGAACAAAGACAAAAAGAAAAACTACCGATATTCCATATTGTAAAAATAGAATATTGGCAATTCAAATTACCTCATCCACAACTTTTGAAAAGTAATGAAGGGTGGATATCACTTCTTCATCTCCTTTACCTAAGGCAAAATGCTGAAAATAGAAACACACATTTGGTCTGTAAATCAATAAAGGTGAGTATAAAATAAAACGTGTTTCACTACAAAGGTAATGAATACTCCTACAAAATGCAATAAACAATAAAAGTAAATGGAAAAACAGTAACTCATTAATATATACTCTTTTACCCTGCTCCTCTTGTTTTAAATGAATGGGTATTGGACAACATATAATTAATGCTTATTATACTACTTTTAAAGTCATAGTCGTATAATAGGAACAAACTGGTTTGCATCTTCATGAATTTAACAACTCATATGTTGCACCTTTTTTTTTTTTTTTTTTTTTAAAGATTCTCAGAAGTGACCTAACTCCCTTGAACACGCTGGGGAGTTTTACAACAGCCTTCACATGAAACCAAGTAAAGCCAATGCCCTAAGCACTTCTGGAAACCACACTGTTTACACAGACGACTTGACAAAGAAATCAAAAGCATATGTTGAACATACCTGCTTTTCATAGGCAAGGAGCTGCTTCGAAAGCTGTTGCGTGGCAAGACACATTTCATTCTACAAACAAAATTGACATGTTAACAGAAATAATGAAAGGTCTTTAGCTCTTCTGTTACTACTACTTTGTTACTAGCTCCTTGACTGAATCTGCAACTACTTACACAAACATTCAGTTGTATGCAAACAACCAGTCCCAAAATAGTGGCATAGAGAAGCAGTAATAACAGGTACACTTCAGACCTAATCAACACACAGTTTGTTTAACTACTTTGAATACAGGTAGGATTTGGGGTTTAGTTTTGGGTTGGGGTTCCCCTCCCACCCCCCAAAATAACAAAACTAGAACAACCTCAAACAGATAAGCTGTCATACCAGCATAAGAATGCTTCATATTGGTTAATCATCTTTCCCCCAAATCTACAGCAATAAATAGAAACAGTAGATGTGCCTTTATATAATGCATTCATGCCCAGGGAAGGCACTGATGCAATTACAGTGCTTTAAGTTGATACAGGAGTACAAAACAGCACATAATTCTGTATTCGCATGGCTAAACTGGCCAATGAAGGTACACACATCCTTAAGACGTGCTTAAGCAAAGCAAGACTTGTAGGGAGGTTGTATAATTTTACTTGACAGCTGGAAAAAAACAGACAAGCATTTGGATATGTCAGTCTTTACTCAATGTATTCCTAACAAGTGTATCAACTCCTCTGTTCCCGATTTGTTAACAATGACTTAAAACTGGAATAAAAGAAAAAAGGAGAAGGGGGGAACTGGGACCTGTCTTAACCCCTGTCAGATCCCTCTCTTCCTCAGTAATGCAGAAAACTAGCTTAATTTCATTATAAACCTTAACATAATCTATTCCTCTCTCCAAATACATAAGGCCATAGAGAGTTTGTAAAACTCAGAGCAGTCTCTGAACTGCTTTAATAGCACTCTTTATGCTGGGGCTGGTACAGAAAACCATTAAAACTGGGACAGAGTTTGTGTGCTCTCTTGTTCTCCCTTGTCATCCTGAGCATGCGGAGCATGGCACAGTTAACTATCTGGGCCAGAGATTCTGAAACGCCCTTTACTTTGGCCTGATGCCACCTCTGACATACTGCATTACAGCCTGGTGCTTCTGCACCACCTTGGCATGCCAGGAAGGAGGTTAATATGGACAGCAAGGCCCAAACACTTAGCCAGAGTCTTAAGTATGCCCAAGTGCTCAGAAAGAACAAAGAGACATAGCCACAGCCTAGGTAACAGCGGCTGTATGTGAACATAGACCAGAATAAGATGGGTGAGCTAGTTCTGACCAACTTAAAACACTATGATGATAATACTCACAGATAGCTGGAGATGGGAGAGCAGAGGCCTTCCAAGGTACAAACAAGGGCTCAGAACCGAGTTAATCTGGGTCCAAACTCAGATCATGTGCACCCCATGACTATTCTCATCTCACAGTGATGGATTATTCTTGTTTCTTGTCTCAGACCAATTAGTAATGAGCATTACACTCAGTAACAACACCAAGGATTCATGTGAGATTTGCAGGTTGGTTATGCAGACCGTGTAGTTTTTAATATGAAAAAACTTTACACAAATACTTGGCATTTAAGTATTTCCCAAGCCAGTGAATGGAAAAGGATGTTGTGCTTTATAATAAATTAACAAACCTTGTTAAGGGCTCAGGCAAGGATAGGAATGAGCCTTAACTATCTGCCCCCAGGCTGTAAGAACACCTGAGAGACTTTGCCACCTTCAAAGTGGGAGCTAGCAAGCAATGACTTAATGACAGGAAGGATGAGACTCCTTCTGTGTGGACTGATGACATTAAAGGGTTTGTTTGTTTGAATGCATGTGGGTGGAGTCCAAAGATGAATTTAAGATTACAAAAAGAAGCAGAGGTTCTCAGACCTACGATCTTTTTCATAAACAGAACCTTCAAGATAGAGCTGAGTAAGAACTGCAAGAAGATGAAGTCCTCACACAGCAACTGTGATGCCATCTGTCAGTTGTACAGCTGGGTCAGGGCGAGAGAAATTTTTTGAAATAAACTGCGTGTTAGAAACATTCCTCTCTTTTTCCCTTTTTGTTTTGGTTCACTTATTCCTGCAAAGTCTGCAACTGTGTGGTCTGTTCTGAATTTGGAAGATAAATGCTTCTGGCTTAAACTTGCTAACACTAAAAGAAGCTTCAGAAT